>NC_143484.1:5797487-6106699 GCF_027475165.1 Benincasa hispida | reverse complement strand
CGTGATTTAAGCATTCAATTAAGGTTAATTTGAGCTTTGGTGGGTGAATTTCTGAAATTGCATGTTTATGGACTAATATGGATGTTTTTCAGTTTTGGCATTAGATTTCTCTTTGATTTCCAAGTTAAATTTGTAATTGGCTTTTGATTGATGAACTTATATGTGTGCTCTACAATATGTAATTTATTTGGAGTCATTAGAGTCCAAATTAGGTTGTAATTTGGAGATTGAAGCAAGCGAAGTCCTGAAGCAGTTGTTGGAGGATGCCTTCTGCATAGGTAGCGTTGCAATGCTGCGCTTGGGCGTTGCAATACTGTTTATGATGAAGCCCGCAACTTTGCAACACTAGGATGAGCATTGCGGCGCCATTCATCCCAACCACGCAATGCGCGATTCGAGCCGGTTCAAATGAAAGAGTTCTGGTTCGACTGGTTCAGCCCTAATCTGGTCCGGTTCAACCATATTTGGATCGGTTCAACCCATTTTGATGCCTTTGAGGCCCGGTTCGAGCGGTTCAAGTCTGGTTCAGGTCGGTTCGAGTGGTTCTACACTAACTTGAAGCTGTGTTTTGGACCTATTTTGTAATAAACTAGTTATTTCTGCTTTCTTAGGATGCCAAAATTGAACCATATCAGGAAGTTATATGGGACGTCTATGACGATGATGAGGATGGCTCAGAAGATCTAATCCCCCTTGGAGAGCTTGCCACCTTTTCCATGACAGAGCCAGTAGGTATGCCCTTATGTCCTAATGATGAATCTTCTGACAAAATGCTTTTGTTTTGCAGGCACCTAAATTGGAACTGAAAGAGCTTCCAGACCACCTAAAGTACGCCTATCTAGGGGAAGCTAAAACCTTGCCTGTTATTATTTCTAAGAACCTGACTGAGGAACAAGAGAAGCAACTTGTTGAGGTATTACAGAAATATAAGCTGGCCATTGGATGGACATTGGTCGACATTAAAGGTATTAGCCCCGTTGTGTGAATGCATCAAATCTCTTTGAAAGATGGAGCCAAGCCTTGTCACAGCCCCAACGACATCTGAATCTTATCTTGAATGAGGTAGTCATGAAAGAGATCTTCAAACTCTTGGATGTAGGTATTATTTATCCTATCCCTGATAACGAGTGGGTCAGTCTTATTCATGTAGTGCCTAAGAGAACAGGTATTACTGTGGTTAAAAATGATGAGGGTAGTTTGATTCTTGTTAGAGTCCAGAATGGGTGGAGGATGTGTATAGATTTCAAGAAATTAAATGTTGTAACTAGAAAAGGTCACTTCTCTATTCCCTTTATTGACTAGATGCTGGAAAGGCTTGCTAGAAAGCCCTTTTTTTGTTTTCTCGATGGTTCTTTGGGTTTCTATTAGATCCCAATAAATCAAGAGAACCAACAGAAGATGACATTTACATGTCCCTATGGCACCTTTGCCTTCAGGAGAATGCCATTTGGACTGTGTAACACTCCTGGCACCTTTCAGCGTTGTATGATATCCATATTTTCTGAGTATATTGAAAAATGCATGGAGGTTTTTATGCATGACTTTATTGTATATGGAGATTCATTTTCTGATTGCTTGTCTAATTTGTCTAGGGTGCTAGAAAGATGCATTGAGTCTAACCTTGTTCTGAATTTTGAAAAGTGTTATTTCATGGCCTCATGTGGCATAGTTTTAGGATGCATAGTATCTGAGCATGACATAAAGGTAGATCCTACTAAGATTGATGTTAATGCTAAGCTCCTTTACTCCATAAATGTGAGGGAGGTCATTCGTTTCTTGGTCATGCAGGTTTTTATCGCAGATTCATTAAAGATTTCAGTAAGATTGCTCAGCCAATGACCTCTCTTCTTCAAAAGAACGTGGCCTTTGATTTCAATGAGGAATGCAAGAAAAGATTTAATGTGCTAAAGAATGCCTTGTCATGCACTCTGGTTATTTAGGCTCTTCGTTGGGACCTTCCCTTCGAGATCATGTGCGATGCGAGTAACTATGCTATGGGAGCAGTGTTGAGGCAGAAGATCGATAAGAAACATCATGTCATCTAATATGCTTCGAAGACCCTCAACCCAGCTCAATGCAACTACACCACGATGGAGAAGAAGTTTTTAACTGTTATTTTTTCTTTAGAACAATTTCGCTCTTATATTTTGGGATCTGAAATTATTGTTTTTTCTAACCATGTAGCTCTGTGCTGCCTGATGTCAAAGAAGGAGTCCAAGCCCAGATTGCTGAGGTAGGTTCTTCTCCTTCAGGAGTTCAACCTGAAACTTCAAGACAGAAAAGGATGCAAGAATGTCGTTGCCGATCACCTGAGTAAGATTGTAGCAGAGGGAGGTTGTGTCAGTTCTGATGGAGAAAGATTGTAGTAGAGGGAGGTTGCGTCAGTTCTGATGGAGACTTTGCTGACCACACTTTGATACAAGCAGATGGTATTTCTATGACTCCCAGGAACGTTGACATTGTGAATTACTTGACCACTAGTAAGTTCCCTCATGAGATGAATAAACATAGGTAAGATAAAATTAAAAGTGAGTCAAAATATTATGTTTGGGAGGATCATGATCTATGGAAGTTTTGTTCAGACCAGGTAGTTAGGAGGTGTGTCCCTAATGATGTGTCCTTTTTTGTTCTTGAATTTTTTCATAAGCATGCATGTGGAGGGCACTTCAGTCCCAAGAGAAACGCCAAGAAAGTCTTAGATTCTAGTCTATATTGGGACACATCATTTAGGGATACATATTTTGTTTGCAAAACTTGTGAGCAGTGTTTGAAATCTGGAGGGTTGTCCCATAGGAATGAGATGCCACAATTTCCTATACTTTTTTGTGAGATATTTGATATTTGGGGGGATTGACTTTATAGGACATTTTCCTTCTTTTTGTGGGTACAAATATATTTTATTGACAGTGGACTATATTTCCAAATGGGTGGAACCAAAGGCCACAGTTACTGATGATGCTAAAGTGGTTGCAGATTTTTTGAAGACTAACATTCTTAGTAGGTTTGGCTTCCCTAAAGCAATCATCAGCGATCAGGGATCACACTTTTGCAATAGATTCATTGCATCCTTGTTGAAGAAGTATGGTGCCCAACATCGTATTACCACCCCATACCACCTTCAGAGTAATAGGCACGCAGAGGTGTCCAACAGGGAAGTAAAGACAATTTTGGAAAAGGTGGTCAACCTAGGAAGAAAGGATTGGAGCCTCTTATTAGATTGTCCCCCCACTAGATGGTTTATGGTAACACCTACCATCTTCTAGTTGAAATCTAGGACAGAGCTTATTGGGCAATCAAGAAGTGCAACTAGGACTTAGAGGCAGTTGGGGAGGCTAGATTTTTACAGCTTCAAGAGTTAGAAGAGCTGAGGTTAGAATGTTTTGATAATTCCTTGATTTATAAGAAAAGAGCGAAGGACCTTCATGATAAGATGCTTGCACCCAAGTTGTTTCAGGTAGGACAAAAGGTACTTCTTTATAACTCTCGATTGAAATTTATGCCTGGTAAACTCCGGTCCAAGTTGTGTTGGGATTGATGTCTTAATTCTCCCGGAGTCTCGTTGTTTGTAATGACACATTGTTTTATGAATAAAACAACTGCTATGTCATTCTGACATTTACTCATATCCAATAAACAAAGCTCCATGGTTATCTTATGTAAACTTAAGCATGTATATGTGATATACAAGTGGATCATGCCTTAAGTGATAACTTAGATAGGTCTGTAATATAAGGATTAAGGTGGGATACCAGATCCTAGTGACACTACAAATACAACCCGCTTTGTAGAGGTTTGCAAGTGTTGTAAACTACTACAAATGGTAGATCCTAACCATTTATGTGAAGACGTGCGAGCGGGGGTGTCCTATACAAAGAGTTTGTATAAGACCAAACCATGAGATGACTAGACTCTATATATAATGTCGTTGATACTAGAGACTTATATCTCACCTTAACGACCATAGGTGACACGACCTCAATCTTGAGTGTTTTGGGAACTCCTGTCTTTGAGGGCGGTCCTTTGATTAGTATGGGTGAGAGTGGTCAGATTGCCAACTCAACATGCCTACCTTTTTGGGGACTTGTCTGATCTGGGAGCTAGGAACTCAATACACAAGATGGAATTCACTCCTTTTTCGAAGCAGGGATAAGTAGAGATTGCTCCGTTAAGGGCTGATTTCAGGGCTTGAACATAGTGGCCACAACTTCTCTTGGGAAGAGAGGACTCAGTCATAGTAGGACTATGACATATGTTCATTAGAGGATTCAGTGGTACTTAAGGAGTTAGATGTAACTACAGGGGCATAACAGTTATTGGTCGAGCTGTACTTACGAGTGATCTGTGAAGGGTTGTCACACTGTTGATTGGTTAAAATGGACACATAATATATCTGTGGTAAGGTGAGTTTAGCTGTTGGTCTTTAGTGGAGTGCCTGGTAGTTAACGGATGGTGGATCCCATGACTAAAGAGTTTAGTCAGTTATTCACGTACCATTGAAGCTTCGAGCTACAGGTCCATAAGGTCCCCTTGGTAGCTCAATGGATTCAGTTGAGGATCCATTCATGGTGTTGATTTGAAATTTTCAAATTGACAAGAGGTAATGCAATTTTATATTATATGATCGGTATGATGTATGAGATACATCTAGTGGAGGACTAATGTAAATAAGATTTATCCAGTAACTACATAAATGTTATCCAGTAACAAATACCGTTTCTTGTCCAAAAATAACTTAAGCCTGACTATAGCAATAGTTGAAACGACCTCACCAGTATTGACTCTAAAAGTCAACTCTCAAGCATCTAACTTTTTCTAGGAACTAAATCCTTGATAGGAAGAACTTATGTGGTTAGTAGCACCTGAATCAAGTATCCAGACAGAATCATCATTCTCTACCAAACACGTCTCCAAGATAAATCAATTACATTTATCGTCTTTAGATTTTTTCCTTTTCTAGAGAGTGGTGGGATCAGTATCAGAACCTATATAAGCTCCAAGTTTCATTTTAGAGGACATTCCTCGTCGATGAACTTCATCAGAGTCAGCAATAATTCTTTTCTCTTTTAGTCCCTTGACATTCAAGAAGGACTGGAGATTATCTTGGCAATTGACACCGTTGGTTTTATTGTAATCAATCCCATTTTGCTCAAAAAATGAGAACTTACGTTCAAACAATTCTTGCAACGAGTCCATTATCTCACATGCAATGACCATGTTCTCAACCCTTTTGGCCAATGCATCAAGTATGCTTGCCAAAATGTGAAGTCGGGTCATTAGATTAGCCTTCATCCACACCTCATATGCATTACGAACATGTCGCGATGCTTCAGAGTTTGGGACTTGAGGATGCTCCTCAAACATGACAAACTCGAGGTCGTTTACCACGTAATATGTTTTAATAGATTCTTTCCAACGTATGAAATCAGTCAAATTAGAAAAGACAACTAACGAAAAATCAAGCATTGACATGTTGCTGAAAAAACAAACATATTGATATATGTTAGATTTTAACAATTACTCTTTTAAAAAAAATCCAATCTGGTTTAACAAAATCTAAATGAACCCCATAACACATCTAGTTTTGCAATGACGTTTCAGTGGTTTAGGACAAAAGCCACCGAAGGGTAGTCAATTTATCCCTCCTCTGAATTGGGTCACTCTTAACCAATCATTACACCAGAACAACTTTTGTTCCTATAATGACTAGCCATCATTGATTTAGTCAAGAAATCATTAACTTGCTTAACAATTTCCCGGAAGTGTGATCCTCCATTTTAGATCCTAGAGTTCCACCCCAAGCAGCCAATCTGAAGGGAAAAAATTTGATTGGAGCAAAAACTAAAGCGATCCTATCCATTTCTGGATTTCGCCTTGATATTGACCAATTGCACAAACCATCTGAAGGGGGACGCTCCCAGGATGCCTCGAGGTCGTGCAAGAAGGTCTCACGATTCAAACCAATGAAGGAGACCGCAGGACATGTTGACTCACATCCTTCTCCCACTTACTATAAATACTCTATCCGTTCACCTTGATATTGACCCATGCAAACACCGTCCAAATGAGGACGCTTCCAGGGCGTAACGACGCCAAGCATGAATCTCACGGCGTGACCATTTGGGGAGAAAGGTGAGTGGAACTGACATATCATATATATCTTTTCCTTCCACTGAGTATTTTAAGAACCTAGGGTTTGGTTTACTTTAAAAAATACGACTAATTATTTTTACTAAGTGACTGTTTAGGTTTGCCCAAATGTAACTCTTACTTTGGAAAGTTAAACAACTTTTGATCAACATTCATTAAAATCTTTAACGAACATATAATCAATTGTTGCATGCTTGTAACAAATCTATCTAATTCACCTTTCCAGGTAGGTTCCCAAGTAGGGGTATTCCGTTTCCGTCAGCTTAAATACCCTAGCCTAGCCAGAACACGCCTTAGACAAAAGGTCCCTTATAGATAGATTTATTACAAATTTAATCTTTTATTCAAATCAATTTAATCCTATTAAACCGATTCAAAAGATTAGACTTAGGTATCTAATCTCATTAGAACCATGATCTTAGGTCTATCTCAATCAAATTTTAAAACTCTTTTAAAACATGATTAAACCTAAGTTTTCATGCAACTCTTGGTTATTAATTTTAATTCTAATTTCATTAATTATAACACTTATAAAAAATGAAACAATCAAAATCAACCACAATGCAAAGCTAGACACCCATAAGGCATTTATAACTCTTATAAATAAACCTAAGTGTCATGCTCCATGCATTGTTCATTCATTACTACTTTATATAACTCTTATATAACTAAGTAATGAACCAAGCATACATGCTCTCATATACCCTTATACTATAACACTTATAATAAAAAGATGATGCATGAATATGTTTAATGCATGCATAAATATGACTCTTATATTATATGATGCATGTGTTGGGATTGGTGTCCTAATTCTCCTGGTAGTATCGTAGTTTGTAAACATCTTGTTATTAATAAAATAAATGTTATTTTATAAGCATTTACTCAAATCCAATAAACTAATATCCGTGGTTATTTCATGTAACTTAAGCATGTATATGGAGACATACAAGTGGATCATGCCTTAAGTAATAACCTAAATGGTCTGTAGTAGATGGATAAAGGAGGGATACCTTATTCTATTGACACTACGGATATGACCCGCTTTCTAGATGTTACAAGTGTTGTAAAGTGCTACAATGGTCCGATCTTGACCATTCATGTGGAGACATGCGAGCGAGGTATCCTATACAAAGAGTTTGTATAATATCGGATCACGAGATGATTAGTCTCTTTATATAACGACGTTGATAATTGAGACTTACATTTCACTAAAATGACCATAGGTGATATGACCTTAATCCTAAGTGAGTTGGGAACTCTTGCCTATGAGGGCGGTCCTTTGATTTGTATAGGTGAGAGTGGCCAGATTGCCAACTCACCAAGCCTACCATTTTGGGTATTTGTCTGATTGAGGAGCTGGGAACTCAGCTACACAAGACGGAATTCACTCCTTCTTCGAAGCAAGGGTATGTAGATAAATTGCTCCATTAAGGACTGATTCCGGGTTTTGAACATAGTGGCCACACCCTCTCATGAACTGAAAGGACTTAGTCATAGTAGGACTATGATTTATTATTCATTAGAGGAATCAATGGTACTTAAGGAGTTAGATATAACTACACGCGGCAAAACGGTGAATTGGTCCAGTTGTACTTATGAACGATTTGTGAAGGGTCATCACACTGTTGATTGGTCATATGGACACAGAAATATATCTGTAATGCGAAAAGTGCAGTTGTCGGCCTTTTAGTGGAGTGACCAACAGTTAACGGATGGTGGATCTCGTGATTAAAGAGTTTAATAAGTTATTCACGTACCGTTAGAGCTTCAAGCTACAAGTCCATGAGGTCCCCTTAGTAGCTCAATGGGTTCAAGTTGAGAATCAGATTTTGGGTTAATTTGAAGTATTCAAATTAACAAAAGGAAATTCAATTATACGTCATATAATTGATATGATGTATTAGATACATTAATTGGAGGAATTAATATAAATATGATTTATATTAAATACCATAAAATAGAAAAAGAACTATAGTATATATGTTTCATATGATGAAATATTAAAACTATAGGTTATAAATATAATATGATAAGTTGGTTATTATATTTATTTATAACATATTAATTAGATGATAATTAATTATTCTTTTTCTCTAATAACCGAATTGAGTGAGATGTTATTAGTAGTTTTATGGTAATGGTGAGATAAAAAGGAAAATGGTTTTCCAAAATTCAGTTGATGATACATTCAGAATAATCTCATAAAAAGGCTATCAAGTAAAAGGTTTTAATAGACGATAGCATAGAGAGCATACACGACCGAGTTATGAGTTTACTATACTATAGTTACTTGTTTACTCGTTGCTACACGATCGAGTAGCAAAGTCTATACGATAGGCTTCGTCTTTCTGAACGATCGAGTATTTCCTCTATACAATAGACAACATTTATCTCCCATTTACTCGTGTAGAAATATACCAGCATGCAGTAGAAGCAACAAGGATAAATAAGCATTCTAATTTATTAATTTTGGCTATAGCTAAAGCATGCTCATAAAATAATAAGAGGGTTTGAAGAAATACCTTTGTAGAACCTTTAGAATCTCGATTCTTAGTTGCAAACTTCTCCAAATCTCGTTGTGGACCACCTCAAGATCTTCCCAACTATTCTCTTGGAGCTTTAGATTGAGTTTTGGGACTCAAAATAAGCTTGAATGAAGGGAACTTGGAGAAAAACTCACAGCAACAACCCACTTGAAGAACAACTTCTTTAATTCGAATTTTTCAGCAAAAACTCTATTGTTGCATGCCTCAATTTCACTTCCATTGTCTCTATTTATTGAAGGACTTTCATGCAAAGAAGATGGTTGGATGAGATGCAGCTTATGCTTCGAATATTGAGGCCAAACTTAAATGGGATTAGTGTGAGCTAGTTCATGATGGTGGAGAAATCCCATTTCTTAAATTTGTGTTCTTTCCAAATTTTCCAAGAATTTCCAAAATCCATTTTAATTTGAGAATTGAAAATTTTATTAATTTCATAAATTAATTTTTCTAAATAAAATTAATAAATAATCAATTAAATAATTTAATTAATTCTAATTAATTTAATATCAAATATTAAATTAATTTTACACAAATTCCACCTTCATGAATTTAATATTTAAATCATATTTAAATATTAATTAATTCTCCAATTTCATTTAATTCTTAAATTAAACGTGTAATTATATCTCATATAATTACTAATTTCCTTAATTCTAATTTGAACGTTTCAAATTAACTTATCACGCTACTCTAAAGTTAATCCATTTATAAGCTAGTAGGGGGACCTCACGGACCTACAGATCATGAGCTCCAATGATCCGAGATTAATTGGCTAAACTCATTACACTAAATTAACCCTCATTCGTTAACTAATGGATCACTCAATTAAAGCCCATAGTTTCACTCCCTCATTGTAGATATATTATGTCCACTCGATATAACCATGATTAGTAAGTTAATCTTTCACAGGTTGTTCATAATAACGGTTGGGTCAAATGTCTGTTTTACCCCCAAAATTACCTCTTGTTCCTTAAGTCCCACTGATCCTCTAATGAACAATTGATTTGTGATCCAATCAACAAACCGAGTCCCTTCTGGGCCAATGACAGGGTGAGGCCCCTTGTTCAAGACCCGAAGTCAGCACTTAAGGAAACAACTTCTCTATTATCCCTAAAAGTGGGTAGGAGTGAATTCCATTTTACACCTTATGTCCCCAACTATCTACCCGATCTTACCCCTGAAATGGAGGTTTATTGAGTTGGTGTTGTTGAGCTAACCTCACTTATGCAAATCTAAGAATAATCCCAAATAAATAGGTGTTCATAGTTAGCTCAGGATTAAGGTCAAGTTACCTAGGTCATCGCTTTGAAATAGTTAGTCTTAAACAGTAAACAACATTATAAAGTAAGAGTGACTGATTTCGTGATTCGATCTTGTACAAACCCATTGCACAGGATGCCTCCACTCCTTATGTCATAACATGTACGAATTAGGATCACATCATTTGTAGCACTTTACAACTCTTTGTAACAACTACAGAGTGGGTCGCATCCATTAGTGTTACCAGAATAAGGCACCCAACCTCATTCATATACTATAGATTATTTTGACGATTTACTTGAATCTGATCCACTTTTATGTCTCCACATAAAGTTCAAATACTCATGTAACACCCCAAATTTTTGTTAGTAATGTAAATTCAGTAATTTCTTTTAATTGAGAGGTGTTTTTGGAATTTTGGACTTTAAGTGTAATTGTGAAAATTTAATTTTTGACGTTGGAAATGATTGGCAGAAGTTAATTCTTTTTTTTTTTTTTTGAAAGGAAGGGAATTTAAAGAATTATGTGGATTAGAAAAAGAAAAATATATATATATATTACTGTAACGACCTGACTCCTTAGGACTGAAGCTAGGCCGTGACTAATGTATGCTTGCATGTAATTTAAAACGATTCTTTTATAATGAAATAAATGCTAAATAAATGAGATAACTAAAAAAATTTGCATTAATTTCAAATACTTAAAGTCAAATGATAGAGTCCCATAAATCATGAAAGGAAACAAATAAGTCTGAAAACAAAACTGAAGCGGTAGTCTAAAATCTTAAAACTAAAAATGTAAAACATAATAGAAATATTAAAATATGAGCAAAGCATGTAAACTAGTCCCTGATGGCTCGATCAAGGATTCCTCTTGTTAGTCGCCGATGCATCTTTACCCTTACCTGAAACAACAACATGAGAAAGAATGAGTATAGCAATAAGTAACCCCACTACTGGGGTCAGGCTAAGCATCTATGTCCTCTAGATGCCTACCTCTGGTGGAACATAAATACTCCTCTAGTCCTCATGGAACTCATACATGAAAAACTTATTTTTATCCTATTGTTGTTAAGTATGCCCATTACCTCTAGTAAGTCCCGTAGGATGCACAACCTCTGGTGAATCCTGAAGGAAAGCACCACCTCTAGTGATCTTGAAGGAAACACAACCTCTGGTGGATCCCGAAGGAAACCACCACCTCTAGTGAATCCTGAAGAAAACCACCACCTCTAGTGAATCCTGAAGGAAACGCAACCTCTGGTGAATCCAAAGGATAACACCACCTCTAGTGAATCCCGAAGGAAACATAACCCTGGTGAATCTCGAAGGATAACACCACCTCTAGTGAATCTCGAAGGAAACACAACATCTGGTGGGCATCTAACTAATCAGTGAGGACACTATCACAATCTCAACATCACAAGTATCACAACATGGTTCTATAACATACATATACATCTTAACATCATAGTTCTACGACATACATATACATCACAACATCATGGCTCTACAACATACATATACGTTTCATCATCCTTAGATCAAATACAACCTCATGGAATCAAATATCATCTCATGCTAGCATTCAAGTATCTATGTGCATAATTAATCTTTCAGATCCTCATACAAGAACATACATCGGTGATACTATACTATCAGTCTATCATGCTATCTTTTGTCATAATATCCACCTATCATGCTAGCGTACATCTAATGTTGGGGTTGATCCCCTAAACTCTTGTTGGGTCCTGTAGTTTGTAAATATTGTATTGAACAAACATTTGTGATGTAATAATATATGATATTGTCTTCATTATTGTCTATGGAACATTGGATATTTTATTTGCTTTACCACAAAAAAAAAAAAAAAACTAATATCCCTGGTTGTCGTTATAACTTAAGCATGTATGTGGAGAAATACAGGTGGATCATGTCTTAAGTGAGAACCAAAATGGTCTGTAGTATATGGATATAGGAGGGAAACCTTATCCTTGTAACTCTACGAATGCGGCCTGCTTTGTAGAATAGTTACAAGTGTTGGGACTTGCTACAGATGGTCTAATCTTGATCATTTATGTGGAGACATGCAAGCGGGGGCATCCTATACAAAGGAGTTTGTATAAGATCGGACCACGGAGTGTTATAGTCTCGTTATATAATGTCGTTTATGACAGAGACTTCACTTCACTAGGATAACCATAGGTAACATGACCTCAATCCTGAGTGAGTTGGGAACTTCTGCCTTTGAGGGTGGACCTTTGATTTGCATGGGTGCGAGTGGCTAGATCGCTGACTCAAACCTACCACTTTGGGGATTCGTCTGATTGGGGATCTGGGAACTCAGCTACACAAAATGGAATTCACTCCTTCCCCGGAGTAGGGGTAAGTAGATAGATTGCTCTCTTAAGGGCTGATTCCGGGGCTTGAACGATGTGGCACCACACATCTTCTCATGGCCCGAGAGGTGTTCACACATAATAGGACTATGTTGTATTGTTTATTAGAGGGATCAACGATACTTAAGAAGTTAGATGTAACTACAAGGGAAAAACGATAAATTGGCTCAGTTGTACTTACTAGCATTTGTGAAAGGTTATTGTACTATTGATTGGTTATATCTGATGGACACAGAAATATATTTGTTGTGAGAAGAGCGTAGTTGTTGGTCTTTAGTGGAATGTCTGGTAGTTAACGGATGGTGGATCTCGTGGCCAAAGAGTTTAGTCAGCTATTCATGTACCATTGGAGCTTCGAGCCATAGGTTCATAAGGTCCCCTTGGTAGCTCAATGGATTCAAGTTGAAAATCAGTTTTTTGGTTAGTTTGAAGTGTTCAGATTGATAAGAGGGAGTTTGATTATATATGATATAATTAAACAGGTCAATTATATATGATATAGTTGACATGATGTATGAGATACATTAAATGGAGGAAAATGATATAAATATGATTTTATCTAGTGGAGGAGAAAATGACTGTGGTTCATATGTTGCATATGATGTGATATTATACCATAGATTATAAATATAATATGATTATATTTATTTTTTTAATTAAACAATTATGGGATAATTGTTGGCGGTTTTTTCTCCGTAACCGAATGAGATAGTGGGAGATTGTATTCAGTTTTCGTAAATGAATGATAAAATGAAAATGATTTTCATTTTGCAAAGAGATAAGATTTTCGCTCACCGATTAGTACATTGCCCATTGCCTAGCAAACCAAGAGCATACACGACAGCTCAAAGTTTACTAAACGATCGTGTGCACGCGCGCATTTCCTAAACGATCACATAGTATTATCTAAATAATCGTCTAGCTTTTTCTAACCGATTGCATGCTCGAGCATTTTATTAAACGATCGTTTATACAATCAGCGCCAGTTTTGTATACGATCGTGCACCTGTTATTAAACGATCAAGCAGTCGTCTATACTATAGACTTCCGATATCTCCCACTTGCTTGGTTGTGGTAAACGATCGTTCCTTCCTCCTTCCCTGTACAAAATCCAACATAGCCCACACCTCCTGGATTCTCATTCCGAGAATACCGAGGTTTCCAAGTGGTTGTGTCCTCCATTGTTGCCTTGTTCGTGGGTAAACGACAGCGAGATTTGGTGGATGACAGGCTTGATGATCTCAGCGACAGCAAGATTGGCCGGATAGACGAGAGCGAGATTTAATACGAAGAAGAGTTCTTCAACTGGTATGTATCTCGTTCCTTTGTTGTTTAAAGTTCAAAGCATGTCGTAATTTGTTGTTAAATGCATAACTAGTATGTTTGATTGTGAATGCGGTATTTCTATCACAATGAATTTGGAACGATCTTACTTTCGCTTAGAGGCACTCTTTAATAAGAGTTCCTTCAATTGGTACTCGATCGTTGCTAAAGGATCGTGGACACCTGACCAGTTTACTAAACGATCGAGGGAGCTTCGCCCTGGCGGTTCAAGACCTGGTTCATTTGTGAATCGGTTTGCACGATGGAAAATGTAATAGATAGAACTTTTATTTCCGGTTTTGAGGCAGTTCATCCCCATCCATTAATCTTTGTGAATGTACATAGGATATATGCTTATTTATATGTCATAAGGTAGGCCATATAGAAGAAATCCCACCTTAGGTTATGCGTTGGTCATGCATCACCTCTTTATTGTAAGTGTTATGATTTAGAGAAGTATGATTTAAATTACATAAGAGCATGCCCATGCATCATATAATATAAGAGTTATATTTATGCATGCACAAAGCATAGACATGCATCATCTTTACATAATAAGTGTTATAGTATAAAGGTGTATGGAAGCATATTTGCTTAGTTCATTACAAATATATAAAAGTTATATATAGTAATGAATGGACATTGCATGAAGCATGACACATAGGTTAAATTTATAAATGTTATAAATACCTAGTTGTGCATGACAATGTGTATGGGTTTTAGTTGTTTCTTTTATAAGCGTTATAAGGAAATTAGAACTAAAATCTATAAGAAACACATACATGCGAACATAGGCTTGAATCATGGTTTTAAAGTGTTTTAAAACTTGGTGGAGATAGACCTAAGATCATGGTTCTAATAAGATTAGTAACCTAAGGTTTCATCTTTTAATCAGTTTAATAGGATTAAATTGACTAATAAAAGATTAAAAGTGTGGCAAATCTATCTATAAAGGACCTTTTGTCTAAGGCGGGTTCTGTCTAGGCTGGGGTATTTAAGGTGACGGAAACAGAACACCCTACCTGGGAACCTACTTGGAAAGGTGAATTAGATAGATTTGATGCATGCATGCAAATTTGAGGACAATCCATTACAGAGTTTAATGTGACTACTTGAACTTGTTTAATTTCAAAGACAATAGTTGTTTTTGAGCAAATTAAATTGACTTAGATTAAAATCAATAGCCGGATGGTCTAAGTTAATGAACTCCTAGGTAGAACAATCAGTGGGAGGTACTTGGGTATCTGATACTTCATTTAAACCTCTTCTTGTTTCTCTTTTTATTGTCCATACGTGAGATCTATCCTTGGCCTTGTGGCACCCTGAGAGTGTTCCTATAAAGGATGGTGTTTGGGTAGGTCAATATCAAGGTGGACGGAGAGAATGTTCATAGGAAGTAGGAGGGGAATGTGCGACACCATATCCCACGTCTCTCTCGTTAGGTTGGATAAAGTTTCTGTGCATCGCCTCGAGTCACCCTAGGAGTTTCCCCCTATAGGATGACAATTTTGCACGTTTCTTTATTTGATCTCCTGTATAGGTTAAGATTGCTTTAGTCTCTTGTCCTAATCTACTTTTTTCCTACGGTGGGTGCATTAGGGCAAGACTCTAAGGCCGAAAATGAAGGGTTACACTTACGCGGATTTGTTAAGGGTTAATAGTTCTGGACCGAATGAATGGTGATGGTTAGTTGTAGTTACAAGAGTTGTCATAAAAGATTAAATTTGTAATAAATCTATCTATAAGGGACCTTTTGTCTAAGACGGGTTCTGGCTAGGCTGGGGTATTTAAGTTGACAGAAACAAAACACCCCTACCTAGGAACCTACCTGGAAAGGTGAATTAGATAGGTTTTCTACAAGCATGCAATAGTTGATCAACGATTTCGTTAAAGTGTTTAATGAATGATGATCAAAAGTTGTTTAACTTTCCAAAGTAAGAATTACTTTTGGGCAAACGTAAATAGTCACTTAGTAAAAATAATTAGTCATGTTTTTCTAAGTAAACTAAACCCTAGGTTTTAAAATACTCAGTAGGAGGAAAAGATATATATGATATGTTAATCCCACTCACGTTTCTCCCTTAATGTTCATGCCGTGAGATTCATGCTTGGCCTCATGGTGCCCTAGGAGCATCCTCCTTCGGATGGTGTTTGCATGAGTCAATATCAAGGTGGACAGAGAGAGTGTTTATAGTAAGTGGGCGAAGGATGTGTGTCAATATGTCCTATGGTCTCCTTCATTGGTTTGCACTGTGAGATCTTTTTGCACAGCCTCGTGGCGCCCTATGATTGTCCCCCTTCGAATGGTTTTTGTGCGGTTGGTCAATATCAAGGTGAACTCTAGAAATGGATCGGATCGCTTTAGTTTTTGCCCCAATCGGAGTTTTTGCCTTCCTTTTTGACCTGCAGAGGTCCCAATTCCGAGCGACTTCCGTACTCTTCTCCCTCTTGGGAGTCAACATCAATCCTCACGGTGGCCCGCAGTGCTGTAGCATACGTCTTGAGCTCCAAGGCATGTACCATACCTCGCAATTCACTCTTCAAACCCTAGATGAACCTCTCTGTCCTTGCTGCCTCGGCGGTTACTAACTTAGGGGCAAAGTGGGAAAACTTATCAAATTCCTACTTATATTCCTCCACCGACATAACTCCCTGTTTCAAATTCAAGAACTCTACCTATTTGTTGTATCGGGTGTTGGATGAAAAATACTTTTTATAAAAATGCTCCTTAAACTGCTCCTAGATTGCAAGTCCCCTACTGGTATCAATCATTTTCTCCACTGAATGCCACCAAATCTCTGCGTTGTCAGTCAGCATAAAAACTGCACATTGGAGCTTGTGCTCTTCCAGGCACCTCATAAAATGGAAAACCGTCTCAATCGAGGACAACCACATCTCCGCTTTAGTGGTATCCCTCAATGGTCCATCGAAGGAGTGAGGGTTAAACTTCCTGAAATCCCTCAAGCATTTAGCCTCAAGAGACAAGGTTCTGCATGTCTCGATTCTGCGATTGATCTGCTGCAATTACTCAGGTGGCACTTGTTTCTTCTGAGCTTGGTTCTGGGAAGTCTGTCCTACCATCCTATTACAAATCAACTCCTGTTGTCTTTCGATCAGGGAGGATACAATGGCTTCCTCAATTCTTACCTCCATTGGCTTCTCATCAACTTGAGTCATAGGTGGATTTGGAGCTATCGGGACGGTATGGCTATCACTGACTCCCTTTTCCTGCACCCTTGAAGGGGGAGGATCCTGAACTTGTGGAGGTTGCACTTGGGGGTCCCGAACCCCTCCTCTAATAGTCTTTCTTGCTCTAAACTTAGGTGCCATGTCTTGTCATGAACTCACAAATCAACTCTCTATCTCTGGGTCTTTCTCAAAAAGACATGCTATTGAAACATTACATCGCTAAACTCATGTATGTACTGAAAACTTTCATTAGTAGGACATACCTGGTGATGACGAGGAATCCATTGCTGGGCCACAGGAACTACCTAGACTTACGTAGTAAGTTAGTCTTTAGAACCCAAAACATGGGCTCTGATACCAACTGTAACGACCCGACTCCCTAGGACTCAAGCTAGGCCATTACTAAACACATACATGCATGGAAGTTAAATCGACATTCTTTTTATAGTGCAATAAATGTAAATAAATAAAGTAAATAAAGATTTGAATTAAATTAAAATATTTAAATTCAAGAGATGGGGTACCCAAAAGTCATAAACAGAAATAAATAAGTCTGAAAAAGAAACAAATTTCAATAGTAAGTTCCAAATACCCAAACTAAAAGTGAATAAAACATAAAGAAAATCTTAAAACATGAGTGGAAGCTTAAAACTGGTAATCGGTGACTCATTCAAGGATTCCTCTTGACATTCGTCGACATGTTCCTACCCTTACATGAAACATAAACATGAGAAAGAGTGAGTATTAAATACTTAGTAAGTAACCCCATTACTTGGGTCAGATTAGGCCTCTATGTCTTCTAAATGCCTTCTTCTGGTGGGGCATAAATGCCTCCTTTAGTCTCCATGGGACATATATCAACATGCAAAACTGACCTCTCATCATATTGTAGTTAAGTGTACCTACTACCTCTAGTAAGTCCTGTAGGACCCACAACCTCTGGTGATCCTGAAGGAGCCACCACCTCTAGTGAATCCTGAAGGAAACACAATTTATGGTGAATCTCGAAAGATAACACCACCTCTAGTGAATCCTGAAGGAAACACAACCTATGGTGAATCCTGAAGGAAACACAACCTCTGGTGAATCCTAAAGGAAACACAACCTCTAGTGAATCCTGAAGGATAACACCAACTCTAGTCAACCTCTAATGGGTAACTAACTAACAGTAAGGACGCTACTGCTACTGCAACATCATAACATGGCTCTATAACATACATGTACATACACCTCAGATTCTCAGATCAAACATAATCTCATAGAAAAACATATACTCATCTCATGCTAGTGTTCAAACATAATCTGATAGAATAACACATACTCATCTCATGCTAGTGTTCAAACATAATCTCATAGAATAACTTATACTCATCTCATGCTAGAAATCAAATATCTATATGTGCAATTAATCCCTCAAGTCCTCATATCGAAGAAGGCGTACAACAATCATACCATCAACCAATCATGCTATTAATCAGTCATTCTATCAACTTGTCTTACTAGTGTCTGGTCGGTGGGTAGTTCCAGTAGTAAGATTACTTACCTCAAACGACAATCCACAAATGAAAACAAACACTCCACAAAAGCGGCAACTCGAAATAGCGGCACTAATGACAAACAAAATCAAACAATCTCAACTCCAATCATAACGAGAGACTTCAGACTCAAATCCAAAATATCAAAAACATACCCAAGAATGAAAATAACTTCCAACTCTTCTTCTTGGGCACTTACTTTGACTCCCAACTCAATGATAGTTAAATCTTCAAACCACAACCAACAAGGCACATTAATAATAATAAAACCCAACGTTATTGGCTAAGAAATCAAATCGACTGTCATAAACTTACCCAGCACAGATCTAACGAAGACCAGGACGGACCCAATGCAACAGGGATGGCAGCAACTGACAGCGGTGCAGGTGGGTCTGAGGCTGAGCGACTGGGATATCGATGCATGAAGTCCTTCCGCTGAGCGAACAAGGCGGCGCCCTTGTCTGAGTGGCGTGGCAGCAAATGGAGGACAACGAACAGAGGCTGGCTCTCGTGAATGAAAACACGAGGAGGCGTGGCTTTGGCTAGTGAGACGACTGGCTCGCGGAGGACGAGCAGAGGAGGAGGTCAACTAGACGAATGGCACACAGAGCAACGAGTGGGAGCGGTGCTAGGGCGAGGAAAAGAAAGGAGAGATGAAGGGTTTCAATGCACGAAGGGGAAGGGAAGGGGAAAGAAAAATAGAAGGGAAAAAGAAAAAAAAAAAGAAAAAGGAAAAGGAAATACTTCAAGGCGACGAACACCGTGACAAAGGAGTTGAAAGTCACACTAGCGACCATGCATCTAGCTGAAGAAGCAAAGCTGTGGTGGAGATCATGATTTGCAGACATACAAGAAGGGCGGTGTACGATAAATACCTGGGATAAGTCGAAACAAGAAATTCGTTTGCAGTTCTTTCCTGAGAATGTCGAGATCTTGGCCCGACGAAAACTCTGAGAGTTGAGACAAACGGGCAACATCAGGGATTATGTGAGTGACATGTCTGAGAAAGACAAAGTCTTCTATTTTGTTGAAGGGCTGAAACCGTGGGCAAAGTCAAAGTTGTATGAACAGAAAGTACAAGATCTCCCCTCTGCCTATGCGGCAGCGGAATGGTTATATGACCTTAGCACTGACTCTTAAAACGTGAGGAAACAGTCAACTTTCTCAAATAGTGGGAACAGAAACAGTCGTTACAGCCCTCCCAGACCTGGGGGAGGAGACAAGAACATCGAGGGGGGGGGGGAGGGACCGAGAGCCCTCCCAACCAAGTTCAGGGAACAATTGGCGAGGGCCGCCATAACAGTATAACAACTACAATCGTCCACTATCTTATTTCATATGTAGACGACCACACAGAGCGGGCGAGTGTCTGAATCGAACTTCTTTTAATGCCTTCAGAGCCACGTTGGCCTCTAGCTCAGAAGACAAGGTTGAAAAAGGCGAACCGAAAATTGAGTCGACTGCATGATAACTTGTAGAAATACAAGTTATTTATACTGTTTTATTTAGATATTGCGGCTAAAAGAAAGAAAAGTTGCGTCGATAGTATAGAAATTGGCTAAGAAATGCGAAAATTATAAAATGTCGTCAATACACCCACTAACACCATTGCGATGGTAGAATAGAGTGTTTCAATTTCTGTTTTGTAGGAAATCAGTCACCACATGCGTTAATGGCTCAAAGATAAAAGAAATAATGCATCTACGTCGCATTGCGCCCATCATTCCGGAATGAAGAGATGATCAACGTAATGACGACGTATGCGACAATCGATCAAGAGCTTAGTGATCAACGCAAATTCAACTGCATGCGGTAATAAAAAACAACACTGCATGCGACGATCGATCGAAGATGTAAAGAGCAACGCATTTGCGGAGGATTCTGACAAATGTATAGCTTTCAGTTGTGCATTTCTGACGGGTTGATTGCATAATAAAAGGAATATTCACTCTGCCATTTCAGGAACTACCATAACCATAAAGTGGGGACCACGAAGTCAAATAGCCAAGCTTCACTTATAAATAGCTTCTGCAAATTCATTGAAAAATATACATGAATACATAGAGACGTGCATATATCGATTCTGAGAGAGAGACTGGTCTGAAGCGACTGTCCAGAGTAGATTCGGGATAATCATGAGACAAGGCCGAGAGATGACTCTCCGAGCAAGGAATCTTTCCAATCCTCGCCGTTGAAGCTCTGTGCGAAGGTCATTTCTACCAAGAGAGCAAGCCTGAGAGGGAAGCTTTCCTCTCCATTACTTCGTCACTCCGGCAAGCACTATCTCCGTTCGGAATCTGTGTCAAGACATTGACACTCCTTCTGTATTTTTTTCTAATCTCTTTTTCATCATCCGTATTCATCTTCTCGAATCTTTCATTCACACCATGTATCGAACGTTTAATTCTATAATTAAATGTTATGATAATTACCATTGTCATCTTTCTGTCTATTTCCGTTCATCCATAATCCATTTTCTCCATGATGTTTTCCTAATTCCCTGGGTAAATAGAAAGAATTAAGCGAGTGAATTAATTGTGTTAAGGAAATAATTAAGTTTAGCTAAAGCATGCTCGACGACATCTTCACCTGTGAGAGCAGAAGTGAAGATGTTATTCCGCCTATCGAGAGAAGGTTGGAAGAATGCGTTAACTAAATCGAGAAGTACTTCCAAAGATGGAAGCAACCTTGTGTTCATCACATCCATCCCTGTTTCACCAAAGAGATATGGGAACGCGGCCGATCACTGAGAGGTGTACGCCAAGGGAAAGTGGAACTTTAGTTGCATCTTCAACGCAATTAATAAACTTGCGATGTTTTTACTATGTACTATTCCCCTTTCTAATTCATTCATAAAGACTTGCCATCTCATCCCACGATTCTTTGTACAACTTCACAGTCAATTCTCGAACTCAGTATCATGTATCATGTATCTTGTATCTTGTATCATATTAGTTTAGGATTTTATTTTATCAATGCAATTTTATTTCATTGCAATTTACATTACTGTATAAACAACCATTCTTTATTCATTGATATAAACCGGTCGCATATACCACATCAGTAACACATTAACGAAAACAATCCCTGTGTTCGACCTCAGATTATTCTGAGAAACTTGCGTTGGAATTATACTTGGTTTCAGCGCAAGGAAACTTGTGACACACATTACTCCATTGCATACTACGAGAATAGCATTAATAACACATATATTTAGACGTTGTATCACATAAAAATTCTCTTTAACACATATATTTGTTCATTCATTCATATTCATATTTGTTCACATGCTTAAAGTTAAAGATATAAATTTATCGCAACAAGTTTATGGCGCCGTTGCCAGGGACATGAGCTTGTATGACTCATTCTTTCATCAGTAGTGTGCATAAGCTATAACACAGCATATCATTCCATTTTTATCGTTACACTGTAGAGAGTGAAAACCCTAGGATGGGGGCATTGAAATTTTTATCTACATTCCAAAAGAAAATGGGAAAGATGAAGGAGCCATTGAAAATGGGACTCGTGTATGTGGACGCTTGGGTCAACCAGAGATTGGCCAAAAGCACTATGGTCGACTCTGGGGCATCCCATAACTTCATGACTGAAACAGAAGCCCGTCGCCTGAACTTAACCTGGGAAAGAGATGCAGAGAAGATGAAAGCTGTGAACTCTGCAACCTTGCCTATTACGAGGATAGCAAAGAGAATGCCGGTGAAGTTAGGGGACTAGAAAGGCCTTGCTGACTTCGTAATTGTCAAGATGGATGACTTTGATGTAGTGTTGGGGATGAAATTCCTACTCGAACACAAAGTTATAACGATGCCCCTTGCCAAATGCTTAGTGATTGCGGGATCTACACCCACCATGGTTCAAGCCAGTATCAAACAGCTGAACAGGGCGAGAATGATCTCAGCCCTCCAACTGAAAAGAGGCCTTGTGTGAAACCCGAATTTCCATTATCCCTACTTAAGAAGGTG
Organism: Benincasa hispida; assembly: GCF_027475165.1. Lineage (NCBI taxonomy): Eukaryota > Viridiplantae > Streptophyta > Magnoliopsida > Cucurbitales > Cucurbitaceae > Benincasa > Benincasa hispida. Next base: position 6,084,318 of record NC_143484.1, on the reverse strand, counting down.
ATTAAGGGATAACTAGGTGAAAGTTAAATCTGATGTTGAAGTGAAGGAAATTTCTAAGTGTTGAATAGATTTTCTTTGAGTAGCTTTGAATTAAGCTTTAATTGATGAAAATTGACTAAGTGTTGTACTAGTCATTGCTATGCGTTGGCCATAAGATCTTGGAAAGATTACTTGGGAAAAGGGAGAATTTGAAGAGGGAGTGGCGCATGCCTTGGAGGTTAGACCAACACATTAGGCTCAATGGATGCATTGGAAGGATTGTGATGGATGCGTTGGTAGTGGTATGCGGCTGAAGGAAGAAAGTTGAAGTGATGCATTGGAAGGTTGGATGGCACAAGGGTCGGTTGTGCAGAAGGCATACAGACACAACGGTAGGCGAGGACGCGGACAAGGCATGCGCTGGAGGGTGGCATGCGTCGATGCCAGCGTCCATGCGTCAAGCGGCCGAGCGATCCCTGTGAACGATGCTAAGTGCCCATGTTGAGTGAACCCATGCGTCGATGTTAGTGCCCATGCGTCAAGCGGCCGAGTGAGCCCTGTGAACGATGCTAAGTGCCCATGTTGAGTGAACCCATGCGTCGATGCTAGCGCCCATGCGTCAAGCGGCCAAGCGAGCCCTGCGAGCGATGCTAAGCGCCTATGCCGAGCGAGCCCATGCGTCGATGCCAGCGCCCATACGTCGAGCGGCCGAGCGAGCCCTGCGAAAGATGCTAAACTGCCGTGCCAAGCGATGCATCGATGCCAAGCTGTCGGCCAAGCGCCCATGCCAAGCGACTCATGCAAGCGATGCGTTGATGACGAGCGAGCCATGCGATTGATGCTAAGCAACCGTCCTATACATCGAGGTCGTGCGACCTTGCTATGCGTTGGAGGCTGACGATGGCTTGCGCGATGGATGCGTTGGACAAAGCCATGCGATGGGCTAGGTTGGACGCATGGTGTTGGCTCTTGCGATGGTTAAGGGTTGTGATGGTGCTATGTTGGAAATCAAGGGAAACCAAGGGTTGCTATGCGTTGGAGTCATACTATGCGTTGAGAACCTATTATGCGTTCTTGAGTACACTATGCGTTAATATCCGAGGCTAGTTGTATGCATTGAGAATCACCCTAGTGAATGCATATTGAAGGGAATGAACGCATAAGAAAGCTGAACTCACTTGGAAGACATCATCCTAACATGTGGTTTGTTGAGAAGAAATCTTAAGACTTAAGGATTTGAGGTGGAGGCATGAGGAGACATGCAAAAATTGGTCTCATGTGTTGGCAATGTACAAGAAGGACACCCAACATTGCATGGATCAAACCTTGCATTGATGGTGTGAGGTGAAGACACCTCAAGTAGGAGGTGGAAAGGGCTGGAAGTTGGCAATCGCTAAGGGAAACACTTGGATGAGGAGGTGTTAACCTTGGAGAGCCTTTGGATGCCTATAAATAGGGCTAAGGACTTCAGATGAGGACTCAATTCTCTTCAAAGGACATAAAAAAGAGTGTATTGGGAGGAGGCTATGCGTTGATGGTAAGACCATGCGTTGGTCAAGAGATTCCAAGAGGGGAGATGCTGTCGGATAGAAAGGTCAGAAAGTAATATCAACTTGGGAAGAGAAGTTCTCCCAGAATACTCGTGTCGTTGATGTGATTCCAAAGCCATCTGAAAGCTAAAAGAGTCTAGTTTTTATGGTGGGGCTTCCGGAGAAGAAGCTCCAAGGAATCAGGCTGGAGAAGAAGGACAAGATCGAGGGGTCGAGCTGTCGGGTAAACTGGGCTAGTCTTGATGTTTTGATGTTTCTGGCCAACCACGAGGAGTTATGAGCTAAGATATTTAGGTAAGCTTCCTGAGACATTTTAGAGTATATTTGTAGAAGGAAATAACTCGAGATAAAGCTTAAAACTATGAGTAGTTTGAGCTTTAATTTGAATCTGGAATTTAGGGTTCAAAAGAGGAGCCCGAGAAGACCAAGGAAATTCTAGAGAGAAAAGTTCCTAAACGACCAAGGTGAGTGGTACTTTCCTTTAAGTCTTAAAGCATATCTTTTAGAGTAAATTATATATGTTTAGGTTATGAATTAGTATCTAACGTGAGAATGGGATTATGTGATCGGGATGGTTAGAGGGTCAATAGACCTAGTGCCTGAGCCCGTAAGCAAGACATCACGGGATGGTCAGGGGACACGAGAAGTCTAGTTCTTGAGCCTGTAGGAGGATTCTCGTATGGGATGGTCAGAGGGCCGACAAGCCTAACTTCTGAGCCCATGAGCGGGGAGCTATGTGCACATAGGAGACAAAGGAAATGTAAAGAGTAAGCGTTGTATTTAGTAACAGTCATCTATCTACCATGTGTGTAGATAGACAGTAAGCTCATTCTAGTTAGTTATCAGTTTAATTATCTACCGTGCGCGTAGATAAAAGTTGAGACCAGACTCGTTCAAAGTTAAGGTTTGATGTAACCTCGTATTCATGATATGCTTGTTATTTATGAGTTGAAATAGACTCTGGAAGTTGCTTACCACTCACTGAGCTTTGTGAAGCTCATTCTGTTATTTCATATTTTTCTTCCCAGATAGCGAAAGGTAAGGAGTTCCAAGGTACTGCTAAGGTAAAGGTCTACCACATGCCACAGTTATACTTCCAGGGTTTAACAGTTGTTGTTGTAACTAGTGGTTGTTAAATTTGTTCATTGGTATCAGAGTTATTTCCGCAAGAGTTATCAGGCAGTAAGTGTCAACAAAAGGGTTGATAATTGCTGCAGTCACACCCTTTTCTAGGCTCGAAGGGTGGTCTGGGGCAGGTGTGACACCTTGCCCATGATGAACCCACGTTTATGGCCATTCCGATTGAGTCAGTCGAGACCGCAGAAGAGGAAATCCCCCAAGACATTCTATTTGTCTTGAAAGAGTACGTGATGTCATGCCCGATAGTTTTCCCAAGTCCTTGCCTCCACAAAGGGGAATTGATCATGAAATCGAGCTACTACTAGGGGCAAAGCCGCCCGCCAAGAATGCATATCATATGGCCCTGCCAGAGTTGGTTGAACTTCGAAAGCAGTTAGACGAGCTGTTAGATGCAGGGTTTATTAGACTAATAAAGGCCCCTTACGGAGCCTTAATGTTGTTTCAAAAGAAGAAGGACGGAAGCCTTCGATTATGCATCGACTATCGAGCTTTGAACAAGCTCATAGTTCGCAATAAATACCCCTTTCCTATCATCACAAAATTATTTGATCGGCTCCACGGTGCTAGATACTTTTCAAAACTAGACCTATGGTCGGGGTACTATCAGGTTCGAATTGCTGAAGGGGACGAACCCAAGACGACCTGTGTTACGAGGTATGGAGCCTTCAAATTTCTTGTGATGCCCTTTGGCCTCACCAATGCTCCGACAACCTTCTATACTTTGATGAACCAGGTGTTTCATGAATACCTCGACAAATTTGTCATAGTATATCTAGACGACATCGTGGTCTATAGTGCCTCGATGGAACACCGGTACCACCTCCAACTAGTCTTCGAAAAACTGAGAAAAAACCAACTATATGTAAAGAGAGAGAAGTGTTCCTTTGCTTAAGAGCGCATAAACTTCCTCGGCCACGTGATCGAATGTGGTCGGAATGGCATGGAAGAGGGTAAGGTGTCTGCTATCAGAGATTGGAAGGTGTCGACATCCATGACGGAATTACGATCCTTCCTCGAACTAGCCAACTACTATAGACGGTTCGTAGAAGGATTCTCGAGAAGAGCAGGGCCATTGACCGGGTTGTTGAAGAAAGATAACCATTGGAGTTGGACTCCCAAATGTCAAGCCGCCTTCGAGGGCTTGAAGAAAGTGATGATCGAAGGACTGGTTCTCAAAATTGCCGACGTGACCAAACCTTTTGAAGTCGAGACTGATGCTTCTGACTTTGCATTGGGTGGTGTTCTCCTTCAAGATGAACACCCCATCACATATGAGAGTAGGAAATTGAATGATGCAGAACGGAGGTATGCCGCCTCTGAGAAGGAGATGTTGGCAGTAGTTCACTGCTTGAGAGCATAGAGACAGTATCTCTTAGGGGCCAAATTTGTAGTCAAGACCGACAACAGTTTCATTTGCCACTTTTTCAACCAGCCAAAGTTATCAACAATGTAGGCACGATGACAGAAGTGTTTAGCAGAGTTTGATTTTCGATTTAAGCATAGATCGGGGAAATGCAACCAAGCGGCTGGGCCTTAGCCGAAAGAGCGAACATGCAGCCTTGTGCATATTTGCACACCTGAAAGCAAGTACGTTATATGGAATAGTGCGAGAAACTGTCAAGACACACTTGGCAAATGACACATCGGCACAGGCCATTATGCAGTTGGCCAAAGAGGGGAAGACACGCCAATTTTGGGTGGAAGACGACCTACTGTACACCAAGGGCAATCGCCTTTACATTCCCCGATTTGGGGAGTTACAAAGATCGTTGTTGAAAGAGTGTCACGACACACCATGGGCAGGACATAACGGTTGGCAGAGAACTTATGCCCTCTTAAAACAAGGTTACATTGGTCGAGCCTTCGAGACGACGTCATGTAATTTACCAAGACTTACCTTGTCTGCCAATAAGACAAAGTCGAAAGGGCGAAATTAGCGGGTCTGTTGGAGCCCTACCTGTGCCCTCTAGACCATGGGAGAGTGTGTCCCTCGACTTCATCACCCATTTGCCCAAGGTTGGAGAGTTTAAATCAATCCTTGTTATCAACGGTCGGTTCTTAAAATATGCCACATTTATCCCAACATCAAAGATGTGTACTGTTGTGATGACTGCCCAACTGTTCTTCAAACACATTGTGAAATTATGGGGTGTCCCCCGAGCATTGTTAGTGATCGGGACGGGAGATTCACTGGGACCTTTTGGACAGAATTGTTCAAGATATTAGGATCTATGCTGAACATTTCCTCTAGCTATCATCCCCAAACAGACAGCTAGATGGAACGTTTTAATAGCATGCTTGAGGAATATCTGCGTCACTTTATCGACGCTAGACAGAAGAACTGGGTCTAGTTGTTAGATGTTGCTCACTTCAGCTTTACACAGTTAGCAAAGTATGCGGCAGACCACTCATGCCACATCTGGTGGACCATCCCTATGTGGGCAAAAGCCCTCAGGCGCATAATTTCACTAAGGAGTGGAGCCAAACCTCTGAGATAACTCGCGCCTGTCTAGAAAAAGCGTCAAGGAGGATGAAGAAGTGGGCTGATAAGAAGTGTAAGCCCCTCGAGTTCCAAGCTGGAGACAAAGTGCTAATCAAACTACGACCAGAACAATTCCATTTCCGAGGCCAGAGAGACTAACGTCTAGTATAAAAATACGAAGGGTCAGTGGAAGTGATTGAGAAGGTTGGGAAAACCTCGTATAGGGTTCAGCTACCCTTATGGATAAAGATCCACACTATCATCCATGTGAGTATCCTGAAGCCCTATCACCCCGATCTTGATGACGAGCAGCGGAATATGTTGATGCGCCCACCGTCATGATGAAGAATTCAGTTGAAAAGGAAGTCGTACAAATTCTGGATAGACATACTCGCTGTATCGGAAGACCAAGACGAGAACTAACAGAGTTCATGGTAAAGTGGAAGGGCCTCCCTGACGAAGAAATCAGTTGGGAGCGCGCTGAAGACTTGAAAAATGTAGCTCTAGCAATCCCTGAGTTCGGGCAGGGTTGGTTGACAGGGATGTCAACCAATTAAGTAGGGGAGAATGTCACAGTCATGCTTGTCCAAGGCCTGTTGCCCATGATCACATGCCCGATCCAACCTCTTTTATCATGTTTTCATGTCATGTATTGTATTGTTAAGTTAGCTTGCTTTCCTTGTATTTTTGTTGTAAGTGACCACTTGCCCTTTTGCATATGCAAGGGTGTCCGTTGGCTTTTTGTTCAGAATGCACTATATGGGGATAAGACTAATCATCACTTTTCCATACCAGGAGTAGTACGCTCTAAAGCCGCTGTTGTTGTTCATTGCTTTCTAGTCTACTATAATCTTTCTTTCTCTACTCATACACAAAAAAATTCTTGCGAAAACCTTTTTCTCCAAACCCATTTTCTAAAACCGTTTTCCTTAAAAACGAGGGTGGAGGTTGTGAGAGGCACTCGGTGTGCCATTGACGTTCCGTATTTGGATTGACTGACTTGTTCGTGAGCAGGAACAAGTGCTGCACAATTGCTAAGAGAAGCTTCCAAAAGTGCGATTGTGACACAAAGCGTGTGGACATTCTCGAAGTTGGAGTCTTGGAAGAGTGCTTGTATCTCCAAAGGACTCCAGTCTTTTAAGTGTGGTTAGCTTTAGAAGTCAAGAAGTCTTTTGATTGTAAAGAATTTCCTCTAGGCTCTTTGTAATGTAGAATTGTTGACCTCCATAAATGAAGAGAACTGTATTTATAGAGTATTTAGATGGACTTTGTAGGCTTAGGCTTAGTTGGTCATGGACCTAGCACTTGGGCCCCACTAATTGGACTTAGCTTTATTTGTCAATTTGGAACAAATTAAGCCTATTTTTGCACTCAATTAGAATTTAGCCCAACAAATAATATCAAATTGGATCAGAACACATGTCAAATCTTTTTTTTAACTAGTCCTAAATTAGGTGATTCATAGATTAATAACGTGACAATTTGTGATTGATCCAAAATTTCTCATTCAATGGTCAAAGATATGTTGAAGTCTATAAACTATTTTCAAATTATTACCTTTCAAAAATACCTTTTCTCATGCAAACTTAATGATTACTAATTTCTTGAAATCAAATTAAGAAGCATGACATCAGACAGTCATGATCAACTTTCATTGCCAATCTAACTATCTTCATGAAAGCTTAATAATGATCCGATATTGGTATAAGATTAGGAAAGATTGCATAATATTTGAAAAGATTTACGTGGACTTAGTATTCATTTGAACAAAAATTTACTAAGAAAGTATAAAAGAACCGGTAGTTGGATATAAGACGAAAAATTATTCTTTTATTTAAATTTTGGTGTCAATCTCACTTGAAAAGAACCAAGAAAGACTATTTCAACATGTTTCAAAATAGTTGTAGAAGGGAGAAACATTGGAGGGTTATTCACCCTTTCCCAATATGAATTTCTAATCCTTATTTAGACATCCAATTCCAAAGTGAAATGATGATTTGAAATCTCGGGCCCAACCACCAGATTTCCAGAGTTATATAGCATCCATACCAAACAAGTATTATGGAGTGCATGTACAACTAACGAAGGCCGATGAGTACACCCAAGGACGCTACCAGGCTTTTCAATGGCGTTTCTTTAATCGCAAGGGAACTTCTTCAACGCTCTCAACTCTTGGACATTCCCAGAATTGACAACTTCCAAACCCTTTTCTCTACACCTCTCAAAAAACTCGTTGTTTCTGTCACTGACATTTCCGGTCTCACCAGAGGCAAAGTTCGCCAAATTTCAAGTGCAGATCCCCACAATCGCGATTCTGTCGCCTATTTTTCTAACCCAATTCAATCCAATGATACTCACAATCCTTCAATCTCCGATCTTGGGGCTGCCCACAATCAGACATCCGTTTCAGATTCTTCACCTCTTTCCGGAAATGAAGACAACGCGAACAATTTGTTAATCGGAACCGAACCCATTAATGCATCTTCCACTACGTTCAATGGAGCACAAGGAGGAGAAGCATCCAGCGGGCAAGTGGAAGTAACCCCACCTCTCAAACGACGGAAGCCCCGGGAGAGAAGAGTACCCTCCACTCCCTTCTCTAGAGCGATCGGGTTTGTTCTCATCTCTTATTTCTCGTCAATTTTCTAGCGATATCGTTAGACAGTTTACTCAATACATTGATTTGCATAATAGAATTGTTCAACTATATAAGGAGTGTTAGAAATTTAATTGTTACTTGAGTAGTTCAACAACGGAAAATAGTTGGTGCAACTCAACCATCACCACTCTCATAGGTTTGCCGGGCTAGGGGCTGGTCTCGCATGGGGAACGCTGCAGGAATCAGCCAAGAGGCTTGTTTTTGGCTCAGGAAATTCGCAAAACCAACCTGCTGCCCTTTCCCCATTCCTCTCTGAAAAGAATGCAGAACGTTTGGCTCTTGCTTTGTGTAGAATGCGCGGAGCTGCATTAAAAATTGGGCAGATGTTGAGTATACAAGATGAATCTCTTGTCCCAGCTCCGGTATTTTTTTCATTTTAGTCCATCTTTCGAGCACTTTATTATTTAAAAAGAAACTAAGAAGAGCTGAACGGGTGATACGTATTGAGTACACATGTTCACTGATTCCTGACCATGGTTAATCTAATGTGTGAAAATTTCTAAATTTTCCATATTGCCTCCATTCATTGCTTGTCACAGAAGTAGAATTTCAGAATTAAATGAGGTTCATGAAATAAATGAAAAATATATTAATATATCATTTAATGACATGTCAAATTATGTATGGGGTAGTAGATACTACGGTAGCACTAGAAATTTTCCCACATTAGGTTAACTATGGTCAAGATGCATACTCAATCAACATTAAGCGTCAATTTGTGGAAGTCTACTTTCTCTAGTTTTGCACCTCCTTGTCCTATTTTATGCTACAAATGCCTTGAGAGAATTGTAGAATTTTGGAGGAGTTCAATGTCGTTGACGAGCATGTCTATCATTAGGTTTCATGCCTCTCTTTATGTTGACTTCTAAGTTTTTTTTTGGTAACTATCCAACAACCTTTGCCCTCTTTCTGATCTCTTTGGTTGTTTCTTTTGTAAAAGCTCCTCTTCTATAGCTTGTTTGTAATTTTATATTCTTTCATCTGTCTTGATGAAAGCAAATGCTTGTAGCGTACTTTGATACCATATCTTAAAATGTACTCTCTCTCACCTTTAAAAGTTTTAGTAGAGAAAATTTAAATAATATTGTCCTATCGATTAACTTAGAAGTTCCATCAACTCAAATACACCACCATTGAGTTTGCTTATATGGTCATGATTAAAGGGTCTACAATCGAGGCATTAAATCAATGAACATGGTTATCTCTTTGGCAACAATAATTTTGTCTAAATTAAGCATTTTTTTCCTTTTGAAGTCTAAGATTCTCCTGTATATTCCATAATTAAAATATGTTCATATCATCTTTCTGTTTTGTCACACAGATCTTGGCTGCTCTGGATATTGTACGTCAAGGTGCAGATGTAATGCCTAGGAGCCAGCTGAATCAAGTATTGAACGTTGAACTAGGTCAAGATTGGTCCTCAAAGTTGATTAGTTTCGATTATGAACCAATGGCTGCTGCAAGTATTGGCCAGGTGCTCCACAACTACACCATTCATTTCTTTTAGGCTAATTTATGAAAAAGTACTTCTAACTTTGCCTTTTGTTTCAAACATCTCTATTCTTTCAAAAGTTGCAATACTACCCTTAACTTTTCAAAAAGGTTTGAAAACTACACTTAGAGTAGAAATCCTTTAGAACGTTCGACGGAAATCAGACTTGAAATGGTGTGGTAGTTACCTAGAACGGAAATTTGGATCGCCATACCATTTTTAGGTCACCTCCACATCATTCTAGGTCTCTATTTGTGTATGATTCTAAAGGATTTCTACTCCAAGACTAGTTTTGAAACCCTTCTGAAAGGTCAAAAGTAATATTGCAACTTTGGAAAGAACAAGGTTCAGAGCGTCCTTTATGATTTAACCTCTATTTTATGGTTTCTACTGGTGATGTGATGGTACAATGTAAAATGGATTTGCACACATTTTATTTGATGGTAGACGACCATGATATTTCCGAAGGGGCTAGGCTCAAATTATGCATAAGCCATATAATGGTACACAATCGTGTAATGATCATGTAGCTGCTATGGATTAATGGAAATGGTTCTTTTCTGTCAAAAAGAAAAAAAAAAAAAAAAACTTGCTGCTGTGGAGCATAAATTAGCAGCTCTTTCTACCATCCATATTTTATCTATTGTAATACCATATTTAGTTGTCATACTAGCCTTAGTCCATGCTGGTATTTTTCATCATATTTTTTATTTTCAGGAATGCCAAGATAACATAAGTGATGTAGTCCTTCGTTCTTTCAGAATCATGTTTAGATATTCTTGTTCCTTATTCATTACTGATGTGCTTGAGCTTTACCTTCTTATTTGTTAAGACTGTTTGAATTATTAGTTGAACGCTTTTTAAAACTGATTCAGGTGCATAGAGCTGTTACAAAGAATGGTATGAAAGTTGCAATGAAAATTCAGTACCCTGGAGTTGCAGATAGCATTGAGAGTGATATTGATAATGTGAAACTCTTGTTGGATTATACTAATCTGATTCCAAAGGGACTTTATCTTGACAGAGCAATAAAGGTATTTTATTGTTCTCTTTGATGATGTTTTCAACATGCTTGTGAACCTAGATACTCTCCCTTATTGGCTCTAATCATTTACATATTTGTTTTCTATTGCTTGGTTCTCACTCAACATCCTATTTGATTTTGGTTTACATCTATTGGAAGTTTTAGGATAATAGATGACACATCATAAATGTTGATTTGATTCAAACATTAAATTAGGATAAGAGATATACTGATGATTATGACCTAAAACTGGATCTTAATTTTAACTCACCTGTCGGTAAAAGTGGAGGTGTCTTAAACCAGATAACCATATTTTCCTGGAGTTATTGGACTAGTACTTTTGAAGCAGAGTTCTGTGTTTTAAACTCAACTACAATAATTTTCTTAAATCTTTTGGGATCATTAAAGCCCTTATGTTAGTTGATGGTGCAATATACTTCATTATTAACAGATAAATCTATTTATTTTCATGGTTCTTATGCCTAATAACGTTTATAGATAAAAATGTGTGTTGATGTTGGTGTTGGTATTATCTACATAGATAAATATGTGTGTTGATGTTGGTGTTGGTACTATCTACATAGATAAATATGTGTGTTGATGTTGGAGTTGGTACTATCTACTAGGTGGCAAAAGATGAGTTATCTCGTGAATGTGACTATGTGTTGGAGGCTACAAATCAGAAACGTTTCCGTGATTTGTTATTTAACTCTCAAGGTTTCTATGTTCCATTGGTTGTGGATGATCTATCAAGCAAAAAAGTTTTGACTACAGAACTTATTTCTGGTACTCGTATATTTTCCTCTTTCTTGTTTGCTTAAACGTGTTCTAATTTTCCCTATTGTATGCATGTAATTTTTCTTTCTAACTATGATTTCGTGATCTTTTATCTTAACTATGTTTGAAGTCATCCATTCTATATATGCCTATATGAATAATTGTTGCGAATGGTAAAATGTTAAGCATACTACAATAGTTTGCCGCTCACTTCCTGTCACAGAAATGGTTCGTTTCCTTTTACATTGTCAAGGTTGAACAAATTATGGTTTTACCTTCGGAGGGGCAGAGATAAGGACTCTTCCCTTTTAGGCTTTTTATTTTTTTAAAGTCCTGTTGACTATAAGTTATGTTCTTTTCATGTATGTACTATCCCAATGTATTACCAAGAAATGCTAAGAAGAATTCCCCAAACATAGTTTGTCTAAATGGGTGAATTATCAACGAGAATAATAATCTCACTTTTTTATGAATTTTCTGTATGGCTTCATTGAGCAGTGCGTTGTCATTTCCCCATGTGGTAGGTAGGAGCTGAATTAGTCATGTTAGTGAATATTAAATTTACCTTCACATATCAACTTAAGCTTTTGGGTTAATTGGTGATTTAAGATGGTATCACAGCAAGGTGGTCCAATGAAGTCCTGTGTTCAAGTCCTTGCAATGTTGTTTCTTCCCCAATTAATATCTATTTCCACTTGTTTGGCTCTTTTACATATATCAAGGCCACAAGTGAAGGGGAGTGTTATATAATATTAAATTTGTCTACACCCATCAGGTTAAGCTTTTGGGTCAATTGGTGATTTAAGAAGTCAAATGAAGATTCTGATGCAATTTATGTTTTATGGTCCAACTGTTTGTCCAATTTCATAGGAATACACGTTATTAATTTATGTTGATGGCCAAATTGCTATTTCTCTTTCTCCCCTGAGAAATGTTTATTCCAAGTCACAACAATGTATGCACCTTTTAAAAATATATTTCTTTGATTCCAAAACAGAAGATAAACATAGAATAAGATCAATTTCTATCTATATAAGATAAGGTATTTTCAATCTATATAAAAAAAGATTCTATATCAGATCATGGCTCCATGTGCCAAATATTTCTTTTTCATTCTAGCTGTCTGCCGTTCAAGGTATATCTTTCCTCTATTTATATTCTAACCTCAATTTGGTGTTTTGTTTGCCACAGGAGTTCCTATTGATAAAGTAGCATTGTTAGACCAGGAAACTCGTAATTATGTTGGGAGAAAGTTGCTGGAACTCACATTACTTGAATTATTTGTTTTCCGTTTCATGCAGGCAAGTTTTTCAGAGCACATGTTTATGCGCAATTGGCAATGCAATATTTTTTTTAGTTGTCTAATATTTTTGTTTATCTTGTGTTAAATATATTACCAAGCTTGTGAATACTAAAAGAATGTACCTGGACAATTATTTTATTACTTATTTTTTTCAAAATTTGAGAAGTACTCTACACGAAATCTGCAAAGTTGCAACTCCAAAGGAGGTGATTTAGGTTTTCTTCCTCCATCTAATAAAGGTCATACAATAAAAATGACCCATCAACGAAGGCCACTTTCTTGAGAGCTGATCCGGAGTATTCACACAAACCATAAATAACCTTCCCAAACAAAGAACTTAACCTCTTTTGGAATCAAATCATGATCTTCCAAAGGGCTGAAAGAATAGAGACTCCGAGACCCATTCTTCTTATGAGAGAGTTGGAACTGCACATGGACTAAGCCAGGCAAGTGGAGCTCTGATTGTGACTCAAGTGGCTGGTTTCTTGTGAGTCTTGCAAGGAGTTGTTGATCTTCTTGTTGTTCTTGAATGTCCAGAATAACAATATCGATTCTTGGGTTGCCGTGCAAGGAGTTGTTGATCTTCTTGTTGTTCTTGAATGTCCAGAATAACAATATTGATTCTTGGGTTGCCGTGCACTTGATGTTTAGTAGATATTATAGCCATTTGTCGTGTTAGTTGTTCCATGACCCTTTAGATATCAAGGATACCCTTTTTTTGTTTCTTCCATCAAAGACTCAATCGACTTCATGCGTTGGTCTAAGGCTTGATGAGTTGATGAGGAAGTGTCAGTGTCCATGTGTGTGCATGTTCTTCCCAATTTGATTTGATTTTGAAAAATAAAACTAGGGCTGGATTGAGGGCTCTCTTATACTAGTTAACGTACCCAAGTTGGAAGGAAATCTTTATTGAAGAATGAAAGCTGTCCAAAATACAAAGGCAACCACCTATTTGTAAGTATTGGTGTTTGTTAGGAATCTTAAGATAATTCCTGCGCTGAGAAGATCCGAACAAGCAAAATACCACCAAAACAGGGGCACAACTCCCTGATGCTAAGATATATTGAGATATAAAGCAAAGAGCCTTCAACAATTACAATGGACTACTAAGCAAGTCACAACATCAACAGAAAGTAAAAATGTACTAAGAAACGATGAACCAACCATGGCATATTTGAGAGCGGCCCTCTCCTCTGCTGAAGATTGAGCCACAAAATATCCACCCCTTCTCCTTATTCCAAAACCTTTCTTAAACCTCCCTCTGGTGGTCTCCACTTCTATAATAGAGAGCACGTCCCACAAACTATCAACCTACTGAAGACTTGGTTGATTTCCCCTTCTTGCCCTTCCTCACGTATTGATGAACAATAGGAGGTCTTACAGTCTTTTGGTCAACATAACTAACAACCTTAAAATATTAAATGATGGACTGATCAAGTCACAACCTTTCTAATATAAACTAAAGTTGCTGAGTAGGTATAATCAAAATTACACCCAAGGACACCCAAGGGTAAGTTAAGAAAAGACAAGAATCATCCAAGAAACCAAAGAATGTTCTATAGCATTGAACGTTCAGTGGTAAAGAGTGTGGCAAAGGTGGTGAAGGAAGGAATGTAGGAGGTTATGACACAACTTGAAGGATTGTGACTTTCAGTGGAAGAAGTTGCTACGAAGGGAAAGAGAATAGGAAGAGGAAAGGGGAAAAAGAAGAAAAAGAAATAGAGGAACAAGTCTCCTATTGGTCGATTCACATCGAGCAGACAATCCACATCCTTTACCTTATAGTTTGAATTTCAGCCAACCAATCATTAAAGTTCTAGGATCAAATATTTCTTTTGTAAAAGGAGTTTATAGCCATCCACCTCCTAAAAGACAATCTTCCTAAAATACGTTTCTGATTGAGATTTAGATGTTAGTTTAAGCAGTGAGGATATTATGGATTCTCTAGCACAAGATGCTTTTGTAGAGGAGACTCTAGAGGTTTACTTTGCAGATGGTTTTGACACCATTAAACCCCTGATACTTTACACATATAAGAGAAGGGGTAGAAGGGGAATTGCACTAAAAATTACATCTGCTGAGGAGGATAACTGTGAGGATTTGATACGAGGGACCACTAAAATTGCTATAAAAAGGAATGGATGGGAACTAGTGCAGTGTGGACATTTTTGGTAAAGGTTGGAAGAGCTTTTGAGGAGAGGATTACTAGCTCTCTCGAATGTGCTGGTTTTACTTTACTTTCTTAGCAAGTTATTTTACTTTTGAGTACGTTGTTGCTGAGTACTTGTTTCCTTTCTTAGCTATTGTGTAATAGAAGCTTACTTCATGTCTTTATATCATCAATACATAGCAGAGCTCCATTACTCTATTCTTCTTTGTCCTAGTCTTGTTGGGTTTTACTGAGTGCAGGGAAGTAGATACCTAGATACTTTGTTTGAGAAGGGTGAAAATATTCAAGCAGAATTGTCAACCATAGTTCCTACCAAGTTTCTTTGCTTTGATTGAAAAATGGGGTTTTCAGATGAAATCAATTCCTCATTCTCCTTGCGTTAAAGTATAGCTTGGTGGTTTTGTCAAGAATTGAACTAATTTTGTGAATTTGTCGTGTTTATATGCCTAAGCCTTGCTTTTTTGGCCTTGTGAAGTTGTATTTTTTCTCTTAGTAGTGCAACCTGAAAGCGACAGTTCAGAAGTTGGTTTGATTTGTAGTTTGATCCTTACATTTCGGCCTTCTCATATGCTCATTGGACTTCTGTCGGCTTTGGCTTTATAGTTTATGTGCTATCTGGTTTTGATTTCCTTTTTGGAGCTGGTTTGTTAGGTTTTAAGTGTTTGCTTTTGTCTTCTCCTCTTTGTATCTCAATAGTATTTCTTATCATTTTGTTTGTTTGTTTATTTGTTTTTTTTTTTTTTTGCAATTTCTCTATCCTCGAAGGTTATTGTATCCTTGAGTATTAGTCTCTTTTCATTTTCATCAATGAAAAGTTATGTTTCCTTTTCAAAAAAAAAAAAAAAAAAACAAAAAAGAAAAAAGGTCAATGCAATGTTAAATTTGGAGGAAGTAGCATAGTAGTGAAATGCACCTGAGTAGAGCATTGGTGCCAATGTTTGATCATAGATTAAGTAAGTTGGAGGGTGTTTGAGGGTGTGAATCCTATGGTAGGCTACATCAAGTTGTAAGGTACTTTGTGGTTAATCGCCTTTTGAAATCAGATACGTAGGGTTTGGATGGCATGCATTGAATTGGCCAATGACCCAACTATGTCTCATCATGATGAGGGACCTTTACGCTTTACATTTTTTTAATAAGAAAACGAGCTTTCATCCAGAGAAATGAAAGCTGTCAATGATATTGTAGGGGCTTTACAATGTTGCACTGTTACTCGTTACTCGTCTTGACTTGTCATTTGCTGTAGATAAGGCATGCCGATTTCTATGTACTCCAATATCTCTTAATTGGAATGGTGTGAGCATATTTCATGCTATTTAAAGGGAGCTTCCAGCCATGACATTGACCTTATACCTTCCCCGGTTTCCGTCACACGTTACCTGGATGCAGATTGGACCAATACTAATGGTTATTGTATGTTCTTGTGTAACAATCTCATTTCTTCAACCTTTAGGAAGTAGAAATGTGTCTCGATCAGGTGTTGAATATGAGTTGAGTATTTGCAAATGATGCAGCCAAAGATCTTTGGGTGGTTTCAGTGCTTTCTGAAATGGACTTTTCTCCATGATCTACACCCATTCTCCTTTGTGACAATATTGGTGCTCCATATATTGTAGCTATCCTTCCATGCATCAGCAGACCAAACAGATCGAGATCATTCAACATTTTGAACCAGCTCAATGTTGTTTATCACTGAGCTCGCTTGTGGGGATGTTAAAGCATAATGTTAAGTTCATATTTTAAGGTTTACTGTTGCTGTGAATTCTGTTTATTTATCTTTATTTGCTGTTTCTGTATATGCTCTCTAAACCCAATAGTCATGTGCAACGTGTAGGGTCTGTTGAGTCTCTAGATTCTCTTAAACCTATGCGCCATTTTCTTCTTTTCAGAAATACAGAATACAACTTCCTCTCCTTGTTTTTCTCTCGTGAATTTTTATCCTTTGTTCAGTTTTATACTAATGAAGGATTTACTTCCTCCCCATTTAGAATTAATTCCGTTGACAAATCCTTCAAGATCCCAAATGTTGTGCGGAAATGCCTTCTAATGGCTGATAATGATTGAAAAATTTCTATTACAGGGGGATCACTAATGATCCCATTTGAAACTAGTTCTCATGAAGGGACGTTCAGAATCTAACTGACTTTATTTATAATCCTTTCCTTGACAAAACTGTTGTCTAATGACTAATATGCCATCGTATCCCAATAATATTTCTAATATACTCCTTACAACTGCATATGCGGTCAAATGCTCTACCACTGAGCAAAGGACCCTACAACACCAAATGGTTATCGTATGCTCCTAGAAAGCTTAGGGAACAATGCAATATCTCTACTTAATGATTTTAATGGTACCTTCTCATTTTATGTCTTTTCTCGTGCAAACATTTCATATGTTTTACGCTATTTTTTCTTGCCCGAGTTTCTTTCTTTCATCATCAATTATTTCCTCGTTCCAATTTGACTCTGTTTGTTGACTGTACCAGACCGACCCCAATTGGAGTAATTTTTTGTATGATGAAGCCACAAAAACAATTAATCTGATCGACTTTGGAGCAGCTCGTGATTATCCTAAGAATTTCGTCGACAACTACTTAAGAATGGTAAGTTCAGCTGTGATTTCTTTTCTTCTCCTATTTTACTCTTTTTCTAGCGCAAGGTGTCCTCGTAAGATTATGAACTCTAAACCTTCCAAATTATGTCAATTTCAAATTTGAGATATTAAACTTTGATTTCATGATCTTTTGTTTGACATTCTCAGTAAGTTTAGTTGGGTAATCGGTTTACTTCAGCATATTTATGAACTTGGGTTCAATTTTATCTAGATAGTGTAGGGTTTCACTATGATTTGATGGTTAGCTGGATGTAGGAACAGTCACAGTTATGTTGCCTAGTTCCAAATTGTATCATATTTGATGCTTTACCTATGTACCTAAAACACTTTTTGGATGTATTATTTAACTAGGTTGTTGCATGCGCAAATGGCGATAAAGATGGGGTAATTGAAATGTCAACGAGACTCGGATTTCTAACAGGAAAGGAATCAGAGGTGATGTTAGATGCTCATGTTCAAGCGGGTTTTGTTGTGGGATTGCCATTCTCAAAGCCTGGTGCCTATGACTTTCGAGCTTCAAATATCACTCATAGTATTACAAACCTTAGTGCAACCATGTTACGACACAGGCTAACTCCACCCCCTGATGAAGCCTATAGCCTTCACCGTAAACTATCAGGTGCTTTCTTGGCTTGCATCAAGCTCGGTGCTGCTGTGCCTTGTAGGCAACTATTATTCCATATTTACAACACTTATCATTTTGACAACCAGGATTAAGATTCGGAGGGATTAACATATTCATTTTGTTTTATTTTTCATTACGAGGGTAGATTGATACAATAGAAACCTCTTGTAACCCAGCAGATAAAGTACATTACATAGTCCGTTTTAGGGATTGGTGACTTACTCATTTAGTGACTTTGGCACTGGACGTTCCAAAAATGGGGTATTATTGGGTCAAGTGAATTCAATAATAGAGGTCTGTTGGTATTCTCTACTTGTTCTTATTCGGTTTTTATACTTTCACATTTGTTAATTACTCATTTTTTTACTTGGTATTAGTTTCAATGTTTAATGTTTTAAAAACATTTTGTTGTTTATGACAGTGTTCAATATGATGTAAAATTTACTACACTTGCGTAGAATTTGATATCATGTGATGTGCAAAAAGGAGATGAAGGGTCATAACTCCCAATGAAAACTGCTTAAAGTGCACTTTTTCTTTTGGCATTTGGAGCAATTTGGAGATGGAATAATATCCACAAATTGTTTCTTGGTTTTTCAGCACCCAAACAACAAAGTACTGTACACCCATTTTCCAGAAAACATCATTTAAATTTGGTTAAAAATTGGTTTTGGTCCCGAATTTTCATGAAAATAATAATTTAGAATGAAATTTTGTTAATGATTTAGACTTATACTTCACATATGTAATAATTTGGTCTTAGAACTTTAAAAGTAATAGTTTAGTACTTGTGGTTTACCTTTTGCAATGAACTGGTCTAAGATTTAATGAAATTTCTTAGTATTAATTATATAAGGATTTATTTTTTGATATACCAATTAACTACCTTAATGCTGATCAATAAAATTTTAAAATATTTAATTTTTTCTTTGGTAACATTACTTTTGAATATTGATTTTTTGTTTACTATTTATCAATTTGGATTGATATTTATTTATTGTAGAATATTTAAAGTAATGTTTCATTCATTTAGGAGATTTCGTTTGTTTTCTTCCATATACCTAGTTGAAAATTTATCACATCTGTATGGATCTCAAGTATGTGTTGAATATACTAATAATATACTGAAAAATGTAAATATACATCACATATACCATAGTTTATTTATAAATATATTGAAAAATGTAAATACACATCACATATATTATATAGTATATAAAATAATATATTGTACAAATTGTTGTCTTCATGCACTTATGAAATATACCTTGATTTATTTGTAGAAAATTCAAATATATAGTGTTTTAACTATCAAAATATACCTTGTTTCCTCCTTGAAGTTTCTTATTGATTCTTGATTGCATTTATGAAGGCAACAATTTCTAATTTTTGGAGAAACTTTTCCTTACCTGTGTTAGTTTTGAAAAGAACCGTTTTGGGAAGTTCATAATCGTGAAAAACTTTCCTTACATATCTCATTTGATATTATTATTATTATGGTAAGGAGGGCCGGAAAGGTAAATAGGGTCAGCCATTTGTATAAAACAATAACTCATTAGACTATTCATATAAAAAATATGAAAAGTTGTAATTACACAAATTTATTTAAGTTGCATGGGTAGAAAGCCTAATTTTAAATTTCCTAGAATGCACTATAATGGACTCCTCAATTAAGATCAAATTAGTCATGATGATACGTTTTCTGTTCTTGCTTTACCACTACAAAGTGAGTCACAAATTTTAGGGTGAAGAACAAAATAACTACTTTTAGGTAGTCGTATATCAAAGATATCTAAACCAATGTTTTGTTCCAAAAATGTCGATATTTATATTTCAATTTTTTGGACAAGATTCCCCCCTACTTGCAAACATAAATTATTGGGCCAAACTAATTGTAAATATAGCATTAACCAAAACAAATTACAAATATAGACAATTTGAGTAGAACCCATAAAAAAAGACTAAAAAGTCCATGGGAATATAATAGGTCCACGACCTAGATATCGTTCCTTCCAACCCATCCTATTCACGATCTCATCCATGACCCATCTTCTTTGTAGCAGCCTTAAAAACAACATCTTCTTCTACCTTCTTCCAGACAATACAAAACGAACGACGCTTAGAATCCCTCCCAGAGCTCTTCAATCTACGATTAGGATTCCTTTGTTTACTATGTTTTTTGTTCGATCTTCTTCAAAACCTTAAAATCTGCAAATCAAAAAATAACCCTGGACGATTCATTCAAAGGTAGGGGGGGGGGGGGGGGGGGGGGCAAAAAGAACCTTAGAACTTGAAGAACCATCAACCAAAAAAAGATGGAAAAAAAGAAGATATCAACTATCTATTTACTATATATCTATTTCTAAGTTGTTATAGAATATTTATAATAAATATATATATATATATATATATATTTGTTTAAATAGGAAATGAAAAAAATTCCAAAAAAAAGTTGGAATTCCACTTTGAAAGTTACAGTTTATGTCAAGGTGGAAGTGATAGACCATATTAAGGGTTTAGATTCTACGTGTCTATCTTTGTTTAAGGACCATTTGGGCATCTGCTAGGTTTGATGTCTAAAGTACCTTTACAACTTCTAGTACATTTGATTAGAAGATAATGTATTTCTGTTAATAACAATGTTCTTTTTCAACATTGAAGGTAACATTGTAGAGTTTGGTTGAGGGATTTTTATTTGATTATTGGATTAAATTGTGATGAATAGCCTGTTGAAGATGTTTCAGATGAATCTGAAGAAAATGATTCAGAAATTAGACAAGCATTTTTTAGAAATGATACTAGCATCACGAGGGAAAATGTGAATAGTGCATTTAACCATTTTTCTAGTCACTGCAGTGATGAAAGAAAAATAGAATTACTTGCCAATCTTTATTTGCTAGAAAATTTGTTGATTCCAAAACAACGTCATAATTATGTGGATTGGAAGTATGTTAAGATGTTGAATGATGAGGAGAAATTTAGGAATTATTCATGGGGAAGACTGTCTTATAGTCTTACTGTCAAGTTTTTTAAGAAATCTATTAAGAGTAAAGAAAAACCAGCTGCCTATCTGCAAGACTTCTCCGTAGTTTTAGCTTCTTGGGCCTATGAAATACTTTCTAAACTTTCTGAGGGGTTCGCAAAAAGAATAGAAAATGGATTTCCAAGAATCTTGAATTGGGAAACAACAAAGAAACCAGATTGGCAAGATCTTAATGACAACATCTTCTCGGAACAAAATGTAAGTTTCTAAGGTTTCCACTAGTTATTGTGATACAAGTCTATCAATGATATTAGTCTATCAGTGATAGACAAATATTAATGATAGAAGTATTATATCTCTTGAAACACACAAATAAATGTAGGATAGGAGTCTATCAGCAACATAGTTTATCAATGATAGACCAATATCACAGATAGATAGACTATATCAGTGATATTGGTCTATCAGTGATAAGCCCATATCACTGATATGATCTCATTAAACTATATCAATTATAACTCTTAACTATGATTATCTGAGTATTTCAAATCTCATAAAAAGAAGGCTTCTGTATACAGTACTAATTAAACATTATGTTTTCAACTCCATTTAGTTCCTATTGTTGCATCAAAAGAGGAAATGACATCATAATACTTCAAAAAAATATGGAAATGGAGAAAAAAAGATTGAAGGAAGGAAAAAATGTTGCAAAAAAAGATAAAAAGATTGGAGAAAGAATATCTTCTTTATAAGAAGATATTAAAGGTCTTAAAAGAAAACACAAAGAAGATTTTGAAGATCTTGAAAAAGGACAAACGGAAATTTTCACTTTGTTACATTCTCTAATGGAAATTGTAAAGCAGAAGGTCGCATACAAATGTCAAAGTGAAAGACAATCTCAAGAGTGCTTTGACAAGAATCATCCTCCATTTGTGAGCCTATAAATGATTTCTTTATTTTCCAATCACCTGGAAGGGATGATGCCAATGTTGATGCTAATATTAATAAAGTAGTTGAATATGCAACTACTTATACTAAGGAGAAAGATGTAAAATTATTAAAGCCTTCTAGTTCTTTTACTTTTTTGTTTTTTTTTCTAATGATAGACTATACAAAGTACATATAGTTTACTGACAATATACTAATATCTACAGAAGAATGAACAAAATCTTAAGAAAGAGAAGGAAATAGAAGAAACCACTATTGCTGAAGGAAAAAAGATACCTAGCTAGTGAAATAGTAGGTTATTTCTATTTTGTTTTTGTAGACTTCGAGTATGTTGCTCATTAAAGTCTATCAGTGATAGGTTTCTATCACTGATAAAATATTGTCATCTTTTTATTGGAGTCCAATAGTAACATAATTGACATCTTCTACAATTTTGTGCATTGCTGCACTTATAAAATATATTTACAAAAGATTGAAGACAAGGAGGAAGAAGTCAATGGACATGGAAAAAGGTAAAAAATGGTGAATGACAAAGCAAAAAAAGTGAAGGTATAACAATTGTCACATTCCTTATATTGCTTTATGACTTTTAGACTCAATATATATTTATAAACTTATAATAAAGTATCGACATTTCAGGTTATTCAACAAAAGGCAAATACAATGATGAATGCTAAAAATGTTAGACTAAAAAGACAACTTAAACCGTAAAAAAGGATGTTGGAGAATGAAAATGACGAGAAGATTGCAAGAGAACAAGAATGCAAAGGACCAAAAGAATGCAAAAGACTAAAAGAAAGCTTCTCCAAAACAAACAAGGCATTCTCCTAGAATCAAGGACCTTGCCCCTATTTTTCACCTAAAACTCTCTCAGATGTAATCATGTAGTTATGTAACGACCTGACTTCCTAGGACTCAAGCTAGGTCGTTACTAAATGCATGCATGCATGGAAGTTAAAGCGACATTATTTTCATAGTGAAATAAATGCTAAATAAATAAGGCAACTTAAAATATCTTTATTAAATTCACATATTAAAATCAAATGATAGGGTACCCATAAATCATAAATGGAAATAAATAAGTCTGAAAACAAATCTCAAATGATAAGTTTCAAATATCAAGAACGAAAGTTAAAAACATAAAAGAATTCTTAAAACATGAGCGGAAGCATTAAAACTAGTCCTCAGTAGCTCGTTCATAGATTCCTCTTGTCATTTGTCGGCGCATCCTTACCCTTACTTGAAAGATAAACTTGAGAAAGAGTAAGTATAAAATACTCAGTAAGTAACCCCACTACTGGGGTAAGGCTAGGAATCTATGTCCTCTAGATGCCTATCTCTGGTGGAACGTAAGCACGCCCTTAGTCCCCATGGGACACATATATACATGAATATCTGAATTTCATCCTAGTGTAGTTAAGTATACCCACTACCTCTAGTAAGTCTTGTAGGACCCACAACCTCTGGTAAACCTCGAATGAGACATCACCTCTAGTGAATCCCAAAGGAAACACAACATCTGGTGAATTCCGAAGGAAAACACCACCTCTAGTGAATCCCGAAGGAAACACAACTCTGGTGAATCTTGAAGGAAAGCACCACCTCTAGTGAATCCCAAAGGAAACACAACCTCTAGTGGACCTCAAAGGAAACCACCACCTTTAGTGAATCCCGAAGGAAACACAACCTCTAGTGGGTATCTAACTAATAGTGAGGACGTTATTACTATTGCAACATCATATGCATCATAACATTGTTCTATAACATGAACATACATCTCATTCCTTTCCCCTAGAGTGCACCTCTTACGTACAACCCAGGTCCTCCCTATGAATGTAGGGGGGCGTACCTCTTTCATACACATGGTTATACATACATCTCTTTCGTATACACTTAACCATTGAATGTGTACCTCTTACATACACATGGTTATGCATACACCTCTTTTGTATACACATAACCCACTGAGTGTGCACCTTTTACGTACACCCCAGATCCTCTCTATGAAAGTAAGGATGCATACCTCATTTGTACATATGGTTATGTATACACCTCTTTCATATACACATAACCCACTGAGCATGCACCTCTTATGTACACCCTAGTGTACCCTCTAGATATATATCACTTTCATACACACCAACCCTAGTACATCTATTTCATGTACTAGCACCTTTAGACATGCATCACTTTTATGCAGTCAAATAATTTGGAAAGGAAAAGAGGTTGCATCTAACTTTATGTTACATATAACATTCACATAATCATGAGTCCTCTAAAATCTCCTCATCAAGATCATGTTAATTAACCTCAATGTACGTGTTTCATCTAGTTTTAATGGATCAACTCTAGTACATCACTTTCATGCACTAAATGATGTAAACAATCAAAAGTTCGAAATTTCATAATACATCATATAACATACATACTTTCATAATAAATTACAAAAATATATATATCGAAAAATGCCTAACTCTCGCCTAACTTTAAGACATTCCAGTGGTAGTGCCACTT
Organism: Benincasa hispida; assembly: GCF_027475165.1. NCBI lineage: Eukaryota > Viridiplantae > Streptophyta > Magnoliopsida > Cucurbitales > Cucurbitaceae > Benincasa > Benincasa hispida. Next base: position 6,060,056 of record NC_143484.1, on the reverse strand, counting down.
AACTTATAATTTAGGGTCATGCTCAATCGTCCTTTTAATATGTCTCTTAAAATTCTAAAATCATGCCCATACCTATAATATACTTCAAACATATTATCATATGCTCGTATATTTTTTCTAAATAGTTCATTAAACCTCAGAATCAACAAAATTATTCTTGTAAGCGGTTTTAGAATTCTCAAAATAAATCTTAAATTTATCGCTTAACACAAGGGCTGTTCCAATAGTAAGATTACTATCTCGATACTAGATTCAAATATCGACAAGAGGCAGTCTTCAATAATCAATCTTTAAATTCAATTCCTCAATAAAGCCTGAGCAACAACCACCCTCAAGATTCCAATCTCCAAAATCTTCCTTCAATCAGACCCTGCTTCCAACTTTTAATCCCCTTTCCCTTAAAATTTTCAATTCACAAAGAATTTAACTAACCCCTTCTACAATGAAATTAATTCTTGACATTAATTTCAAATTAAATTTTTGTGACATAACCCCCTTTCACAATGAAATTAATTCTTGACATTAATTTCAAATTAAATTTTTGTGACATAACCCCCTTCCAAACTGAAATTAATTCTTGCATTAATTTCAAATTAAATTTGTATGACATAACCCCCTTAAAAAATAAAATTAATTCTTGACATTAATTTCAAATTAAATTTGTGTGACATAACCCCCTTCAAAATAAAATTAATTCTTGACATTCAAATTAAATTTGTGTGACATAAAGTCCAATTTCCACAATTTCTTTCTGACTAAACAATTAAATTAAAACATCCATTTCTCAACAATTGAATCCTCGTAATCCAATTAAATTTCCAAAATTAAAAAAATGATCTCGAATATTACAAATATTGAAATTACATTACGAACAAAATTTTGGGATGTTACATTCTTCCCTCTTTAAAGAAATTTCATCCTCAAAAGTTCATTCTTGAAAAGCTCCGGGTACTGGGCCTTTATCGATCCTCTCACTCCCAGGTAGCCTCCTGAACTGGTGATTCTGCCACAGGACGTTCATAAATGCTATCTCCCTTATGTGCAATGTCTTTACCTCTCAAGCAAGAATTTCTACAGGCTTCTTCTCATAGCTCAAGTTTTCATTCAACTACATGGGACGGATCTGTCACATACTTTCTCAGCATTGAAACATAGAAGGCATTATGAACTGAAGAAAGTGATAGAGGTAATGCCAATCGGTAAGCTACGAGACCAATTTGCTCAAAAACCTCGAAAGGTCCAATGAACCTTGGGCTCAGCTTCCTTTTCCTTCCAAACCTTAGAAAACCCTTCATAGGTGCCACCTTTAAGAACACTTTATCACCTGTCTCAAATTCTAGGTCCTTACATCTCAAGTCAGCGTAGCTTTTCTGTCTGCTCTGAGTTGTTTGTATATGAACCCTGATCTTCTGTATTGCCTCATTCGTGGCTTGCACTAGCTTATGTCCTAGCAATTTCCTCTCTTCTACCTCATCTTAACACACATGAGACCTACAACTCTTCCCATAGAGGGCTTCAAATGGCGACATGCCAATGGTAGCCAGATAACTGTTATTATGAAAATTCTATCAAATGCCGGTGAGAGTCTCAATTCCCTGAAAACTCCAACGCACAAGTGCACAACATATCCTCCAATATCTGGTTCAAACGTTCTTTTTGACCATCAGTCTGTGGGTGAAAAGTTGTACTAAAATCTAATCGAGTACCTAATGCTAACTAGAGACTCTTCCAAAAACTAGATGTAAAACGAGGGTCACTGTTTGTCATAGCTGAAACTAGTATCAAAAGAGGTGTGATAACCTTTTCCATATATAACTATGAAACTTAGGATGCTGAAAACCAACAACACTTTAACACGTTCAAGCTGAGAACTATGAAAACTGTTGATAGCAAGAATTTTGCTGTCGCTCCCAAACCATTGCTATACAAACAATATTTATAAATCACTGAACAAATTACTTATGCTAACTGGTGGTACAAGCGGCAAGTCCGAGGTTGAACCTCAAGGAAGCACGGAAGATTAACTCATCAAGTTTTTTTTTGGTTAACGTGATAAATGAGGGGGGATTGATATGGTTGGATAACTGAAATTTCATGAAAATAAAAATGCGAGAAAAGTAAAGATAGAAGCACAATTTATCGAGATATCTTAGCTTGGAGGAATGGATTCACCCAAATGTAATTTAGATCATTGAACCAATTTATGACTTAAACTTCTTGTTTATGCCTAGCCTAATTGAGTTGAATCCCAATCAATGGTCCTAATTATCTAATTAACTAAAATGCATAGAAAACGAATCCACTCCATACAAATTGATAAATCACATTAAGTTTTAGGGATAACGTTAAGATGAATGTGTAACTTCCAACTTCTAATTAAACAATCAATACGGTTTTTCTCTAGGTTGATAGGAGCGGTCCTTGTTGCTTAACTAACCTATTGCTTCCATTGGGATTATCCTATAAATATTTGTCAGATATTATAAGTTAATCATAAAGCATTAGAATCGCATGACAAAATTATTGGGTGTCAATCAACAATTAAAATCATGCAATTCATAAATGTAAATTCGGATTAAAACCCATAGACAAGTTCGTATACATCAATAAATTGAAATCTCACAAAATTACATCAAGTTTCTCCGAATCTATAAGTTAAGAAACCAAAATCTTACCGTCCCATGGAGATGGAGAGACTACAATCTGGTATCTACTTGATAAATTAATAAAGAAATGCCGAAAATACAAAGTTGAAGAGAGAAGAGAGGGGAAGTTCGGCTGGAGGCCAAAGGGGGGAAAATCCTCTGACTTAAAATGAAGAATTGGTATTTATAGAGCAGTGTTGCAGTGTTGCAACGTTGCAAGTAGCGTTGCAACACCACAAAAATGGAAAGTGGTAGCGTTGCAACGCTACTCTAGATTGCAGTGTTGTCCTGTCTTTTAATTCGTGTTGGGAATGTCCTAGAACTCGCAGTTCATGTTAAACATTCTATTTATCAATAAAATATTATCGAGTAACTTATTCAATAAAGTTGTTGATTTTGCATTCTATTATGAAAATCCAATAAACATATCCATGGCTATAGCGTGAATACTTTAACTTTATGTGGTGACATAAACATGATCAAGTTAATAGTATATAGCCTAAATGGTCTAATAAGCATATGGTTGAAATTCGGTATCTCATTCTGGTAACACTATTGGATGCAACCTATTTTGTAGATAATACAAATGATGTGATCCACAGATCATTCATGTAGAGACATGTGAGTGGAGGCATCCTATGCAATGAGTTTGCATATAGACTGGATCACGAAAATAGTCACTTTTCTTTATAACGACTTTTTACTGTTAAAACTGACTATTTCATTTTATGTAATCTAGGTTAACTCGATCTTAATCCTAAGATAGCTATGAACTCCTGTTTGTTCGGGATTATCCTTTGATCTGCATGGGTGAGAGTAGTCCAACAACACTGCTCAATAAGCTTTCCATTTTAGGGATAAGATCGGATGAATAGCTGGGGACATAGCCCTGCAAGATGGAATTCACTCCTACTTGATTTAGGGTTAGCAGATAGATTGTTCTCTTAAGTACTGATTCTAGGTCTTGAAAAATCGTGGCCCCTGATAACTTGTAGAAATACAAGTTATTTATGTTGTCTTATTTAGATATTGCGGTCAAAAGAGAGAAAAGTTGCGTCAATTGTATAGAAATTAGCTAAGAAATTCAAGAATTATAAATTGTTGTCAATACACCCACTGACACCATTGCAATGGTAGAAAATAATATTGCAAGTTTGTTTTGCAGGAAATCAAGTCACCGTATGCGTTAATGGCTCAAGAGAAAAAGATTAATGCATCTATGTCGCATTGCGCCCATCATTCAGGAATGAATAAACGATCAACACAATGACGGCGCATGCGACAATCGATCAAGAGCTTTGCGATCAAGCAACTCCAACCACATGCAGCAATAAAAAAACAACACTGCATGTGGGCAAACGATCGAAGATATAAAAGAGCAACTTAATCGCAGAGGATTTTGACACGTGTACAACTAACCGTTGTGCATTTTTTACGAATTGATTGCATAACAGAAGGAATATCTATTCCACCATTTTCGGAATTTCCATAACAATAAAGGGGGGACCACACGGCAGAGAATCAGAGCATTCATCTATAAATACCCTCAGAGAATTCTATGAGAAAATATACTTAATACAAGGCTATTTTGATATTTGTATATTGAGAGAGAGGCTGATCTGAGTGCTGATCAAAGAAGATCCGGGAAGAAAAGAGGCAAGACCGAGAGGTGAGTCTCAGGGCGAATCATTCCAAATCCCCGCCGTGAAGCTCGTACCTAGATCGACTCTACCGGTTGAGCAAGCCTGAGAGGGACGCTCATCCTTCCATTCACCCCATACGCCAACAAGCGATTTCTCCATCCAGATCTGTGTCAAGACATTGGCACTCTTCTGTATTTGTTTCTATCTCTATCATTAATTGTATCTTATCTTCTTAGTCTAAATTATTCACACCATGTATCAGACGCTTGATTCCATAATTAAATGTCATGATCATTTTCATCTCCATATTTTTGTCTACTTCCGTTCCTCCATTAATCGCTTTCTGCACGATGTTTTCTTAATTCCTTGGTAATTAGAATGAATTAAACAAGTATATTAATCTGTGGTAAAGGAATAAATATGTTTAGCTAGAGCATGCTAGACGACATCTTCACCTGTGAGAGAAAAAGTGAAGATGCCATTCTGATCTGTCGAGAGAAGGTTAGAAGAATGCATTAACTAGAGCGAGAAGTACTTCCAGATATGGAAGCAACCTTGCATTCATTACGTTCATCCCAGTTTCACCACAGAGATGTAGGAACACGACTGATCACTAAGAGGTGTACGCCAAGGGAAAGCGGAACCGTAGTTATATCTTTAATGCAATTAATGAACTTTCAATGTTTGTACTAATTATCTTTTCTCTTTCTGCGTTGTACATAAAGCCTTGTCACTGCATAACACGATTCTTTGTCTAATCTTCACAGTCAGTCTCAAACTCGGTATCATGTATCATGTAACCTATATCTCGTATCATCATAGCTTAGGTTTACTTTTATCGCATTTTATTTCATTACCGCAACTTTACTTTACCGCATATTTTACTTTACCACAATTTTAAATACCTGTATAAACCAATCTTTTATTAATTGAAAAACTGATAACTTGTAGAAATACAAGTTATTTATGCCACCTTATCTAGATATTGTGGCCAAAATTTAGTAAATATGCACCTATTGTATGAAAATTAGCCTAGTATTAAAATAATTACAAATGTTTGCAATTACACCTACTAACACCATAAAGATGGAGAACAAGCCGAATTTTACTTTGTTTTCAGGAGACCAAGTCACCGCTTGCGCTCAAGGCTCACGAGAAATCGATCAACGCATCTCTGTCACACTGCGCTCGCCAATCAACAATGAAGAGGCAATTATCGCAATGACGGCGCAATGCCACAGTTGGTCCAGAGTTGTGTTTCTACCGCATGCGGTAATAAAAGCAACACCGCATGCGAATCCAAGATCGAAAGATGCAGTTGAGCAACGCAAAAGCAGAGGATTGAGACACGTGTACAACTAACAGTTGTCCAGAATTGACGATCTGATTGCATAACAGAAGGAATAATATCCCTCCATCTTCGGAATTTCCATAACGATCAAGTGGGGACCATAAGGCCAGAGTCAAAGATCTGGACCTATAAATACCCATTAATTTCAGAAAAAAAGTATGCTATGGGATACGGGGTAAATGCTGCAAAACTGTTGAGAGTAAAAGGCTGAGCTGAGTGCTTAAGAGAAGAAATCCAGGAAGAAGACGAGATAAGGCCGAGAGGTGAATCTCAGATCTAATCTGCCAAACACCCGATTGAAAGCTCTGTGCAAAGATCCCTGCGACTGGTGGAGCAAGCCTGAGAGGGAAGTTCTTCCTACTATCAAATCCATCCTATATGGCAAGAAGATTTCCATCGAATCAGTTCCAAGACATTTGCACTTGTTTTATCTATACTATCTCTTTCATCGTTGTATTTCACTGTTTCTTTATCTCTTCATTCACACCATGTATCATGCGCTTAATAGAGATATTAAATGTTTCGATAGCTTTCATTTACCATTCTCTGTCTATTTTCGTTCACCCGTCAATCCCTTTGTTCATGATGACTTCTTAATTCCCTGATAAGCAATGTGAATTAACTAAGTAATTAATCTGTGTTAAATATTTAAAATGCGTTTAGCTAAGGCATGTTGGACGACATCTTCACCTGTGAGAGTAGAAGTGAAGATGCCATTCTGATCTATCGAGAGAAGGTCAGAAGAATGCGTTAACTAAAGCGAGAAGTACTTCCAGACATGGAAGCAACCTTGCGTTCATTATGTTAGTCTCTGTTTCACCATAGACATTTGGGAGCGCGACCGATCACTGAAAGGTGTATGCCAAGAGAACAGCGGAACAACATTTGTAGGTTCAACGTAATTGAGAACTTGTGTTGTTTATGTTATTTGTCTTTCTCTTTCTTTTCTATCAATAAGACTTGCCACCGCATCCCACGTCTTTGCATAACTTTCATAGCCAGCCTTGACCCCAACATCTTGTACATGAAGCCTGTATCTTGTAGCTTAGGTTTACTGTATTTTTATGTTATTATCGCATCTTTACTGCTTTCCTTTATTTTATTGCAATTTATATACCTGTACACATTTTTGAAGATTGAAAACCTGGTCGTATATATCATGAATGTACCATAATAACCTAAACTAGTCCCCGTGTTCGACCTCAGATCATACCGATAAACTTGCGGTGGAATTACACTTGGTTCCATCATAAGGAAACTTATGACAGGCATAGCGTACTACATGAACATCCATAATTAACGCATAAGTAGTTGTACCGCATCATCATGAGCATAGAACATTATCAATCATACCTATCAAAACCTGCGTTACAAGTTTATGGCGCTATTGTCGGGGACCTGGTTAACGATTTATTGTTTGAGTGTGTTTTTGGTATTTTGCAGGACAGATCTCATTGTATTGGTTGTTCAACATGGAGACCAGCCTGACGGTTTATGGGTCCTGGTGCTAAACCAGAATTCGTAGTTGACCCTGAGATCGAGCGAACTATCTGCGCAAGGGTACGCCAGAACCGAATTCAGCAAAAAAAGGCAGCCAGCATGGCAGACAACAACGATAATGTGGTACTGGTTGCAAACCAAGGGATGTTTGACCGACTCAGGATCCTATTTTCCTACTGATCACAACATCCCGATGCGTAATTATGTGGCACCCAATTTGTATGATTTTTCGCCTGGAATCTCAAGATCGACTGTGGAGGATAACGTGCGTTTTGAAATTAAGCTGGTCATGTTGCAGATGATTCAAAATGCCGGACAGTTTGGGGGTCTACAAGGTGAACCCATATGCCCATCTGACCAGCTTTGTCGAGATGTGTGGAAATTTTTCCTTACCTGGCGTGACCCAAAAAAATATAAGATTGTATCTGTTCCCTTACACCTTGAGGGATGAGGCTAAGAGGTGGGCTTACTCACTGGAGCCAAATGAGATCACTTCATGGGAGCAATTGGTGGAGTGGTTCATGAAGAATTTCTTCCCACCCGTCGTCAATGCAAGGCAACGAAAGGATGTGTTGAAATTTGAATAGAAGAAGAATGAGACCCTGAGCACCGCCTGGGTGCGATTCAGGAGACTGGTGAAAAACTGCCCGCATATCGGGATTCTCGATTGTGTCTTGATGGAAACATTTTACAATGGCTTGAACAGAGTAACGCAGGCTGTTGCTGATGCCTCCGTGGCAGGAGGTTTTATGGATAAGACATCCACGGAGGCCAAAGTCATTCTCGATCGCATCTTGCAAAATATGGATAATTGGATCGACGATGGTTATGGAGGCCGAGGAGCCGATAGAAGGAAAAATGAAACAACCATTGTCCCTGCGGAGACAATGACCACGTTCGCCGTGCAGATGGCCACGGTGACCTCGATCCTTCAGTCAATGGCAATAAACCATTGCTCCACAATCAGGCAACCCGCTGCACCGGCTCAAATGGCCGTAATCAGTTGCAACAATTGTGAAGGAGCTCACGGAGCTGATGTGTGTCCATTGAACCTTCAGCAAGTGTGTGCTATCCAGAACAAACCCTTTAGCAACACATATAATCTGGGCTGGAGAAGCCATCCTAACTTCGGTTGGGGAGGCAACCCCAACCTAGGGGACCAGTGAACCATCAAGGGGGCAATAGAGGAAATCCGCCTTTTCACCACAACCAAGGGCAATCAAGACCGCATAACCAACAACCATCATCATCTAACACCTCGGGAGGCTCGTTAGAGACGCTGCTGAAGCAGTATATGGATAAAAATGATGCAATGATGCAAGCACAAGCATCTGCTATAAGAAATCTGGAGATCTAAGTGGGCCAGCTGGCTTCTGAGCTAAGAAGTCGAATACCAGGAACATTGCCCAGCAATTCAGAAGCCCTGGATCTACAGGGAAGGAGCAATGTCTTTAAGACATTGAGCAGGCAAGCCTGACCGCTTGCGGAGGTATGGATTGCGATCACCCAGGACAACGCAATTTTCGGTCTATATCTCAATACTATGTTTAATGCTTTATTGAATTTCCGTCTCTTTAAATTCTGAATTATGTTTTCAATTCTTCATTTAATTCAATTTTGACTTTATGAAGTTATTTCTTCATTTACTTCTCTGCATTTAATTCTGTCTCGTCTTTAATTCTTTGACTTTTTTGTAATCAATGCGTTGTGCTTTAAATTGTGAATGATTGAGTAATAAAAGAAAATCTATTGCCGCAAGCCACAACACTTGCGTTGATGAAAAAGATATAATAAAAATAAAAATAATAACAAAACAATTAACAACAAGAAAGCAAGACGAAAATGGACGCATCCCAAACCGATTAGGAATGCTTTGCGTTCACCTAACTCAACTGGATTGAGTTAAGGGGTTTGTTGCGCTCGTATGTGTCCTTTGCCTATCCTTAGCCAAATGCACTATGTTGAGGTATCCTCCAGAAATGCGTTGGTTAAGGGGTGTGTTGTGGGGATATATGCGCTGTTGCCTGTCCTTTGCAAAGATACAGTTGTGTTGGTGAGCACAATGCGTTATTCTTTTTCATGAGTCCATTCAAATAAAATATTAAAGAAAAATTCGTTTGGCAATTTGGAAGAAGTCCAATCGATTCGTATCCCCAAGCAATTATGACTTGGCAGACGAAAGAACACTTTTTCTGAAATTCCATAAATGAGGGAGGTGGAACGACGCACCTGTTGAGCTACTCGAGGCCAGTCGCCACAAAAATCACGTTGGGCCCCACCACGGCCCAACCTATAAATACGACCTCATCCTTCATTGGAAACCCTTTACCTCACTTTGGCAAACCAGAAACCCTAAGCGTATTGCATCCCAAACCTTTCTTTCTCTCCAGCAGCTCAAGTTTTTACCAGACCTTTCCAAGCTCGTATCCATGGCTGACCAAACCCCAAACCAATCCGCTTCACCTTCCACCCCTGATCAAGTAGCCATGCGAGAGGCAACATTCCTGGCTGTTAGTCACAGGCTTGCCGCCCAAGCCCAAACTGTCCCCATATTCGTTGGAATAGCTCAGAGAAATCCTTTGGCCGATAGGCCTCCTTTGTTCAAAAGAGGAGGAAGCACCGAGAGCATGCCTATGCCAACAACTGCCATCTCCACTAAAAGCGAAGAGAAGAGACGAGATGATACGGAGGTGTTTGGCAACATCCTAAGTACCTTGGAGCAAGGAGGTGGACTGCTCGAGGCAGGGGTTGTAAACCAACCACTGTCTACGGAGGAGGAGGCGGCGGTAGTGGTAGATGAACCAGTGAAGGATGAAGTAGTGGTGGTGGGAGAAGTGGTGGTTGAAGAAGAAGAAAAGGAGAATGATGTTCTGGTCCCGGAGACTCAGGAGGCAACTGTCATTGCAGAAATTTATGACGAACCTCCAAGAAGAGAAGAAGAAGAGATCGCAGTCGAGGAGGCCAAGAAAGCGGAGGTTACATTAGTGACCCCTGACATTGCGATGGAGGAGGTTGCAGGGGATGCACGACTAGAAGAAGCCGAGAAGAAAGATAAGAAAAGAGAGAAGTAACTAGAAGAGGCTGAGAAGGAAGATAAGAAGAAGAAGAAGAAGGGAAAGAAGGTTGGAGAGGCGAAGTCTTCCATCATCGCAAGGCAAGAAAGAACAAAGAGCAAAAAGATGATGATGAAGATGAAGAAGCCAAGAAGGAGAGGAAGAAGAAGGAGAAAGAGGAGAGAAGATTGCACCGACGTGAGAAGAGGCGCCTGAGAGAAGAAGAAGAAGCAAGGCAGAGGGCTGTGAGCCCTGAGAAGGATGAAGAATCAACCTCCGTAAGGGAGAATAGGGGGGAAACGGTGCAGTTGATGGAAGCAACGCAATTGGTTATGACAGATGAAAGAGAAGAAGCAGAGGAAGCCCCCTTAATGCGGCGTCGCAAGGAGAATGCGCCGCAAGGGTCCAAAATTGACCCTCAAAGATTAATTTTGGCGTTGGAAGAGAAAGAGAGAAAAAGAAAAGAAGAGGAGGAGAAGCAAGAAAAGATGGAGAGAGGCAAGCTCATCATCACAGAGGGGGATAGAAGAAGAAGATTGGAGTTTGAGAAATGTGACACAATAATGAGCTTACCAGACTTGAAGGGATTCAGAAGCGCGAGGAGGAACAATGCCTGTTACTGGCCTCTGAGCAATTCGAAGAAGAGTTTGTGAGAGAAGAAAGAGAAGAAAAGGAAGAAGGAAGAAGAGGACAGATTGTTTTTGGAGGAGAAGAGGAGGAAGTGCGAAGCCAATAAGAAGCGCTTATATAAGAGCAAGGGCAAAGAGCTCGCCGAGCGCGAGAAAGAAGAGCAACGCAGAGAGCGGGAAAAGAGAGAACGACAAGTAGCCCGCCTTGTGTTGGCAAAAGGCAAGGCTATAGTAGAAAGCAGCGAACTCGCGATGGTCAAGAAGCGATCATCAAAGAAAAAGAAGAACGATGATATGTTGATCGAGATGGGCTTCTACCTTGCACCGACTACACTACCTGACCTCATCACGAGCGTAATTGTGGAGCATGGGTGGGACACATTCTACCAGTGCCCATCCATCATAGTGCCTCAGGTAATGCAAAGCTTTTACCACGGGCGCTTGCACGAAAATAGGGATGCGGTGACCTTTAACAGGGAGATAGTATCTTTCAACGCAAGAGACATCAACGAAATTTATCAAATGAAGGACAACCCTGATGCGTCAGGGAACAAGATTATTGATGATCCCACAGAAGAGCAGATGGAGGACGTGTTGAAGTTACTAACGCAACTGGGAACGAAGTGGTCGGTCTCGCCCAAAGGCATCCGTACCTTAGAGTCCAAGTCCTTGCTGCCGGAGGGAAGGCTCTAGGTTTATTTGGTCAAGAAGCAGTTGATCCCAACAACGCACGACAGAACTGTATCAAGGGATTGGGTCATGGCCGCATACTGTATAGCTCGCGACATTCCTATCGACGTAGGGCAGTTGATCGTAAGGTAGATCAGAGTATTAATGGGGCATGTTCAGGGGCAGTACTTCTTCCTGTGGATCGTTTCAAGTCTATGCCTGTCTATAGATGTAGGCATTGATGAGGAGCCCATGCTAGAAGTCCACAGCCTCATCAACATAAAAATCTTGAGGATGCTCCTCAAAGATTCTCCACACTGCCTCGAGTTGCCAGTAAAGAGGCCTGCGATCGATTTGAATGTGCCGCTAGAACCTAGATTAAAAAGAAGACCAAGAGAGGATAAGGGAAAAGAGAAGGTCCAGAAGTTACCAATGCAAAATCCTGAACCTATGGACCCTCTTCCCTTAGTCATCCGGCCTTCAAGCCCACTGAGCCCGCCAGCGCAACCCTCTTCCCCCTTACACGAGCATTTCATAAACCTTCTTCTTGTCCCCAACTCTCATCTTTACCCAGCAACCCCACCTTCACCATTAGCATCATCACCGCGACCCACCATTCCACTGCCTTAAGTTGATGACTGACATGGTTTGGGTGAAGGCACCTCTGCCCAACCCCAAAACGATACTGGCGAGACATCGTAGGCACAACCCTCCATCACCTTCATGGTGGCTGAGTTAGCAGAAATGAGATCTCTCTTCTCCCAACAACAACAACTCTTCTCTCAACAACAACAACTCTTCTCTCAACAACAACACTTATTCAATCAACGATTTGAGGTAGTAATGAAGCACATTGATGAGATTCAACGCAGTGCCACCCATCAAGAGAGGCGCTGATCAACATGCAGCGCAACATTTATAAAGTCCATATGCACTAGAGAATGATTGCGTAGCATAATCAAGAGTACTTCAACTTTCTTATCGCATATATTCATGGTTCAATGGTGCCCCTACATCTCTGGCAGCACTTAAATTTTGAAGAAGCACCTCCTACACCACCTCAAAATCCGCCAAATCCCCCTGCTCTTCAACCTTAATATTTACACTTTATTCCAATACGATTTTTTTTATACGGCCATTCTTTGTTTGTATTCAATTCATTTATTATTTGTAAAGTACTCAATTTCTTTGACTCTTGTACAGGCAATAGAAAATTTTGTAATGTGTTCATTTGTAATTTATTTGTATACTTTGTTAATAGTCAATACAATCAGAGTATATATTCACTCCACTTTTTACCTGTGTCTTTTTCTTTATCTTCCTTTGTCAATTTTTGTAATGTTCTAAATCTCTTATTTTTATGATCTTCATTGCGTTGCTATGATGTATTACATGTTTATACTAAGAAACATTTCCCACACTTAGTAAATTCTGACTAACACTTAGTTAATTCTTAGTTTAGCAGTTCTTTACCTTTTATCTTTCAAAGTTCTGCTCAAACCTTCTTTTTGAAATTTTCTTCTAAGTGTTTGTCTAGTCTCTCCAAACAACGCAATGAGGACCTTGCTCATCTTTAAATTTGGGGTGGGGAAGGTCTGAGCAGATGAGATCAAGATTATGCTGTATTTAAGAAAATGTGTCCATTTTCAATTTAAAAAAAAAAAAAATTATGCAAAACTCCAATGTCAGCGCAAGGGAAAACCTTAAAAATGTCCCAACCTGATAAGAGTTTAGTTGTGAAAGGAGCCTGCTCGTAGTTGGATGTTCGTATGACACCCGTAGGAGCAAGCCAAAACGAAGGTGGGTTTTCAAGAACAACGCAATACAAAAAAAAAAAAAAAAAGAGCAAGAGACAACTCCTCTGATCCTCATTAGTTGAAATTGAAATTGGCACTCAACCGTAGTTGGATGTCCGCATGATACCCATAGGGATAAGCCAGAACGAAGAGTGTAACCATGACCAATAGTCTCTAAATAAAGAAATGACACAAATTTTTGCTCACCGCATATAGATACATCAAGTTGTTTTGACAAAGAAGAGATAAACATTATATTTTGAAAACTAGAAAAGCATCTTTCAGTAGAAGTTTGTCATATAGAAGAATAAAGTAGAAGGAAATTGCGATGTCAAGTAATGTGCCTAAGTGCAGCATTCGGAGCTACCAATCGTCGCAAAAATAGAGGATAGGAATTAAGCATGATTGCCTTAGTAGAAGATATGCTTGAGGTCAAGCATATATCTAAATTTGGGGGTGTGATAACTTGTAGAAATACAAGTTATTTATGCCACCTTATCTAGATATTGCAGCCAAAATTTAGTAAATATGCGCCTATTGTATGAAAATTAGCCTAGTATTACAATAATTATAAATGTTTGCAATTACACCCACTAACACCATAAAGATGGAGCACAAGCCAAATTTTACTCTGTTTTGCAGGAGACCAAGTCACCGCTTGTACTCAAGGCTCACGAGAAATTGATCAACGCATCTCTGTCACACTGCGCCCGTCAATCAACAATGAAGAGACGATTACCGCAATGATGACGCAATGTGACAGTCAGTCCAGAGCTGTGTTTTAACCGCATGCGGTAATAAAAGCAACACCACATGTGAATCCAAGATCGAAAGATGCAGTTAAGCAACGCAAAAGCGGAGGATTGAGACACGTGTACAACTAACGGTTGTGCAGAATTGATGGTCTGATTACATAACAGAAGGAATAATATCCCTCCATCTTTGGAATTACCATAACAATCAAGTGGGGACCACAAGGCCGGAGTCAAAGATCTGGACCTATAAATACCCCATTGATTTCAGAAAAAAAGTATGCTACGGGATACGGGGTAAGTGCTGCAAAACTGTTGAGAGAAAAGGCTGAGCTGAGTGCTTAAGAGAAGAAATCTGTGAAGAAGACGAGATAAGGCCGAGAGATGACTCTCAGATCTAATCTGCCAAACACCCGATTGAAAGCTCTGTGCAAAGATCCCTACTATTGGTGGAGCAAGCCTGAGAGGGAAGCTCTTCCTACCATCAAATCCATCCTATCCGACAAGCAGATCTCCAACGAATCAGTGCCAGGACATTGGCATGTGTTTGTATCTGTTCTATCTCTTTCATCGTTGTATTTCACTGTTTCTTTATCTCTTCATTCACACCATGTATCAAATGCTTAATAGAGATATTAAATGTTTCGATAGCTTTTATTCTTAATTCCCTAATAAACAATGTGAATTAACAAAGTACTTAATCTGTGTTAAAGATTTAAAATGTGTTTAGCTAAGGCATGTTGGACGACATCTTCACCTGTGAGAGCAGAAGTGAAGATGCCATTCTGATCTATCGAGAGAAGGTCAGAAGAATGCGTTAACTAAAGCGAGAAGTACTTCCAGACATGAAAGCAACCTTGCGTTCATTACATTAGTCTCTGTTGCACCACAAACATGTGGGAGCACGGCCGATCACTGAAAGGTGTATGCCAAAAGAAGAGCGGAACAACATTTGTAGCTTCAACGCAATTGAGAACTTGTGTTGTTTATGCTATTTGTCTTGATGAGTACTGGCTGTTCAACGCAGAGAGCAGTCTGACAGTTTATGAGTACTGGGACTGAACCAGAATTCGAAGCTGACCCAGAAATCGAGCCTACATTTCGTGCTAGGGCACGCCAGAACTGAGCGAGGTGAATGAAAACAGCTGATATGGTAGATAATAATGATAATGTGGCTCTCGCAGGAAATCAAGGGGCGGTATGGCCAGCGCAGGATCCAATGTTTCTTGCTACTGACCGCAACATTCCCATGAGGAACTATGCGGCGCCTAATCTGTACGATTTTTCAACTGGGATTTCAAGGCCGATGGTTGAGGAGAACGCAAGATTCGAGATCAAGCCGGTCATGCTCCAAATGATCCAAAACGCAGGGCAATATAGGGATCTGTAGGGTGAAGACCCACACGCCCACCTGACCAACTTTGTCGAGATGTGCAACAACTTCTCAATACCTGGCATTACCCCTGAGGGTATTAGATTATATCTCTTCCCTTACACCTTGAGGGATGAAGCCAAGAGGTGGGCTCACTTATTGGAGCCAAACGAGATTACTTCATGGGATCAGCTGGTTGAGCGGTACATGAAGAAGTTCTTCCCACCGACTGTCAATGTAAGGCGACGAAAGAATGTGCTGAACTTTGAACAAATAGACAATGAGACCCTGAGCACCGTCTGTGTGCGATTTAGTAGACTGGTGAAGAACTGCCCGCATATCGAGATACCTGATTGCGTCCTAATGGAGACATTCTATAATGGCCTGAACAGATCAATGCAGGCTGTTGCTGATGCCTCTACGGCGGTGGTTTTATGGATAAGACGTATACCGAGGCCAAGGTCATCCTTGACCGCATCTCACGGAACATGGATGACTGGATTGATGATGGTTGGAGGCAGAGGCTCCGAAAGAAGAAAGAATGAATCTGCCATTGTCCCTGCGAAGACAATGACAACTTTGGCTGCACAGATGATGGCAGTGACCTCTATACTCCAATCGATGGAAATCAATCAAGGAGCCATCCCCCAACAATCAGCGCAAACCGCTACGTCGGCTCAAGTGGCCGCAATCAGTTGCGTTAATTGTGGAGGGGCTCATGTAGCAGAAATGTGCCCATTGAATATCCAGCAAGTATGCGCCATCCAGGACAACCCCTTCAGCAACACATATAATCCTAGTTGGAGGAACCATCCTAATTTCGATTGGGGAGGGAATCCTAACCAAGGAGGGCCAAACAACCATCAGGGTGGCAATTTAAGGAATCGGGGAAACCCTCCTCCCTTTCACCATAATTCTAATCAAGGGCAACAAAGGCAATCACACAACTAACAACCCTCATCTTTAAACACCTCTGGAAGCTCATTGGAGGCCCTGCTTAACAGTACATGGATAAAAATGACGTAGTGATGCAGGCACAGGCATATTCAATTCGAAATTTGAAGATTCAAGTGGGGCAGCTGGCTTCTGAACTTAGAAATAGAGCACCTGGAACGTTGCCCAGCAACTCTGAAGCCCCCGGATCTCATGGAAAGGAGAAATGTCCCTGAAGACATTGGGTAGGCAAGCTGGACCGTCTACAGA
This sequence comes from Benincasa hispida, assembly GCF_027475165.1. NCBI lineage: Eukaryota > Viridiplantae > Streptophyta > Magnoliopsida > Cucurbitales > Cucurbitaceae > Benincasa > Benincasa hispida. The sequence goes on along the minus strand of NC_143484.1, from coordinate 6,043,443 downwards.
GGTGTGGATTGCGCTCATTCAAAGAAAGTCTTCTTCCGGTCCATATCTCACATCTATGTTTAAATGCTTTCTTTTACTACTTCATTTAATTTGTTTCATGACTTTATGCATTTATTCTTCAATTAACTCTCTTGCATTTATTTCTGTGTTTTCTTTAATTCCTTTAACTTTTCTGTATTTAATGCGTTATTCTTTAACCTGGTGAATGATTGAGTAATGAGAAGAAATTTATTACCGCAAGTCATGGCAACTTGCGTTGATGATTTTTTTTTATATATATATATAATAAAATAAAACACATTCAGTATGTATGGCGATAATGGACGCATCTTGAACCAACAAGATACACTTTGTGTTCACCCAACTCTAATGCATTACGCTGAGGGGTGTGTTGCGCGCGTGTATGTCCTTTGCCCGTCCTTAGTGGAAATGCACTATGTTGAGGTAGTGTTGCGTTGGTAGCAATACCGTGCGCCCGATCCTCCAGAAATGCATTTAGTTAAGGGGTATGTTGTGGGGATGCATGCGTTGTTGCCCGTCCTCTGCAAAGATGCATTTGCGTTGGTGAACTCATTGCGTTAAATCTTTACCTTGCATCCATTCGAATAAAACATTAAAGATATTTCTTTTTGCAAAATTGAGAAGTCCAATCGTTTCGTATTCTAAAGAAATGATGAGTCTGCAGACGAAAGGACGTTTACTCCGAAACCTCATAAATAAAGGGAGTTCAAACGGTGGGCCTTTTGAGTGTCTCGAGGCCTGCCACCGCAACAATAGCATTGGGCCCACTAAGGCCCAACCTATAAAAAGGAAACCCCCCATCTATGAGCACAATTTGTGTCACACCCCGCCCCAGACCACCCTCTGAGCCTGGGAAAGGGCGTGACTGCAGCAGTTATCAACCCTTTCGTTAACACTTACTGCCTAATAACTCTTGCGGAAATAACTCTGATACCAATGAAAAAATTTAACAAATCAACTGATTAAGTAGGCCCATTTTATTACAACAATGTATCATTTATACAACTTCAAGACTTAATTACAAATTTACAACAACAGCTGTAAGACCCTCCAGAAGTGTAGTTGTGGCACGTGGCAGACCTTGACCATAGCATCACCCTAGAACTCCTCACCTTTCGCTACCTGGGGGGGTTAAACATAAAACATGGAAAACATGAGCTATAAAGCCCAGTGAGTGATACCTTTAGATAAACAAATAACTTTGTCAACAGAAATATACTATTGGGAAAGCAATGCATAGTCAACAAGAACATTACCACAAGTTCATTATTATTTTCTAGGCAAACCACTGGACAATCCCCAGCTCGACCGTTGGTTAAAACAATCAACCCCAGCATAACCACTTGTTATCACATAATAGAAACATCCCCAGTACTTTCACATGTATACTAAGACAATAACAATTCCTGTGGAAACTTTCTCTGTACCCTATTATCCCGCCAATGTGCATATCAACTATTTTCCCGCCAGCTATGCTTAGGTAACTTGACTATATTTCCCGCCGGTCGTCACCGACTATCATTTCCCATCGACCGAAGCCGACTATATTTTCCTGCTAAGTACCCTTTTCAAGCATGCTAACTATATATCCTAAGTACAATTTCAGTTTCCAAAATAAACATACAAGCAATATCTCAACAAGCATAGTAATCAGATAAACATATATCCTTGATCATGCCAATTTAACATTATCCCCTATATATATTTACCTATATATAGAAATTATATCAACAATACAACACACAATAAACACTCACCTTGGTTGGTTAGGAACTTTTTTTTCCGAAGTTCCTTAGGTTTCCTTGGTTTCCCTTTTTGAACCCATAAAATCTTGGCTCAGAACTCCTCGTGGTTTAGCCAGAATCTTCAAAACATCAAGACTAGCGCAGCTTACCCGACAGCTCGACCCTTCTATCTTTTCCTCTTTCTCTAGCTGATTCCTTGGAGCTTCTTCTCCGGCAGCCCCACCATGAAAACTAGACTCTCATATCTTTCAGATGGCTTTAAAATCACTCCAAACGCACTAGTAAATTGAGAGAACTCCTCGTCTCAAATTGATGCTGTTTTCCAGACTTCACTGTCCAATGCGTCCTCTTTGAAACTCTATGATCAACGCATGGATTTTGGCCTCAACGCAAGGTTTGCTCAACTCTCCCACTCTTTTTAATGTATTTTTGAATTGTGATATGAAAATTAAGTCTTTTGGCCCTATTTATAGGCGTCCAAACCTTCTCCAAAGTCGAAACCTCCTACTTGGTTGCATGTCCAAGTGTTTCCTCCTCACACCAACAACACAATTCTTTGATCAACGCAATCTAAGTGTCCTTCTTCTATATAGCCAACGCATGAGCTTCCAATCTGATGCAACCACCTCAAATGCTTAAGGCTTAAGGCTTCCTCCCAAGAAGACACATGGTTTGATGACGTTTTCTAGGTGATCTCATCCTTTATATGCGTCTAACTCTTGAATGTTCAACGCATAGTCCACTACTCAACGCCTAGCAACCCAACTTAGCCATCGCAATCCAACTTAGCCATCGCAAGAGCCAGCCATCACCAATGCATAGGATGGCCGCTCATCCTTGATGCATGGCTCACTAGGTATAACCACACGGCTTGCTTGGCACAAGCGCATGGTGTTTAGCATAGACGCTAGCCGATCGACGCATGGGCGTGCTGCATAGGCTGGCCGCTCGACGCATGGGCTGGGTATATCAACGCATGCCTGGCCCGTTTGGCCGAGCTGCTCGACGCATGGCTGGGCATCTGGCCAAAGCTGCTCGATGCATGGCTGGGCATTTGGCCAAGGTTGCTCGACGCATGCCACCCTCCAGTCCTCGTGCCATCCCAATGCCTCACCCTCGGCTGCCATCCTTCAACCGCCTGCCACCTTTCAACGCATCCTTCTATTTTACTTCCTTCAGCCGCATGCCATCCACCAACAACCCTTCCAACGTATCAACATAACCCTTCCAATGCATTGGTTCCTTCCAATGCATCCCACACAACCATCTTCCTTCACCAACGCATACCACCACCAACGCATCCCTTCAACTTTCTTCCAACGCATCCCTTGAGTCTAATGCATTGGTCTAACCTCCAAGGCATTCGTTACTCCCACTTTAAATTCTTCTTTTGCTCAAGTAATCTTTCCAAGATCTTATGGCCAATACATAGCATTGCCTAGTCCAACACTTAGTCAATTTTTCATCAATTTAAGCTTAACTCAAAACTACTCAAGGAAAATCTATTCAACACCTAGAAATTTTCCTTCGCTTCAACATAGGATTTAACTTTTACTTAGTTAATTTCCTTAACCACCTGCTTAAGTAGGAATAATGGAAATCCGGGTTTCACACTTTGCCTCATTTGCAATCTAAAACCCTAGTGCCCCTGCATACCGAGCTTTCTTCTTCCCTGAAACCCTAACGTTTTCCAGCTTTCTTTCACCACAGCATCCATGGCCGACCAAACTTCCCAACCTTCTGCTTCACCCTCAACACCTTCGACAGACCAACTCTCCATGCGAGAGGCAACATTCCTTGCTGCAATTTGTCGTCTCGCTACTCAACCTCACACTGTTCCTAGAATTGCCGGAAGACCCCGACAAAATCCATTAGCCGTCAGACCACTTCAGTTCAAGAGGGGGCAAAGTACTGAAAGCACCCCACTCCCAACTCCTGCAGTCTCCATTGAAAGTGAAAAGAAGACACGAGATGATAAGGAGGTATTTGGAAACATTCTGAGTTACCTGGAGAAATGAGGAGGACTGCCCGAGGCTGGGGTTGTAAACCAGCCACTACTTACGGAGGAGGTGACGGTGGCGATGACGGAGGAAGTGGCAGAGGAAGTGGCGGTGATTGAGGAAGTGGTGGAAGAGGAGACAAGGATTTATTCGCTCATGCTATGCATGTTGTAGTTATCCGTATTGTAACCATGACATGTTTAATTAATTTGGAAAATTTGACATGATGTTCTAATCAATTCAAGGACTTTATGTGATTAACTAAGTGAATAGACTTGCGTGACAACACTTAGTTAATTAATTTAGGAATTGACATCTGCGTTGGTTTTTCCTAGGGATTTCGTTTGGCTTTTCCAAATAGTCAACCAAGCTTGATAATTAGAAAATCCATGAATCTCTACATGATAAATTAATGAACTAATCCACAGATAACCCAACAATCCCTTAATTGGCGAAGGTAATCTCGTGTATCTCTCTCTCAATCTTACTTTTTGTACATTAATTTCCTGCAATTTAGTTTTCCTGTCAACACAAACTCAAAACTCGTCGTTTCTACTTCTTTCCAAAGGTCTATTTAGTTTAGAAAAGATTTATCTTAGGCTCCATGTGTTTTAACTCGGTCTTGCTACTAAAACTACTTGTTAGTTGAAGTTTAGGATTTAGAATAAAAATATTAAATATAGATAAAAAGTCTCGACATATTTTCATCCATCAAATGACAATTAAAAATTGTCAAACGGATGATATTTAAAAACTATAGTAAATTTCTAAAAATTCGGAAGTCTTTTTTTTTTTTGCCAAAAACAATTTTTTTTGGCATTTATGACACTTTTTTCCTCTCTTCCCCTTATTTTGGTAGGACAAATGTGTCATAGAAATCTACTTTTCTGGTAGTGCCTCATGGATATTATTTTTTATGCTCGATTTGAAAACTAAAAAAACTTTCGAAAATGTGATTATGAAAATTTTTATGTTATGGAATCCCATATTTGTTATAGATTGCTATTTTGAGATCCACAACTTTGACCTATTGATCCTTATCAACGGTTCTCAAATTTTATCATTTAATACGAAAACTTAATTTTCCGTCAATTAAATCCTAATAATGGTCGAGTCAACTTATAATTTTTCAATTACGATGAGACATATCTAATTCATGATCAGTAGGATTCATTCGACTATATCTCAAATATAATATTCAAATGGTTAACAACTTTTGTCAATGATTTAGTCGCTTCACTTGGAACAAACTTATCAATATTGTTGCCTTGTATTCAACATTTTTGGTATAAAAATGATATTTTTCATACAAATTACCTTATTCTTTTTTGAACTTGATAAAACATCATTTTGTTTCTCATCAAAGGATAACAAATATATAGGTATTGTAATCGTTTTGAGGCTGTTTCTTTAGACTGCATGCTTGAACAAATTCCCAATAACACTTGACATCAAATTATATAATTCAATTACATTGTATAATTATGTAATCATTAATCGTACATGAAATTTAAAGGGACAATTACAACTTTAATAAAAAAATAAACTGAAAAATTGGACACCTGTCTCTAAGTTTTGCTTTTTTTGCAAACTTGACAAAAAACTTCCATCTATCTAATTTTTATGTGATTATTATGTAACTACTATCTGATTTGTATGTGATTGTCACATTTGCCATTATAAAAAAGTTAAAATCATGACTTTGATTTTCTAAAATATATTTGTCATATAATATAGTTTTCTAAATTTAAATTATTTGATTAAATTTAGTTTCTAAAAAGAAGAACCACACGTTGCACGAGAGAACAAAAAAAAAAAGTAACAAATTACCTACAAAGTAAACAATGTGTTGGAATCATGCATGGAAGAAATAGACAATCTTTTGGGCCGTCTCTAAATTTATGAAAGAAGACAAAAACTTTAAATACTATTGTCTATAGCGATGTCATATCATTATCATCAACCTCATATTTATGAACACCAACCAAACCATATCTCTCCCTAACACTTTTAAACTCTCTCTCTCTCATGTATTTCTTTGTATAAAATCAAACATTGTTTGTAAGAATCCAAAAGCTTTAATTTTCCATGGCCACCATTTTGAGTGAATTCTCAGGAGCAAAAGATGCAACAGCTACTAAGAAGGTGTTGATCACTGGCGTGAGCAAAGGATTGGGAAGAGCCTTAGCCTTGGAATTAGCCAATCGTGGTCATACCATTATTGGTTGTTCACGTGATCAAACAAAACTTCATTCCCTTCAACAAGAGCTTGCTAAAGTTTCTTCTGCAAAGCATTTACTCTACACTGTTGATGTGGTTTGTCAATCCATTTTAATCTTCTTTCTTGCATTATTCTAGACTTTTTACATGCTGATATTTGTTGATGACAAAATCTAGATAGGATAAAATGTCCCTGATCATTGCAACAGTTAATTTGTTTGGTGGAAAAAGAGAATGACCTGCATATTAATGAGGTGTTTGCTACACATGTTCTGATACTTTAGTTAGAGAGCGAATAAGTGAAATAAGTTAAGAGTTTGTGAATGGAGAATGAACTTCACTTCTTCGAGCTATATTGATATATTTATAGAAGTGGTTGACCTAGCTTGTTTTCATAGAGTTATCGAGTTTCTTTGGGATAATTCATCATCTCACTAGGACAAGAAGTATGCATTGTTTCGCACGTTCTGTTAAGGTTGATCGAATTGAATATCTTTTCCTAAAGATTTTAGTCCTGGAGGTGATTCTTTGGGCCAAAGTATGCACAAGACATGCCTCATCGATTATTCTGCTAGGCTCGGCCTTGGTCTTGACCAAAACATAACACATTATATTGATTTGTCCGGAACCTAAGCTAACTCTCTTCTCTAGGCCTAAAATAGGTCCAAGATGTTATTTTTGGTCTAAATCTTATTATTTTCTTGACCTTGTTACTCGTGTCCCTGTTTTCCATTGGTCTATAAACACCCTAATAACAAAAGTAAATGTTGATCGTGCAGAGATCAAACACCAACGTTGAAGAGTTTGTCCAAGCTATTGTGGAAAATGAATTAGTACCAAATATCATTGGTATTGAACTTTGTTTTGAATTTGTTTAATAAAATTTGTAGAGGTTGTTTGGAAGACAAATGCAAATTAAGGATATATTGTGTGTGGTGATAGTGAATAATGCAGGTTTGATCAATAGAAATGGGAAAATATGGGAGTTGGATGCACAAGAATTTGATAATGTGATTGATACAAACGTCAAAGGGATCGCCAATATAATGCGTCATTTCATTCCACTTATGATTTCTACCAACAAAGGGATTATCATCAATATGTCTTCACTTTCTGGGAGAGATGCACATGGACTGGTATTATTCTTTTTTATTATTTCAAATTTAACTACTATAAACTTACTCTTTATTACTTTTTTTTTTCTTTTTTCTTTTTGCCTCAGGTTTCTCATAAGTAAATCTAATTTTAATGAGTATGAGAATTTAAACTACTTCAAGTTAATTATCGATGAGTTAGGCTCATGTTGGTATTATAAAATATTTTTTTCCTTTTTTTAATACGTTGAGTATCGTTTGGATTTGAATGATATGTTATATTAATTATTAGGTCGTATACACTTTTGATTTCTAAGTTTCAGGTTAGGTTTCTATTTGATTTCTAACATTTCAAACGAAACAGTTTAGTTCTTGAGGTTTAGAAAACAACTCTAAGTGATTTAGAAGTGAAGTTGACCATTAATTGACTAAATGAAAAATGACCGACATAATTGAGATGACAAATGTGCGATATGATACATTTAATTAATTTTAAATTAATTTTAGGTTAGGTGGACTTTTCTTTTCCTCTCCTTCTTCTGTCTCTACTAATTAATCCACCTCATCACTTTTTATCCTCTTCCATTGGTGACTAGTGGCCCACTATCTTAGGGTGTGTTTGGTTTAACTTTTGAAATAAGGCATTTTTTTTAAATTCATTGGTTTATGACCAAAACTTGATATGGAGGTCCCATCTCCCTATGTAAAGTTCTAATTCTACCCTCCCAAATAAAAAACTACCAACAATTACGGTTGAGATATATCCCCACAAATTTAGTAAAATCCCCAACAATCTTTTAGTTTTCAATTAGTAGAGATGGTTTAAAATTTTATTAAAAATATAGTGCTGTTTTTTTTACAACAAAAAAACGTCTATCATTAATAGTTAATGGTACCAAGGGTCGTGATTTGGATTGCAATCAATATAGCAATAAGCTTTTAAGTGCTGGGTTTTTTGTTTCAATGAAGGTATGTAATGATATACTCTAATCTCTAATTTTAGATATTTATTTAATCAGTACCACATTATAATCCACCAATCAAAGCTAAGATGATGTGCAGTTCAAGGGGTTTGGGGCTAGGTTTCATATGATGCATCTTCTGAAATAAATTTTCCCTAGCACATTTCTCCTGAAATGCAACTGTACTAACAAAGTGTAGGTTTTTAAACTTGAACCTAGTTGATAACAACATTGAAAGAATAAAGTTTAAAGGCTGGCTAGTTGCCAAGGGTTTTAAACAAAAGGAAGGGTTAGACTACAATGAAATCTTCTCTCCATTGGTTAAACATACTTCAATTAGATTGCTTCTTGCAATTGTGGCATGCGAGAACTATAAACTTGAATAGATAGATTTGACTACAACTTTTCTACATGATAAGTTAGATTAAGAAATCTATATGAATCATCCTGTAATCTATATGAATTAGCCTGTAGGTTTTGAAGTTGAAGGCAAACGGAACCTAGTATGCAAACTTAATAAATTTCTATATGGTCTCAAACAAGCTGCAAGATGTTAGTATAAGCACTTTGATGAGTATATGAACAAAATTAGATTTGTTAGAAGTCTGTATGATGCATGTGTGTATTTCAGAAAAGCCGAAGATGGAAGCCTAGTCTACTTATCTCTGCCTTCGCTGATGTCAACCGTCAATGGAGACAAACAACATCTACCATTGTATAATCCAGTGACACGTACCAATCGTTTACCAGGTTTGCGGATCTTGACCTCAACAACCATGACATTAGAGCTCTAGGATTTTTCTTTTATCTTATTCAGCTATTATCGCCTTTCTGATCTCTGTCATCACTTATGTGAGTCATTGTCCCGTCCGCAGAGACATACCACATCTACCACAGTCTAATCCAACAACACTCAACCATTATTTGACAAGGCTTGCCCTCTCTTGGGTTTTATATTAATAAGCTTTAGTCACTGCCTCCCTCAGCCCAATCTGTCACCATCCTCGATCACCAACGACATGTTGTCACCTTGTTTAAACTGTATCAACAACTGCTCAGTATAGAACTGCATCGGTGCACTCCTTCGATCACTAACATCGTGCCGACGACCTGCCCAAATCTCCTGAGTCCCATGCCACCTTGCCCAATCACGATTTCATCACAATTATGTCGTCGTATTTCCAATCTTCGCCATTTGTGGGTTTGTTTTCCACCGTCTTGAAAGAGTTAAACAACATGTAGCGGAAGTATCAAGGATCCATAAATATTCTAATTCACTAATTTTGGCAAAAACTAAAGCAAGCTCTTCTTAAAAAGTGGGTTTTCAGAACATACCTTTGATGAACTCTCCAAGAAAATGTTTGTACAGCTGCTATCTTCACTTGAGATCACTGTGAACCACCTCAAAGCCTTCCCTACTATGCTCTTGGAGCTTTAGGTAGAGTTGTGGGACTCAAGAACAACTTGAAAATGTGAAGAAACAAGAAGAGCTCACAGCAGTCGATTGAAGAAGATAGTTTCTTCTTCACATAAAATTTTCTCTTAAATTTGTGCATTCATTCTCTTCTCCAACGACTCCACTTTTCTTTATATATAATAGATGAGCATGCAAAAAGTGGAGTGCATGGCTTGCAGCTCATGCTTGGAGAATCAAAGGAGAGAAGTTAATGGCTTTTGTGTGAGCATAAAGATGATGGTAATGGAGAAAATTCATTTTTTATTTTGTGCAACCATGCAAAACGTTTTTCTATTTTCTTTTTAAAACATAAAATGATTTTAAATAATTTTAATTCAAAAATGATTTTCTTAAATTAATTTAAAATATTAATTAATTCAATATCAAATATTAAATTAATATTTGCACAATAATCATCTTCATTTACGAGCTAGTAGGGGGACCTCAAGGACCTACAAATCATGGACTCCAACGATTCGAGATTAATCGGCTAAACTCATTAGTTCGATCTAACCCCATTTGTTAACTAATGGGACACTCACTATAGCCTATAGTTGAACTCCCCTCACTGTAGATATAATATGTCAACTTAATAACCATAATCAGTAAGTCGGTCCTTCACAGGTTGTTCATAATCACAGGTAGGTCAAAAATACCGTTTTACCCCTATGACTACATCTTGTCCCTTAAGTTCCTACTTATCCTCTAATGAACAATTCTGATTCATAATTTCATGAATCAAATCCTTTCTCTATCATGAGAAGGGGGCCTCATTTGTTGAAGACCTGAAGTCAGTACTTAAGAGAACAACCTATCTGCTAACCCTAAATAGGTTAGGAGTGAATTTCATCTTGCAAGGCTATGTCCCCAGCTATTCATCCAGTCTTATCCCAAAATGGTAAGCTTATTGAGCAGTGTTGTTGGACTACTCTCACTGTTTGTAAATCAAAGGATAATCCCGAACAAACAAAAGTTCATAGCTAGCTCAGGATTAAAATCAAGTTAACCTAGGTTATATAATAAATAAATGAAATAGTCAGTTTTAACAGTAAACGGTCGATATAAAGAAAAGTGATTATTTTTGTGGTCCAGTCTATCTGCAAACTCATTGCATAGGATGCCCCCACTCTCATGTCTCAACATGAACGATTTGTGGATCACATCGTTTGTAGCACCTTTCAACTTCTTGTAACAACTACAAGGTGGGCCGCATCCAATAGTGTTACCAGGATAACAACTACAGAGTGCGCCACATCCAATAGTGTTACCAGGATGAGATACCAATTTCATCCATATACTTAATAGACCATTTAGGCTATATACTGTCAACTTAATCCTGTTTATGTCACTACATAAAGTTACCGCATTCAGACTATAGCCAATGATGTATTTATTGGATTTTCATAATAAAATGTAAAATCAACAAGTCATTGTTATTGATAAAATTGAATGTTTAATACGAATTACGAGTTCTAGGACATTTCCAACACGTTCCTGAATTTTGTCCCGTTTTGTGGGGTTTTAAAATAAAATCTGGCGCCACTTGGTTTTTCTGTTAATGATCTTATCCGCAATAAGATCCACGTCTAGATTCGCGTTGTCACGTCCAGATCTGGTGTCGTCGTCATGCCCAGAGCCCAGCTGCATACCTCCTGCCTAGTCACACGCCTAGGTTCGTGCTGTCACGTATAGATCGGTGCATAACTCGTGGACCAAAGATCTGTCGCAACCTTGTCAACCACAGATTGACCAAGAAATCTTCCGCCAACGTAGATATGTCTACGTAACCTGCCCAGATTTGTCGTCGACCCACACCCGCCCGTTACAGATCTGAAGCTCATGCCTACCTCAATTCAGATATAGTTCATCCAGATCTCTGCTGCACAAATCCGAAGGTCTCACGTATCTCTGTTTAGATCTCCCACATTATTGGTTCTCTGCTTCTCACATCAGTCGTACATACCAAAACCAAATCATTCATGATATCAGTGAAATCAGTGTGAAATCAACATGATTTGGGATTTTGTTACTCAAATTTGGTCTAACTGATCTAATTTGGTTTATTCCATCTGGTTCATTTTGATTTGGTCTGATTCAATTAAGCATAGTTTTTTGTTTGGCTCTACTATTTGTTTGCTCATTTGTGTATTGGAATCTTTCTTTTTCGTGCACAGGTTTAAGCCTTTGCTTTTAGTTCGGGGTCATTTTTTTTTTTTCTTCTTCTTTTTGAGATTTGCATTCTTGAATCTCAATTCCTTTTTTCAAATCTATCATCCGTGGTTTGTGTTTCAAGCCCAAAAGTTCTTCGTGTTTCTATTCTTTGTGAATTTTTTATTTTCAGTCCAGATCACCATGATTTGATTTCAAATTTTTCTTCGGTTTTCGTTTCACTTAGCTGCTTCACAAACTCAAATTGGTCTCTACTCTACCATTTAGTTTTAGGAGGGTGTTGCCATATATGAATATTATTAGTTGTCAATTATCTTTAAATTAGTTAGGCTAATTTAGATTTTTTTTACTTATTTCATTTTGGGTATATTTACCCATGTATTCTACATTATAAGACATTTGACTTATCAATAAAATATCAATATATCAACATTTATTATGAGCACAAATGAAGATATCATCCAATTGTTTTCATTGACAATATGTGAATTATGGTAGAACCTCTTACCTAAACAGGGATAGTAGAAAGCTTTGTGCCAGTTGTTAGGATGACATCAAGCAATGGTTTATAAACTATATATTTTCCCTTGTCAAGAGTATGAAGTATTTTGAGCATTGGAAACCTAATTTTATTATTGAGTATATATATATATATATTCTATTTTGCAGTTTGCACCGTATTGTGCATCAAAGTGGGGGGTTGAAGGACTAAGCAAAGCTACAGCAAAAGAAGTGCCAGAGGGAATGGCGATTGTGAGCTTAGATCCAGGCATCATATACACTGACATGCTGGTTTCATGTCTTGGCGAACTTGCTCTAAAATATCAATCACCTCAACATTGGTAAGAAATTTCATTCATATTTAAATTTGCCTATTTTTCTCGAAAGAAAAAATTAATATATGTTCAGAAATTAGGAAGATTGAATGAAAATAAAACTAAAGGTTGAAGAAGGATAATGTATAAGTGTTCAAAAAATCCGATAATGCGACCAACTGATTATCCAACCCAAACTGTAAGGATTAGATTGGGTTGATTGATAATTTTTCAAAATAGCATTTTAAGTAAGGTCTCGGGTTCATAAACGTTTTGACTAGCTAGGTTGACCCGACCCGACTCGAATCATGTCTTTCCTTTTCTTTTATATATATGTGAAAAATTTACACGATAGAAAAAATGTCAAACTATTTATAAAAATAAAAAAAAAAATACTGATATCAATGTCTATCAGTAATAGACTTCTACCACTTTTTATCACTGATAGACATTGATAAACATGTTAGTTTCTATCAAAGAAGATTAAAATTTTGTTATTTTGTATAAATAGTTTCTCTTATTTTTTTCATTTGTGAAAATCCGCCTATATATATATAACCACGATTCCATTGGAAAATTTGTACGGATGACTCATTTTTTGGGTCCAAAATGTCAAATGACCCATTTTTATAAAATAATGTCAATTGACCCTCTGCTGACATCATCGCCATACCAAGTAACGTAAATTGCCCTTACACCAACCTCACGAGGTAAATCTTGCTCTTGTCTGATTAAACACTCTCGCTCTCGCTTGAAATTCCCTGGTTTGATGTGATTGCTCGTCAATGTACGAATGGTTTGACAATTTTCACGACGGAAGCCTCAAATCAATAATACTTAAACTCAATACAGTGGTGATTTCTTTAAACTCTAAACTTCATTTCAACGGTGATGACTTCTCTGGTTTTCGACGGTGTTTCGTTCAACGGAGATTTTTCGAATGGGGATTTCCAAGACGAGGCTTTTTCAGAACGGAACAGGTTTTTCAGAAAGGTGTTTCATTATTTTGAGTCTATTTAATTATTTTTGCTGTGTTATTTCTGAAAAGGTAACATTACGAAATTTTGTATTGGAAGAGAGAGAGCGAGAGATAGAACGAGAGTGAGAAAGAGCAAGAGAAAGAGAGAGAACAAGAATAAGAGAGAGCAAGATTAAGAGAGAGCGAGATTAAGAGAGAACGAGATTAAGAGAGAACGAGAGTACACTTCAATTTCTTGTACAACTTAATGACAAATGTTCTCTTGCTTTGTAGGATGACAAAAAAGTGTATACTTATTCGATATACGGAGGTGATTGGGATGAGAATGAAAGTTCGTGTATTAGGGGACAGTTGGCAGGAATCCTTGTGCCTGTTTCATTGAAGTATGAAGAAATTAAATCTCACATTTACGGGGTTACAAATGTCAGTTCTTCAGAGTTTGATCTTATACTGAAAGTTAAATATAAGCTTGAATATGAAGCCCCTCCACAATACATAAGGAATGATGATGGTATTCGCTTCCTTCTTTTCCGAGAAGACCTTAGTAGACTTCAGTTATCTGTAACGCTGAAATCGAATGTGGACGAAAATATTAGAATGGGGTTTAGAAATGTGAGTTATGATGATACGACTATGGAGAGACAATACAAGGAATCATATCAGTATCGTCAGGAAGAATATGATATTCCATTGTCTACCAACACTGTACCATCAATATTATCACTAGACAACGATCGCACTAATCTAACAAGATTGAATTCAGAATTGGGCGGTACTTCAGTTGTTGGTAATGAAATACCATATATATTTGATTATATGGATTGTGGTCATCCAGAACAAAGTTGTAGTCCTTCAGTTGATGTGAATGAGCAACCAACAGGATTGAATGAAATGGATCGTGATCATGGAGATGTGCGTCATTCTACAGCAGCTTCAGTGGTTCCACCATCTGTATCTTCAAGTCATAGGACAGAGTTGATTATGCCTGGTACCTCTTCATTTGAGATAGAGGACGTTGAAGTTGGTCAACTATTTTTTAGCAAAAATGACTTGAAAATGAGATTATCTGTTCTGTCCATCAACAAAAATTTTGAATTTAGGGTCAGGAAGTCAACCAAATCTCTATTCATAGTCAAATGTATTAGGGAGACATGTAAGTAGAGCCTTCATGTAGTGAAAATGGAAGGGTCTGATATATTCAAGATCACAAAGTACTGTAGTTCGCACACATGTTCCATTGGAATTATGAATCACGACCATAAATAAGTAACTGCTACGATTATTAGTCAGTTGATTAAAGATAAGTTCATGGGAATAGGACATATTTATAAACATTGTCATATCATTGAGGATATGAGGAGAGATTATGGCGTGAACATAAGTTATGATAAAGTGTGGCGTGCAAGGGAAGTCGTGTATGATCTCACTAGAGATACTCCAGAATATTCATACTCTATACTACATGCTTATGGAGAAGTGTTAAAAATAGATAATCTGGGTACAGTCTTTGAATCAAACTTGAAGATGAGGTGCATTTCAAGTATATGTTTATGGCATTAGGGCCTTGTATTAGAGGTTTCGCAAGCTGTTGACCTGTGATAATTATTGATGGGTCGCACTTGAAAGGAAAATACAAAGGCACCATATTGGTTGCGGTTTCTATGGACGGTAACAATCAATTATACCCACTATCATATGCAATAGTGGACAATGAAACCGATCGATCATGGAAATGATTTATGTCAAACTTGAAATGTAGTATCGGATAATCCAATAATCTGGTGTTTGTGTCTGATCGGATGGTATCTATCATAAATGCTATTTGTGTATTTTTTCCTACGAAATTTCATGGATTGTGCACATGGCACATAGAACAAAATCTTGTTACAAACTTTAAGGATAGCACGGTTGTTGGGATATTTAGAGATATAGTAATGGCATTTCACATGACAGAGTTCCAGACAAAATGGGACGAACTCCATAATTTTTTAGAGGTGTTGTCACAAAATATTTGGAAGACATCGGTCTTCAAAGGTGGGCACGGGTTTGCTAAATAGAATGAGTATATGATAACATGACATCCAAAAGTGCAGAGTGTTTCATTTCATTAACTAAAGAGTATCGACTATTGCCCATAGTATGCTTGATTGAACATGTTAGAGGAATGCTCCAATCGTGGTTCTATGAACGAAGAAATTACTGGGCATCTCGAACGACATTGCACCCTGACTACTGTGAAACCCAATTGGCAAGTGAGACCGATAAGGCAGACGATATCGAGTTTAGCCCATTGATTGTTATCAGGTCCACGTGCGAGATAATCGATTGGACAGTATTGTCAATCTTTACATGAAGGAATGCACGTGTAAGGAATTCGACTCACTTGGTATCTCGTATTTGCATGCAATTGTTGCTACCAAGGAATGAAATATACCCATCCCGAGTTTTTGCAGTTGATTTTATACAGTGGACTCTCTAATGACTGGGTATGCGGAGCCTATAAATCCACTTGGCCACATATCTGAATGGAAGGGACCTCCTGGATATGTAGAAAAGACTATCCTTCCTCTGAAGTTTGTGGCACAAGTCGGGCGACGGAGAGTGAGAAGAGTACCATCCAGAAGAGAATTTTGCAGACAAATGAAATGTGGTTGGTGTGGGAATTATGGGCATAATCGCCAAAATTGTAGCGAACCGCTCACAACCGTGCGACGTGCTGAAAATGCCAGAAACCGTGACACAAACACCTCTCATCTAGTTTAGTTTATAACTAACTTGTAACATTTCATTTGTTATAAATACCATTGATCGATTTTTCATATGTCATACATGTAACATACTTCATGCCTTTTCATACTTGTAACACACTTGTAACATACTTCATACTTTTTCATACTTGTAACATACTTCATACTTTTTCATACTTCATACTTGTAACAGTTCATACTTAATACTTTCATCTTGTAACACTTCATACTTCATACTTTCATCTTGAAAACAAAAAACAATAACAAGCTGGAGTATTTCTATAATAGCAATCTTCATACTCTCTCAATCTCGCTCTCTCAATCTTCATACTCTCTCAATCTTGTTCTTTCAATCTTCATACTCTATCAATCTTCATACTTGTAACAAAAAACAATAACTTCATACTCTCTCAATCTCGCTCTCTCTCTCAAAATCTCGCTCTCTCAATCTCGCTCTCTCTCAATCTCGCTCTCTCTCAAAGTCTCGCTCTCTCAATGCTTGAACTTTGATATAATGTTCTATATACCATTGATATAATGAAAAGAGCAGTAGCTCAATTATACATGTTTTGATAAAATGTAGAATATTGAACTTTAAACTTTGAATTTTGATAAAGTTAATACATGTTTTACATACATAAAAAATACATGTTTTACATACATAAAAAATACATGTTTTTACATACATAAAAAATACACGTTCTTACGTACACAAAAAATACAATAAAAAATACATGTTCTATACACAAAAAATATGAAGTGTTCGTCCATAATTGACACGCTAACTACATCCTATATTCACTCATCTTCCCCTAAGTGATTACGGACGAATCAACGTCAGTCACCAGGTGTTCTAGTAATTTTATTGCAAAGATGTCACAATCAAGCAACCCGTGTTGTATGTTGACATTCATAGGTCGCGATATTTTCCAACGGGCTGTGGATTGGTCCAGCTTTGAATGATCCATGTCACAGTAGTGAAGTAGGGATTGTACTGTGACAGTCAATGGCTCTAGCCACTTCACCAGCTTTGTCATTGGTGTGTATGACGGAAGTGAATCGAACACGAATATATGGCCTCTGTTAATGTCCATTGCAAGGACCATCCAGTGCTCACTGATATTCATTGTTGTATAAACGAAATCCACATCTGCCCATTTGACATCGAATTTACCGATGATGTAGTCCTTGTACGTGTCTTCATCCTCCCATGCTAGGGTAGCCTTCAGAAGTGTCTTATTCTTTATTCGTTTAAATACCCCACACGAGCATTAAGGTGACTCTGCCAAATAAAATGAGAAGTTAAGTAATGAAATATACCATAGTAAAATGACTTTGCACAACAAAATATATCAAAATTTACCGTTACACCAATTGGCAAGATGGTGAACTTGTGCATGCACATGTCAGGCCGGGTATAAAATTTTTCTTTCATAAAATAAAATAAAGTATTTATGGTCTGCACAAAAATTACTATGGCAGTAAAACTACAAGATATCCAACTGTAAAGAAGTCAAGACTAGGAAACTTATATCGCACTAAACCCAAGAACTCGGGCAAATCAATTCCTTGAAGAATTGCTTGGTGAGTGGTTTAAAGGAGTTCTCTCGAACCTCGTTGTTGGTATTCTCATCTGAGATCTAGCCCATCATTTCTGTAACGATATTGTGTGGAACGTCATGCGACAATCGCTCTGATAGTGACTAGCTACACTTGGGAGAGGATGCTTAACAACACTTTTCTTCTTTACTTGAGCTGGAGGTGTATATTTATCAACAGCTTTCCTTATACAACTAATTCTTCGAGATTCCTACATAAACAGATAACAAAAAGTTACTCATCAAGAAATATAAAAATATAAACACATATTATTGATGAATAAATTACTCACCAATGTAACTTCTTATGTGGTCGTAACAATCCCAGAAGTGTCGGCCTCTGGGATGTCAGACATGTCGGCATGTATATGTGGCATGGTGAGTAAGGCAGACATGTTAAGCTCTATTTATGGGACATCAGCCTCTATAGGTTCGACGTCAGTTGGTGATATTGTGGTGGTATCGGGCTCTAGAGGGGGGATAGGAGTAGGTGAAGTGGTGGTATTTTGAGGCTTTACAAGAGGGATGGGTGTATCAAAGGCAGTCGCATTATTGGTATCGGGATCCCGAGATGGGATGGGTGATCTCGTCGTCTTCTCATTCACTATGGAACCCTTCAATTAATAAAGTAAAATGATGAGTTCACGAACACGTAGAGACATAAAATGATAGTAAATGCAAACCTTGCACACAGTCTGCAACAGTGATAGGATGGCCGACAATTGTCCTTTCACGTCTGTCATATTTTCCTCCATATTGGATACACGATGATCTAAACTCGATATATGAACATCCAACCTCGATAGTGAGCTATCAATGGTCTACAGGTACGAATAAATAGAATCGTCAGGATTGGCTCCTTCCTTGCAGGCAGCACACTTAGGTCACTTCTCATTAATAGATCACTCTCTACAGGAGTCCGCAAGATGGACATCAGGTGGGTTCAACTCGTCCTCATCGCGTACGTCTCCTACCACATCATGGAACGTATCATCACTAGGTGTGTATATCTCTCCTTCCACCCTTCCACATTCAGCATCCTCGTGCTCAGAATGCCTGTGTTCATCCCCTTCCTCCACCCTTCCACATTCATCGTAGTCATCTCCACGATGATCATCACCCCGTCACTTTCACTTTCAGAACTACCCCCATCACTAGATGACCTATTGCCACTTTTAGCACTATCATCATCTGCACGTAGATCAAATATAGGTCGTCTGTCCACTGGGGTATCCCGAAACTTCCTCTCAGCGTCTCTCATGACAGTACCCTCTTTAACCTTTATCTGCATTAACAACCCAGTAAACTGGTTAGTGTCAAATTAACAACCAGATAAACATATTATGCATAGAGTAAACGTACATTGTTAGACTCGAATATCTCTCTCTCGAGTACTTTGAAGGACACTAAGTGGGAGCATGACCATCGTAATATGTAGGGCAAATCCACCTTGCTCCTTTGCTCTGCAATGTTCCCAGCTATCGATGCAACTAGGATTTTGTACGCCCATACCTATATAAAATTTAACATATATTAAGAACAATAGTAATATTAAATCAAACAACACGATCATTATGTTAAGCAAATTTACTTGGAATGCTTGTGGAAATCCACGCAAAGAGTACTTTAAAACGTAATTTTTATTTCCTTTCACCTTCGTCTTGTATAGACTGCTCTTATCATTCAACGTCGTCTTTAGGGCATCCAGTGTCCTCTCCCAAATAATGGTACCCCAATCAAGACTATTGTAGTACTCTAATTTTGAATGTCCTTAAAACGTTTGAGGTCCACTGCAATTTTCTGTTTGTTCTTTTCCATCATTGCAACCTCAGTATAGTAGACTACTGTGATCTTCACAACATCTTCATCATTTTCAAACTCCAACTCGTTGTATTTTTCTTCAAGTAGACGGACATGTAAGGTAAAGGAACTCTTAACGAAAAGCATCCATGAGCGCATTCGGATCTTTCTGATTTCATTGTAACTGAAATACCAAAAACATGTTGTAATAAAGAGTTATGTAATTTACACTAATTAACAGCATGCTTTGATAAATAAAATACAAGAGTTCACATACCAATTGAAGACTCTCTTCAATTTCGAACTCAACGCAGCGGGAAGAACCTCTACATTCTCTATCGCCCAATAATACAGTCGGCTACGGCAATACAATCATCTACACGAACAAGCACGAGAAAGCAAGAGTGGGGATGGCACCACCACTTAGAGCCCTTGGTATTCTCGAAGTGAGTATCCAAAGCGTGGTCTTTATTGAATTCGGTAGAGGAAGGAAGAATGGGCTGATCGTGTAGAACGATAAGCAAGTGGAAGAGAATGCTATCGTATAGCAGGGATGTTTATCGTTTAGATAAAGCTACAAGATCGTGTAGGTTTTACTAAGCGATCGTCTAGTAATAGGTAAACGATCGTTTAAAAAACACGGCACGCTAGGCGATCGTTTAGAAAAGCTAAGCGATCGTTTAGACACGGGTGTGCGATCATTTAAGCGATGAAACTCTATCGTATAGGCTCTCAGCTAAGTGATCAAAACGTTTTCACACCGATTGTGATTTTTTTGAACTTTTGCAAAATGAAACAAATTTTCATTTTATTCTTCGGTTACAATAACCGAATACTGAATTTCCTACTAACACACGATCGAGGAGAAGATTTCGGCCAATTATCACATAATTAATCAATTTAATTAATAAATAAATATAATCATATTATATTCTTACCCTATAGTTTAATATCATATATCTACTATAGTAATTTCTCCTCCACTTGATATAAATCATATTTATATCTAATTTCCTCTAATATAAAGTATCTCATACATTTAGTTAATTATATCATATAATTAACCAGTTCAATTATATCATATATAATCGAACTCCCTCTTGTCAATTTGAACATTTCAAACTGACCCAAAAACTGATTCTCGACTTTATTCAAGCTATCTAGGGGACCTTATGGACCCGTGGATCGAAGCTCCAATGGTACATGAATAGTTGACTAAACTCTTTAGCCATGAGATCTACCATCCGTTAACTGCCAAACAGTCCACTAAAGACCAACAACTGAACTCTTCTTACCACAGATATATTTCTGTGTCCTTCGGATATAACCAATCATGAGTACGATGACCCTTCACAGGTGCTCGTAAGTACAGTTGGAGCCAATTTACCGTTTTTCCCCTGTAGTTACATCTTACTCCTTAAGTACCACTGATTCCTTTAATGAACAATACAACATAGTCCAACTATGTGTGAACACTTCTCGGGCCAAGAGAAGGTGTGTAGTGCCACATCGTTCAATCCTTGGAATCAGCCCTTAAGGGAGCTATCTATCTACTTGCCCTTACCTCGAGGAAGGAGTGAATTTCATCTTGTGTAGCTGAGTTCCCAGCTCCCAAATCAGACGAATCCCCAAAATGATAGGTTTGATTGGCGACCTGACCACTCACACCCAAACAAATCAAAGGACTACCTTCAATGGCAAGAGTTCCCAACTCACTCAGGATTGAAGTCATGTCACCTATGATCGTTTAGGTGAGATGTAAGTCTCTAGTATCAACGGCGTTATATACAGAGTCTAAACATCTCATGGTCCAGGTCTTATACAAACTCTTTGTATAGGATATCCCTGCTCTTACTCTCTATTATAACTACCAAAAATACTTGATTGCAAGTTCATATGAGGACTGCTCATTCTGATCAACTCGTGTTGGGGATCGCCACAAACCAGTCATCAACAAAAAATCATCCTTAAAAAAAAGTGACGACCTTTCCACAAACAGATAATAACATTGAGTCAGATCTCGTCCTCTTCACTTCTCTCAGCAATATATGATGGATAATTAGTCTGTTGAACACCATGTCAACGTCTACAAATCACCCAAAAACTGTTCTCTTGAACATGTCTAATTTCCTTGGGGTAAACTTCTCCTTCACAATCTTATTTGCTTTAGCAATGTGGGCCAAGCTCATTACTTGACTGGAAAATCGGTTGGCTACGGGTATTCTGAAACGTGTTGCCATCTTAATTCACTCCTACATGAAATAAAGATTCAATTAGTAAACTCCTTCAGAAAAAAAAAAATTGTAAAAAACATTCTGTTTAAATCTCGTTGTATTCACTTTTGCTGGCATCGCTCTCTTTGGTATCGCTCTCTCTGGTATCACTCTCTCTAGTGTCGCTTTCTCCAGTATCAATCTCTCTGATGTTGCTCTCTCTGGTGCTGCTCTCTCTAGTAACTCTCACTTATCTCGCTCACATTCTCTCTTTTTACTTGTCTTCAACCACAGAACACATTGAAACCCAGAAAAACGAACAAAAAAACCATAGGTTCACAATATTTCTAAACCCCAGAACGTCCCACCCTTTCTGGTGTCGCTCTATTGATTTCACTCTCACTTATCTCGCTCATAAACTCTTTCTACTCGTCTTCAACCATAGAACACATCGGAAAAAAAAAACCATAGGTTCACAGTATTTCTAAACCTAGAACGACTCACAAAGCCCCATTACCGATCGATTTAAGACATTTTCAGGCACAAATTGAAAGATTTACCGATCAGATTAGATTTTTCGGCGGTAGTTGAATTATTTGCAAGCCAAAATGATGGATTCTAAAGAGTTTTTAGTTTATGAGTGATACGAAGCCGTTAGCCTTGGGATATTTGAATGAAGAGTTTTTAGTTTTGGTTGGTTTTCAGTAAAAAGGTAAGAAGACAAAGAGGTAAGGGAAATTCATGTAATTTGGTATGACGATAATGTCAGCTGAGGGTCAATTGATATTATTTTTTAAAAATGAGTCATTTGACATTTTAGACCCAAAAAATGGGTCATTATTACAAATTTCCCGATTCCATCTTCCTATCTCTTATAGCAGCAAGTTCTTCATGTTCTTCTTCAATTCTAGCACTCCATCATGTTCACGTTCTCGCATTCAGGTTCTAGTCAAACATTTTTCATCATCTTCTTCTATTTCAACGCTCACATTTACATGATTCCATGCTGCCCGAAAATCATTGACTCGCTAACAGCCCTTCACTTCAATGCTTCTCAGTTATCACTCTCAATGGACACCTCACGACTCACAAACATTAGTTTTCAATTTCTTCCGGTGTCTTTTTCATTTCTTCTTCATCAAGGTATTGTCTTCTAGTTTTTGCTTAACTCTCAATCGTCGCTCTTTGTTCTCCTGCGTTTCATCTTCCATCTTCTAATTTCGTTCACCAGTAACCAATACCAACACCACCTAGCAGTCGAAAAATCGATCTCATACTCATTGAGTTTACTCTCTTCCGATTTCTATTTCCTCAGCCACAAATCAAATCGACCTGGTGACCCAACCCGAAAATATATGGGTTGGGTTGGCCTATGGTACAAAACTAATGGGTTAGGTATTTGACAAACCCAAACTCTTGGGTTGGTTTAAAAAACCCTCTAATCCGGCCTAACTTAACCCATGTACACACCTACAATGAAGGCCAGTATTTTTTTAATGGAGCAATGCTTTATTAGTGTTCTTGTCAAGAAAGGCCATAAAAAGAATTCAAGGTTAAAATATCAGTTTGGTTTCTATACTTTGAAATTTGTTTATTTATTTTTAAATGTCTAATTTTCGTTATTATATTTTCAACCAATCTTAAATTTCGTTCAGAAACTTTAAGCAGCCCAACAATATTCAACAACACATTAGATTAAGTACATTATTATGTATTTTATTAATCAGAGAATTTTATAAAACACAAAGTTTGGCAGAAATTTATGGCTGGCTTAATACACTATTTGTTGGGTGTCTATTTCCTTTCCATATAAATATCGAAATTTATGAACTAAATTTATAATTTAATTTTTAAATTTTAAGCCAAATTTCGGAAAGAAAAACACGCTTTTAACAACTATTTTTTCCCTTAAGTTTTTTACATTTTGTGTAGATTTTGAAAATATTGTTAAATGTACTTAAATAACTAACCAAACACATAGTGGAATTAGTTTATAAGCTAACATTTTCAAAATGGAAAAAAAAAAAACAAAATAGTTTTCAAAATAGATATGCTTTGATTTTGGTTCGAGAAATTAGGCTTAAAAACAGTACATTCATAAGTAGATTTCTTTGTTTATCTTCCATTTTAGGGTATAACCCAGTCAAGTTTGGAAAACTAAAACATGTATTTTATAAAAATTTTGTTTTTTTAGAATTTTATTATCAGTTCAAATATTATCTTGAAGAAAAGTTTTTTTTTAAAAAAAAACTATAGTAAAAAATTATAGCAAAACAGGTAGACAAAAACCAAAATCCAAAAAATATAATTTCTATCAAACAGACCTATTGTTTATTTGCTTTCAACTTTCAATAAAAACTAACCTCTCAAGCAATGTAAAATATTTTTATACAAATAAAAAATGTATAAAGCAAATAAAATATGGCTCTTTCTTTTTTATGAATATTGATGCATTTACATATTTGATATTATTGTAATAGGGCTTCTAAAGCAGCAACAATGATTCTTAATCTCACTGCACTTGACAATGGAGCATCTCTCACTGTTGAAGATCCAGGCACTTTGCCCAAACTTGAGTAATTTTGTCTTTATTCCTTTTAGAGGTTACTCAAATTTAATTTTATCTAATTTTGATACAAATGATACTTGGCTGAACATGAATACTTAATGTGTGAACTATAGACCAGAGTGAGCATAATTCAGTGATACGTAAGTCCTAATCTTAGAAATAGGGCTTTAAAGAATGATCAACCATGAGTATTAGAGCAAATTCTTCACTAAGTTTTTGAAGAGGAGATGTGGTCAAAAGAGAGGGAAAATGAGATTTAAAAAGAGGTTGAAACTAAATTTGAATTTGGCCATGGAATGAAGGTTAAATGAACAAATGGTGGAGATTGATTAGTAAAAGGAAAATACTTGGTGCCGGCTGGACTACAACCATCGATGATGCACCTCTTGCAGCAATTAATTAAAAATTGATGCCTATCATTTTTTTTAAAAAAAAATTAATAAAGAGATCTTTTTTTTTTTTTAAAAGATCTTTTTTTTTTAAAAAGATCTTTTTTTTTTGTGTGTATAGATAGGAAAGGGACTATGATAAAAAAAAAAAAAAAAAAAATTTTTTATGTATATGTAGGAAAGAGAAGTAGGGTACATAGGCGCAACCGGATTGCATCTAAGTATTCCTCTTGATAAAATGAGGAAGGGCTATATTAATAGAAATTCAACATACCATTGGAATTCTTATATAGATTTTTCTTTGCAAGATGAGTGCGCAATAAAACCAAAAACAAATAAAGCACCTAAACTATAAGACAAGTAAGCTTGTCCAGACTATACAAGTGCATAGCAAGCCCATGCAAAGGGTTTAGTTAATATATGCCAAATTCCACTAAGTATACAAATGGAACTTAACCATATATGTCCCCCAACTATATCTTCCAAATCGTCGAAACTAATAATCCACCCTTCTCTGCCAAAAGATGATTTAAGTAAATAACAAAATATAACACTTGGTCTAAGGGTCAAGTTGGTAATTTTTTTACATCTCCAATTTATATTACTTTTCAATATTCAATATCAATATGGAAAAACGTGATAAATGAAAAGGTCGTTCTTATTCAAAACCTCTACTTTCCAAATTTTCTCTCACTTCATACCTTGGAGTGAACAGTTCTCATAGAGAGAGAGGCGTTTTCACATCTTCTTAACATGAAATAGCAAATGGTTGGGGAAAGAATATGTTCCTTTTTTAGCGTACCCTCGGAAATGTTTTTCTAATCATTTTTAAAAATATTTTAAATCTATTTTCTCCTCTTTCGTGCGCTAAAGAGAATTTTGTCTACTTAGCATTTGATTTTAGTTCAAGGCAAGTGGTTCTCTAATGATGGATTTGGGGCTATTGATTATGTTGGGGTTGATGCCCTAAATCTCGTAGAGTCCAATAGTTTGTAATTATATTGCACAAACATTTGATTTATCAAATAAAATATGTGATGTTTTATTTGACGTTTAGTTGCATTAAACCTACAAACCAATAAATTAACATCTAAGGTTATCTTGTAGCTCTTAACCATATATGTAGAAACATACGGGTGGATCATATTTAAATGATTAGCTAAATGGTCTATAGTAGATGGATAAGGATGGATACCTTATCCTGGTGACACTATGAGTATGACGTGCTTTGTAGGTATTACAATTGTTGTAAAGTGCTACAAATGATATGATCTTGATCATTCATATATAGACATGCGAGCGGGCATATTCTAGACAAAGTTTGTATAAAACCAGACCACAAAATGTTCAGTCTCATTATATAACGCCTTCATAATAAAGACTTACATTTCACTAGGATGACCATAGGTAATATGACTTGAATCCTGAGTGTGTTGTGAACTCCTACCTATGAGGGCAGTCCTTTGATTTGTATGGGTGAGAGTGACCAGATCGCCGACTTAAGAAGCCTACTATTTTAGGGATTCGTCTGATTGGAGAGTTAGGAACACAGCTACACAAGATGGAATTCACTCCTTCCCCGAGGCAGGGGAAAGTAGATAAATTTCTCTCTTAAGGGCTGATTCCCGGTCTTGAAGAATGTGGCGTCACACCCTCGCCTGACGCTAGAGGGGTTTAGTTATAGTAGGACTATGATCTATTGTTTATTAGAGGGATCAATGGTACTTAAGAAGTTAAATGTAACTATAGAGGCAAAACGGTAATTTGACCCAGCTGTACTTAAGAGCAATTTGTGAAAAGTCATCGTACTATTGATTGGATATATCCAATGGATACAGAAATATATCTGTAGTACGAAGAATGCAGCTGTCAGTCTTTAATGAAGTGCCAAACAGTTAACATATGGTGAATAATGTAATTAAAGAGTTCAATTAATTATTCATGTACTGTTGGAGCTTCAAGCTACAGGTCCATGAGGTCCCCTTTGTAGCTCAATAGGATTTAATTGAGAATCAATTTTTGGATTAATTTGAATTGTTCAAATTAATAGAGGGATTAAATTATATATGATATAATTAAACTGTTTAAATTATATGTGATATAATTGTCATAATGTATTTGATACATTATAGCTTAATGGGAAGAAATAAATATTTGAATGAGATTCAAATATATTTTCTATGAATGGGATTCATAGTTGTTAAATTTAAAATAAATGAGATTTATATTAAATATCATATAAAAGAGAAAAGAAACTAAGTTTATATTATATGTGATACAATATTAAAACTATAGGTTATATGTTATATTTGATATAACATATAATATAATATATATAGTATGATAAGTTAGTTATCATATTTATATTTATATTATTATTATTATTTGAATAATAAGGAAGGGAGTCACTCCTTTCCTCATCTTTTCTCTCCACCCACATTAGTAGGGGTGGTTATTCTATTTGGCAAAAAGAGAATTAAAAGAAAATCGTTTTCTTCTTCTTGGTGATTGTTGTGATTGAACGATTGAGTGAGAAAGATAGAAGAGTTATGTAATTTGTTTTGAGTTCATTGAGAATTCTCAATATTCTTCCTCCACATAAAAGCTTTTCCCACTTAACCAAAATAGTTAGAGCCAACCGCTCCTGGGCTCTCACCTTGAGAATACCAAGATTTTATTGTGGTAGTGTCCGGGATTTTATTCGAGATTAATCTTGCAGAAGGTCTTCAAGAATGAATCCGTTCGAGGGAAAACGTGAAGTAAAAGGTCTTCAAAGGTGAGGTTTCTTAAAACCCTTTTCTTATAAAGCATGTTGTAATTTAGTTTTAAATGCATCTCTTATTGTCTATTTACTGTAAACTTTGTATTCAATAATTAATGGAATTTGGCCGATCCGCATCTACTTAAGGTTTTCCTCACATGAGTTCCTTCAATTAGTATCAGAGCCAGTCACATAAGTTCCTTCAATTGGTATCAGAGCCAGGTTGTAGGTTTTTTTATTCCAAATTCCATTCTTGTATCGAATTGTCTTATAGTAATGGTGGATTTTATTATTTGCATTCTGTTTATGTGATGAATGGTTGTGGATGTTTTGTTGATGGATGTTTCGAGATAGAACTCTCTGTTTAAGGCTTTCTATCATTTACAAATTTGGTTTGTAAGGACCCCAACATTTTTTGGTCATTAATTGTTGCAATCGAGTCTGTAATTTGTATGTTTTGAGTCGTTCGTGATGTTTCGGGTTGCTTCAAAAAAGGGTTGCATTGCGTTGTTCCAATGGAGAAGATGAACCACAGGTTCAAGATCGTGTAGCTACTGCTAAACCATCGGGTAGCTTTTGTATGCGATCAGGTAGCTTTTGCTACACGATCGTGTAGTATTTGCTAAGTGATCGCATAGCTAATGCTATGTGATCCTATAGAATTTGATACACGATCGTATTGCGTTTGCTACAAGATCACCTATTCGCTTGTTGAACGATCATGTAGACTTTCGTGCTCAACGAATAGTCATTAGTTATGTGATCGTATAGTTTTTCATACTCGATGCTTAGTTGCTCGACACATGGATCATTTCCTACACAATTAGCTACAAGGTGGTTCTTTGAAGGGCGGTTTGGTTCAAACGATTCAAGACCCAGTTCACCTATTTCGAATCGGTTGTCTCAATTCTTGTAATAGTTGCCTTTTGTTTTCTATTTTTTTGTAACGACCCGACCCCCTAGGACTTAAGTTAGGCCGTTACTAAATACATGCATGCATGGAACTTAAAACAATGGCCTTTTATGATGAAATAAATGCTAAATAAATAAGGTAAGTTCAAAAGTCCTTCATTAAGTTCAAATATTAAAAACAACAATAGGGTACCCATAAATCATAAATGTTAATAAATAAGTCTGAAAACAATTCTTAATAGTAGGTTTCAAACATCAAAACTGAAAGTTAAGTAAAACATGAAAGAAAATCTATATCTCATGAGCGAAAGCATAAAATTGGTCCCAGTGGCTTGATCACGAATTCTGCTTGTCAATCGTCGGTGCATCTCTACCTTCACCTGAAACAACAACACGAGAAAGATTGAGTATAAAATACTTAGTAAGTAACCCGACTATTGGGGTTAGGCTAGGCATCTATGTCCTCTAGATGCCTACATTTGGTGGAACATATAAACTGTCATAGTCCTCATGGGACACATATATACATGAAATACTGATTTCTATTTTACTGTAGTTAAGTATGCCCACTACCTCTGGTAAATCCTGAAGAAAACACAATAACTGGTGAATCCCAAAGGAAACACAATATTTGGTGAATCCCGATGGAAACACAATCTGGTGAATCACGAAGGAAACAAAACTTGGTGAATCCCGAAGGAAACACAATCTGGTGAATTCTGAAGGAAACACAATCTGGTGAATCCCGAAGGAAACACAATCTGGTGAATCCAAAGGGAAACACAATATCTAGTGGGCATCTAACTAATTAGTAAAATCACTATCATAGTCTCAACATCATAATTATCACAATATGGTTCTATGTCATACATATACACTTCAACATCATGGCTCTACAACATACATATATGCCTCAATATCCACAGATCAAATACAACCTCATGGAATCAAATATCATCTCATGCTAGCATTCAAGTATCTACATGCACAAATAAATCTTTCAGATCCTCATATAAGAACATACATCAGTTATACTATACTATTAGTCTATCATGCCATCGTTCTATCATAGTATTCATCTATCATGCTAGCATACATCTAGTGCCTGACCCGTGGGCAGTTCCAGTAGTAAGATTACTTATCTCAAAATCAAATTTAGATATCAATCCAAGCTAATGATCTTCAACAAAAAAATTCCTGAATTAAGTCCCCTAATACAGAACATAATACTAGATTTTAATCCTTGGAACCAAGATCCAAACATACAAATTTAATTCAACGATCACTAATGAACTTACCCAACGAAACTTGATCAACAAACACTCGCAAGATTTCGACTCCAAATCTCCTCTTAGCAGATTTTAAAACTCAATGGACGACGACTTGGAACCTTCAAAGTACTAAAACCAAATCCTCATTTACTCCAATAACCAATAGGTGCCCAACAACCAACAACAAGGATCACAACGCTTACCAAAATACTTCCCGAATGAACTCGAATCCGTTGAACAGCACGTTGGGCACTCTGAAGTACTCTAATCTTGGAGCTAAATTCCAAATATAAAGAGATAACAAATTTTAACCCAAAACCAAATGGGTAATCAAACCCTCAAGACAAACCAAAATCTTGCCCAAAATTACTCAATCCCTTACTCAAAACAAAAGTCCAGTGATGCAGGCAGATTTCGGCGACGAACAGGGCTGCGCAATGCTGGATCGGCGTGATTGGAGGCAGCCGACGGCGACAGACTGGGGCGCGAGGAAGTGGCTTGTGCTAAAGAAAGGGGTGGCGAACTCTGGATCTGGCACGATAGGGGCTGGGTTGTTCGACTTCAGCCTTGGCAGATGGTGTGGCGAGCGTGGCGGCGTCGAACGGACTCATGAACGACGGATGCGGACGGCTTCGGTGTGGAAGGTCGAGGCTCGGATGATTGGGCGGCGCCAAAATGCTGAGACGTGAGGAGGGACGGCGGGATTTGGTCGCGGCTGGCAAGTTCGGCGGCGAGTAGGGAAAGAAAAGAATTCGGGGGGGGGGGGGTTCCGGTCGAGTGAGGGAGAAGAGGGAATTTGGTTCTTTTTATAAAATAATAATAATAATAATAAAACTAAAAAGGAAATAAAATAAACTATATTTTATTTTTTTCTTATTCTACATTATATTATTAAATTCATTTCCTTCCCAACATGAAATTAATTTCTGCCATTAATTTTCAAATTGAATAATTTCAACGTCAACAATTAAATTTCCGCAATTATACTTGAAGTCCAAAATTCTAAAAATGCCCTCAAATAATAAAAATTACTAAAATTACATTATTACTAAAAAAATGCGGGGACATTTTTTGAGAGGTTCTATCCTAGTCCATCAACTATTAGAGTAAATATACATGCAATGTATGTTTTATATTATATGTCATATAGTTTTAAAATCTACCATAGGTTATTATTTATTTTCATGCATCATTTTATATTATAAGTGTTATAATATATGAAAATGCATGATTTAAATTACATTGAGCATGCTCATGCATCATATAGTATAAATGTTATCATATATGTATGCATGCATTATAGCATACCCATGCATCATTTATATTATAAGTGTTATAATATATAGTGGAATGGATGTATGGAATGTATGCTAAAGCATGGTTCATTACTTAGTTATATAAATGTTATATATTAGTAATGAATAAATATTGCATGAAGCATGACATCATCTTAGGTTAATTTATAAATGTTATAATTAACTAAAGTATGTCTAGCATGCAATGGTTAGTTTTTAATTGTTTCATTTATTTATTATTTTTATAATTAAATGAAATTAAAATTAAAATTAGTAATAAAGACTTACATGCAAATCTTAGGCTATAATCATTTTTTAAAATATGATTGAGATAGACCTAAGATCATATTTCTAATGAGATTAGATATCTATGTTTAATCTTTTAAATCAGTTTATAGGATTAAATTGGTTCTTAATAAAATATTAAATATGTAATAAATGTATCTATAAGGGACCTTTTGTCTAAGGCAGGTTCTAGCTAGGCTTGGGTACTTAAGTCGATGGAAATGTCGCACACCTACCTGGGAAGCTACCTGAAAATGTGAATTAGATAGATTTGTTACATGCATGCAAGTTTGATTAAAGTCTACTAAAGAGTTTAATGAGAATCAAATCAAAATTGTTTAATCATTAAAGATAAGAGTTATTTTTTTAGCAAAATAAATAAACATTTAGATAAAATCAGTAGCCGAATTTTCCTAAGTTAATTACCCTTGGTAGAACACTCAATGGGAGGAAAATGGGATATATGATACTTCATTTATCCTCTACACGTTTCTCTCTAAAAGTTTACACCGTGAGATCTACTCTTGGCCTCAAGGTACCATGGGTGTCCCCCTACGGGTGGCATTTAGATAGGCCAATATCAAGGTGAATGGAGAGAGTGTTTATAGTAAGTGAGAGCAGGACATGTGAGAACACATCCCCTGGTCTCTCTCATTAGGTTGAATAAAGTTTCATGCATCACCTCGAGGCATCGTGGGTATCCCATTAAAGGATGGTTATATTGCATGACACTTTATTTGATCTCCAGAAATGGATAGGATTGCTTTAGTTTCATGTTCCAATCAACTTTTCCCTACGGTTGGCTCATTGGGGCGGAGCTCTACCACCTAAAATGAGGGGTTACACTTGTTAGGATCGGTGTCCTAATTCTCCCGAGAGTCTCGTAGTTTGTAAACATTTTGTACATATATTGTTATTAATAACATAAATGTTATTTTATAAGCATTTACTCAAATCCAATAAACTAAGATCTATGGTTATTTCATGTAACTTAAGCATGTATGTGGAGACATATAAGTTGATCATGCCTTAAGTAATAACCTAAATGGTCTGTAGTATAAGGATAAAGGAGGGATACCTTATATTGATGAAACAACAAATATGGCCCACTTTGTACATGTTACAACTGTTTTAAAGTGCTACAAATGGTCTGATCCTAACCATTCAAGTGGAGACATGCAAGCGGGGGTATCCTATGCATAGAGTTTGTATAAGACTGTACCACGAGATGTTTAGTCTCTTTATATAATGCCGTTTATAATTGAGTCATACATTTCACTAGAATGACCATAGGTGACATGATCTTAATCCTGAGTGAGTTGGAAACTCCTGCCTATGAGGGCGATCCTTTGATTTGTATGGGCGAGAGTGGCCAAATTGCCAAATCAGCAAGCCTATCATTTTGGGGATTCGTCTAATTGGGGAGTTGGGTACTTAGACACACAAGATGAAATTCGCTCCTTCTCCGAAGCAGGAGTAAGTAGATAAATTGCTCACTTAAGGGCTGATTCCAAGTCTTAAACATCGTGGCCACACCTTTTCCTGGCACGAGAGGACTTAGTCATAGTAGTTCTATGACTTATTGTTCATTAGAGAAATCAGTGGTACTTAAGGAGTTAGATGTAACTACACAGGGTAAAATGGTGAATTGGCCCAGTTGTAGTTACGAGCGATTTGTGAAGGGTCATTGCACTGTTGATTGGTCATATGGATACATAAATATATCTATAGTGCAAAGAGTGCAGTTTTCAGTCTTTAGTAGAGTGACCAACAGTTAATGGATGGTGGATCCCGTGACTAAAGAGTTAAATTAGTTATTCACGTACAGTTGGAGCTTCAAGCTATAGGTCCAAGAGGTCCCTTTGGTAGGTCAATATGTTCAAGTTAAGAATCAGACTTTGGGCTAATTTGAAGTGCTCAAATTAACAAGAGGAAATTCAATTATATGTGATATAGTTGATATGACGTATTAGATACATTAATTAGAGGAATTAATATAAATATGATTTATATTAAATACTATAAAATAGAAAAAGAACTATTGTTTATATATTTCATATGATGAAATATTAAAACTATATGTTATAAATATAATGTGATAAGTTGTTTATTATATTTATTTATAACATATTAATTATAAGATAATTAATATTCTTTTTCTCTAATAACCGAATTGAGTGGGAGGTTATTGGAAGTTTTATGGTGATGTGAAATAAAAAGGAAAATGGTTTTCCAAAATTTGATGAGGAGTCATTCGGAATATCTCACAAAAAGGTTATTAAGTAAAATGGTTTTACTAAGTGATAGCATAGAGAGCATACACGATCAAGCTACGAGTTTACTATATGATAGTTACTCGCTTAATCGTTGCTACATGATCGAGTAGCAAAGTCTATATGATAGGCTTCTGTTTACTAAACAATTGAGTATTTCATCTATACGATAGACAGCCTTCATCTCCCACTTACTCGATTGTCTACTCGATCATCTACCTGCAACTTTCCTCAGTCGAAGATCATACAGAGTCCACAACTCCTAGATTCTCACACCGAGAATACCAAGGTAACACTTGTGGTGGTGTTCTAGTTCTATTCGAGGATCGAGTTGGACTCGATTGGGATCAAAGCTAGGTTGTTATTTTACAGTCATGGTGGGTTTTAAGTTTGTTCTACAATTCGTTTTAAGAATAAAATGTGTTTGTGGATGTGTTAATAGATTTTTATGGGATGATTTCCTCTGTTTAAAGTTTTCTTTAAGTTTACAAAGTGTTAATTTGTAAAGTCCCCTACATTTTTTGGCATAATTAACAAGTAATCGAGTATGTATTCAAAGTGTTTGAAGTTTTTTGAGTCATTTGGGATGAAGTTTCGAACCATGGAGATGTTGTTCTCATCGAAGAAGAAGACCAAATGTTGGTCGCATCATGTAGCCCAGGCTAAACGATTGTGTAGACAAGTTCTACCCGATCGTGTAGTATTTCTTAAATGGTCGCATAGCTGATACTAAACGATTGAGTAAAAGAGTTACTCTATCGTATTACGTTGGCTGCTCGATCGTGTTCACGCTTAAGGTAAATGATCACATAAAGTTGTTTGATACTCATCGTTTAATAGGTGCACGCACTAAACGATGCTGTAGTCCAACATGCTTTATCACATAGTCATTGGCTACTCGATCACCCGGTATACGATACTTGACACTTGCTCAGGAGTTGTTTAGACGATTATGCTTCACCGCATCATTGTCGTCTACTTGATCGTTTAAGGCAGGCATTACACGATGTGTGATCCACGATCACCTGACCTTCTTGCTTCATCGAATAGTCAAAGGTACTTGATCGTTGCTAAACGATCATTTATGCTCATACAGTGTTGCTAGATGATCACAAGGAGCTGTTACACGATCAAGGAGTCGCGGCTACGCCCGAATGGTTCAAGACACAGTTTACCTGTTTGAATCAATTGATTCAATGCTTTTTGTAATAGCTAGCTTTATTCTTGTGGAATTGAGGCTAATTATCCTAATTCATCAACTTTTATCTAATGTACATGCGATGTATGTTGGTTTATATGGCATAATGTATGACTCAATTATGTTATTCATGAATCATATGTTATAAGTGTTATAATATAGTAAATGGCATGATTAAATTACATCAAAGCATACTCATGCATAATATAATATAAGAGTTATATTTATATATGCATTAAGCATATTCATGCATCATCTTTATAGTATAATTGTTATAGTATAAGGGTGTATGAGAGCATATATGCTTGGTTCATTACTTTGTTATATAAGAGTTATATAAAAGTAGTAATGAATGAACAATGCATGGAGCATGACACTTAGGCTTATTTATAAGAGTTATGAATGCCTTATGAACGTGTTGCTTCGCATTGTGGATGGTTTTAGTTGTTTTCTTTTTATCAGGGTTATAATGGAAATTAGAACTAAAATCTATAAGAAAGAGTTGCATGCAGACTTAGGTAAAATCATTTTTTAAAAGGGTTTTAAAATTTGATTGAGATAGACCTAAGTTCATTTTTCTAATGAGATCAGAAACCTAAGTTTAATCTTTTAAATTGGTTTAATAGGATTAAATTGATGGATTAAATTGATTTCCATAAAAGATTAAACTTGTAATAAATCTATCTATAAAGAACCGTCTAAGGCGGGTTCTGGCTAGGCTGGGTTATTTAAGCTGACGGAAACAGAACACCCCTACTTGGGAACCTACCTAGAAATGTGAATTAGGTAGGTTTGTTACAAGCATGCAACAGTTGATCAAATATTTCGTTAAAGAGTTTAATGAATGATGATCAAAAGTTGTTTAACTTTCCCAAGTAAAAGTTACTTTTGGGCAAACATAAACAATCACTTAATTAAAATAATTAGTTGTGTTTTTCTAAGTAAACTAAACCCTGGGGTTTAAAATACTCAGTGGGAGAAAAAGATATATATGATATGTCAATTCCACTCATGTTTCTCCCTTAATGTTCATGCCATGAGATTCATGCTTGGTTTTATAGTGCCCTGGGAGCACCCCCCTTCGGATGGTGATTGCATGAGTCAATATCAAGGTGAATGGAGAGAGTATTTATAGTAAGTGGATGAAGGATGTGTGTCAACATGTCCTGCAGTCTCCTTCATTGGTTTGCACCGTGAAATCTTCTTGCATGACCTCGTGGTACCCTGGGAGCGTCCTCCTTTGGATGGTTGGTGCGATTGGTCAATATCAAGGT
The DNA here is from genome assembly GCF_027475165.1 of Benincasa hispida. Taxonomy (NCBI): domain Eukaryota; kingdom Viridiplantae; phylum Streptophyta; class Magnoliopsida; order Cucurbitales; family Cucurbitaceae; genus Benincasa; species Benincasa hispida. The sequence continues at coordinate 6,007,397 of NC_143484.1, read as the reverse complement.
GAACTCGAGAAATGTATAGGGTCGCTTTAGTTTTTTCCCCAATCGGATTTTTTCTTTCGGATTGGCTGCTTGGGGCGGAACTCTAGGATCTAAAATGAAGGGTCACACTTACAGGAAATTGTTAAGCAAGTTAATGATTTCTTGACCAAATCAATGATGGCTAGTCATTATAGGAACAAGAGTTGTTCTGATGTAATGATTAGTTGAGAATGTCTCAATTCAGAGGAGGGATAAATTGACTACCCTTCAGTGGCTTTTGTCCTAAAATATTGAAGTATCATTGCAAAACTAGATGCCATACGGGGTTCATTTAGATTTTGCTAAAGTAGAATGGATTTGTTTTAAAAGAATATTTGCTAAAATCTAATGTAGATCAATGTATTTGTTTTTCAGCAACATGTCATTGTATGATTTTCCGTTAGTTGCCTCTTTTAATTTGACCGATTACATACATTGGAAAAAGTCTCTTAAAACATATTTTGTGGTAAACAACCTTGATTTTTTAATGGTTGAGGAGTGTCCTCAAGTCCTGACCCTTGATGCATAGCGAATCGTTCGTAATGCATAGGTGTGGATGAAGGCTAATTCGATGGCCCGACTTCACATTTTGGCCAGCATACCTGATGCATTGGCCAAAAAGGTTGAGAACATGGTAATTGCATGTTAGATCATGGACTCGTTGCAAGAATTATTTGAATGTCAGTTCTCACTTTTTGAGCAAAAAGGGATTGATGACAAAGAAACCAATAATGTCAGTTCCAAAGGTAATCTCCAGTTTTTCTTGAATGTCAAGGGACTAAAAGAGAAAGTAATTGTTGCTAACTCTGATGGAGTTCATCGATGAGAATTGTTCTCTGAAATGAAACTTGGAGCTTATATAGGTTATGATACTGATCCCACTACTCTTCAAAAGATGATGAAGTCTAAAGACAGTAAATGTGTTTTATTTTTCTTAGGGACGTGTTTGGTAGAGAATGATGATTTTGCCTGGATACTTGATTCAAGTGCTATTAACGACGTAAGTACTTCCTACCAAAGATTTAATTCCTGGAAATAGTTAGAAGATGGAGAGTTGACTCTTTGAGTTGGTATTGGTGAGGTTGTTTCAGTTGTTGCTATAGGCAGGCTGAAGTTATTTTTAGACAATAAATGTTATCTGTTACTGGATAATGTTTTTGAAGTTCCTCATATCAAGAGGAACTTAACTTTAGTTTCTTGTCTGATTGAACAAAGTTATTCTGTCTCCTTTTCTGAGAATAAAGTGTTTACTTTTAAGAATGGTATAGAGATTAGTTATGGTTCAATGGAAAATAACTTGAATGTACTAAGACCGTTAGTCTTAAAAGCCTTGCTAAATAGGGAAATGTTTAGAACAACAACTGCAAAAAGACCAAAGGTTTCTCCTAAGAAAAATGCCCGTCTTTGGCATCTAAGGTTAGGTCACATCAATCTCAATAGGATTGAGAAGTTGGTGAAATGTGGACTTTTAAATGGGTTAGAAGAAAACTCTTTTCCGGTATGTGAATCATGCCTTGAAGGCAAAATGACCAAACGGCCTTTTACTGGAAAATGTTATAGAGCCAAGGAAACCTTGGAGCTTATACATTCAGACCTCTGTGGTCCGATGAGTGTTAGAGCTTCAGATGGGTATGAATATTTCATCTCTTTCATAGATGATTATTCAAGATATAGGTATCTATACTCAATACAACATAAGTTTGATGCTCTTGAAAAGTTCAAGAAATATAAGCCTGAAGTTGAAAACTTGTTAGGTAAGAAGATAAAAACACTACGATTTGATCGTGGTAGAGAGTATATGGACTTGGAATTCCAAAACTATATGATAGAACATGGAATCACGTCTCAAATCTCGGCCCCAAGTGTACCTCAGCAGGATGGTGTATCTTAAAGGAGAAACAGAACCCTATTAGATATGGTTTGGTCTGTGATGAGTTATGCTCATCTTCCAGACTCGTTATGGGGATTTGCAATGGAGACTGCAGTTTACATTTTGAATAATGTTCCCTCAACAAGTGTTTCTTAAACAAGTTTTGAGTTATGGAGAGGCTGTAAAGGTAGTTTATGCCACTTCAGAATTTGGGGATGTCCAGCCCACATGCTTGAGGCTAACTCTAAAAAGTTGGAACCACGTTCGAAAGTTTGCCTATTTGTAGGCTACCCCAATGAAACGAGGGGTAGATACTTCTATGATCCAAGTGAGCATAAGGTGTTTGTGTCGATAAATGCTATCTTCTTGGAAAAAGACCACATAAGGGATCATAAACCACGAAGTAAGATTGTTTTAAATGAGATTTCTAATGAGACTACTGAGAGTTCAACAAGAGTTGTTGAACAGGCTGATAGATCAACAAGAGTTGTTGATGTCAATTCATCTAGTGAACCATCTCAAGAGTTGATCAGACTGCCTCGACATAGTGGGAGTGTTGAGAACCCAGTGGAATGCAACATGGGTTTAACTGAAGCCCAAAACATCATGTTTGATGATGAAGTTAAGGATCCACTGTCTTATAAGCAAGCAATGGAGGATGTTGACAAAGATGAGTGGATTAAAGCCATGAATTAGGAAATGGAGTCTATGTACTTCATATCCGTCTGGGAACTTGTGGATCAGCCTGATGGGGTAAAACCTATAGGTTGCAATGGATCTACAAGAGAAAATGAGTTGTAGATGGAAAGGTGTAGACCTTTAAGGCTAGACTCATAGCAAAGTCTTATACCTAGGTCGAGGGAGTGGACTATGAGGAAACTTTCACACCTATTGTCATGTTGAAGTTTATCAGGATTCTTCTGTCCGTAGTCACATTTTTTTATTATAGGATATAGAAAATAGAAGTCAAGACTACTTTTTTGAAGGCTAATCTTGAGATGACCATCTACATGGCTCAACCAGAGGGGTTCATTATTCCAGATCAAGAGCAAAAGGTTTGCAATCTTAATAGGTCCACTTATGGACTGAAACAAGCATCTAAATCTAGGAACATTATATTTGATAGTGTGATCAAATCATTTGGCTTTGATCAAAATATTGATGAGCCTTGTGTTTACAAGAAAATCATCAATAACTTAGTAGCTTTCCTAGTGCTGTATGTGGATGATATCCTATACATTGAGAATGATGTACGTTTTTTAACTAGTATTAAGAAGTGGCTAGCCGTCCAATTTCAAATGAAAGATTTGGGAGAGGTGCAGTTTGTTTTTGATGGAATACGAGACATACGCAGCGAAAAAAGGACCTAATTACACTCTAATTGCTTTTAATTTAAAGAAAATTATGCATGCAATTGAAGGAAAAATAGTAATTAACTTACCTTTGAAGCACCGAAAATCGCTTTTCTTCTCTGAATCTCAACCCGAACTCTACCGGACCACCACTAGAGTTGACCTACTATCCTCTGGACTTAGAACCGGATTGTGGGACCTAGTGGATGAAGAAAACCAAGAGAGAGAAATAGATGGGAAAAAGAATATGGAATTTTGGTTTTGGGTTTTCTATTTTTCAGCCCAATTTTGAAAAACTATTTTGCAAAATTGGCAAAAAAACCCTTTTTATTCAAAATGAAAGCCCATTTTATAGAAAAAACCATGCAACAATTGCATGAACCAAATCCATAAAAACCCAACACCTATAATCCACTACCTTAGTGAGCTTAATGTCTCCACTATAAGCCAACACCTAGCTCACTATTTTGTTAGTGGCATTATCCAACAAAAGTTTGGATTTTCCCACTAATTATAATCAAAGGGCAAAATAGTCATTTGGTCAAAGTTTGAAGTCAACATTTTGACTTTTTATGATTTTTTCGTGTTGACTAATTTTGACCTCTTGAGCATGAATCCACATTCATTTTCTCGAAATTCAAATCACATTTGAATATAAGGTCGGTCAAAGTTTGACTTTTCAAAGTCAAAAAGTCAACTCTTTGACTTTTTATATCTTTGACCATTTCCATTATTTACGAGCTTCCGAATATGAACGTATCCATATTCTTGATATTTAAATCACATTTAAATATTAAAGCTGTATCTCTAAACTGAAAACCTGACCACTATATCACATATACTTGTCAGTTTCTCTCTCTTCACCTAATTGGAACAATTCGAATCATTCTATCATACTGTTCTAAGTTTGTTCCATATGAGCTAGTAGCGGAACCTAATGGACTTATAGATCATGGGCTCCAACGATCAGAGATTAGATAGCTAAACTCTTTAGATAGAGCTAATCAACATTCGTTAACTAATGGATCATTCCACTATAGTCCCGTAGTTGCACTCCCCTCACTATAGATATATTTGTGTCCATTTGATATAACCATGATTAGTAAGCTAATCCTTCACAGGTTGTTCATAATCTCGGCTGGGTCATAAAACTGTTTTACCCCTGAGACTACATCTTATTCCTTACGTTCCACTAATCCTTTAATGAACAATTGGTTTAAGGTCCAACCTATAAACCGAATCTCTCTCGGGATAAGGAAAGGGTGGGGCCCCTTGTTCAAGACCTGGATTCAGTACTAAAAGGAACAACCTATCTACTATCCCTATAACGGGTAGGAGTGAATTCCGTCTTGCACCCTATGTTCCCAGCTATCTACCCGATCTTACCTCTGAAATTGGAGGCTTATTAGGCCAGTGATGATGAGCTATCTTCACCTATGCAGATCTAAGGATAATTTCAAGTAAACAGGAGTTCATAGTTAGCTTAGGATTAAGATTAAGTTAGCTAGGTCATCAATTAACGAAATAGTCAGTTTTATACATAAAACAACATTTAGAACGTAAAACGTGACTATTTCATGGTTGTCTTATGCAAACTCATTGCATAGGATGCCTCCACTCACATATCTTTATATGAACGATTTAGGATCACATCATTTGTACTAACTACAAAGTGGGCCGCATCCATAGTGTCCCAGAATAAGGCACCCAACCTCATTCATATACTATAAACCATTTTGGCTATATATTTGAACTTGATCCATGTTTATGTCACTACATAAAGTTCAAACTACATTAAATAGCCTCAGGACTTTAGTTTATTGGATTCAAGATTATTATTTCAATAACAAGTTTATCGAAACACAAAACAGAATATGTTTATTAATTTACAAACTACAAGTTTTAGGACATAAAATCCAACAAACTCCCACTTGGACTAAAACTCCTAGTGGAGTATCACAATGTTGAATTTAAATGAGAAACATATGAGTACAATAAACATACGAATACAATAAACTAGGGCATATACCCAAAAGTTCTCTCATTTGTCCTAGTTTACAAACTTCGTAGACCTAGACTCTGTAGGTGACCTTCAAACACTTTAGCCGTGAGGGACTTTGTAAAAGGATCAGCAATGTTTTGCTCAGAAGATATCTGGGTCACTACAATGTCTCTACGATGTACAATCTCCCGGATCAGATGGTATTTGCGCTCAATATGCTTGTCGCCCTTGTGGCTTCTTGGTTCTCTTGAATTTGCAACTGCACCACTATTATCAAAATATAGGGTGATAGGCAGATGCATATTTTGAACAACTTCAAATCTGTCAAGAATTTCCTCAAACATACTGCTTCTTTTGGTGCTTCACAAGCAGCTAGTATTCAGCTTCCATTGTGGAGTCCACAATATAGTTTTGCTTCACACTTCTCCACACTACTGCTCCTCCATTCAGAATGAACACTGATTTCGATGTAGATTTTCTTGCATCTTTATCGGTTTGAAAATCAGAGTCAATGTATCTAGTAAGGATCAAATCCTTAGTACCATACATGAGCATGTAGTTCCTCGTTCTCCTAAGATACTTGAGGATATTTTTAACGACAGTCCAATGATCATATCCAGAATTGGACTGATACCTACTGACTATCCCTACTGCGTAGCATATGTCAGGTGTAGTACATAACATTACATACATTAGGCTCCCTACTACGGAAGCATAGGGAATGCATCTCATATCCTCAACCTCTTGAAATGTCTTAGGACATTGATCATTTGACAAATGAAGTCCATATCTGTAAAGTAACAAACCTCTTTTGGAATTATGCATCTTATATCTAGACAACATTTTGTCTATATAAGTTGCTTGAGACATGGCTAGTGTTCTGTTCTTGCGGTTCCGAATGATTTGAGTCTCGAGAACATATTGTGCATTTCCCAAATATTTCATTTGGAACTGCGTTGCTAGCCATTTTTTGATGTCAGTTAGGTAACCTACTTCATCCCCAATGAGTAGAATATCATCAACATATAAAACTAAGAACGCTATAGTAGAATTGGCGATCTTCTTGTAAACACAAGGCTCGTCAACATTCTGTTCAAAGCCATAAGATTTGATCATAGTATCAAATCTTATATTCCAAGATCTAGAAGCTTGTTTCAACCATAAATGGATTTTTGAAGCTTACAAACCTTTTATTCTTGACCATGTGCAATAAACCCCTCTAGTTGAGCCATATAGATACTCTCCTTAAGATCGCCATTTAGAAAGGCTGTCTTGACATCCATCTGCCAAATTTCATAATCAAAAGGTGGCAATGGATAAGAGTATTCTAATTGACTTAAGCATGGCAACGGGAGAGAAAGTTTCTCCATAGTCTACTCCCTCTCTTTGGGTATAACCCTTTGCCACAAGTCGAGTCTTAAAAGTCTGTACTTTACCGGCTTGGTCTCGTTTTCTCTTGTAGATCCACTTACAACCAATTGGTTTTACATCATTTGGTTAATCTACAAGTTTCCAGACAGAATTGAAATACAGACTCCATTTTGAGGTTCATGGCATTGAACCACTGATCACGGTCCACATATTTCATCGCCTGTTTATAGAACGATGGATCCTCTATTCCGTCATCAGGTATGACAACTTATGTTTCTCTTAAAACCAAGTAACGGTCAGCCTGATGAACAACCCTCCCACTAAGTCAAGGCATTCTCAACTCTTGAGAAGGATGTGACTGACCAGATGTACTAGTTTTATCTACTACTTTAGTAGATGAACTAGCTCTATCTGTAGCATCTTTGGAAATTTCATTCAATACTAGTCTACTGCGAGGTTGATGACTTTTTATGTGGTGTTCCTTTCCATAGCTCATAAGGTGTTTCTGAAACACTTTTAGAGAGAACGTTATTCAAAATATAGACAGCACTCTCTAATGCATGTCCCCAAAAGGAATCAGGTAACTTAACAAAGTTCATCATTGAGCGAATCATGTCGAACAAGGTTCTATTTTTTCTTTCAGATACATCGTTCTGCTGAGGCATATGAGGTGCAGAGAGTTGTGACTTGATTCCGTGTTCTATCATATAGTCCTGGAATCTTAAGTCCATGTACTCCCCACCTCGATCTGATCATAGTGTCTTAATTGTTTTACATAACTGGTTCTCAACCTTAGCCTTATATTCTTTGAACTTTTCAAAAGAATCAGACTGGTGATGCATTAGGTAAATATGACCATACCTTGTGTAATCATCAATAAAACTGATGAAATATTCATACCCACCTCGAGCTTTGACATTCATCGTTCCACAGAGGTCTGAATGTACGAGCTCTAAGGGTATTGTGGCTCTGAGATCTTTTCCAGTAAAAGATCTCTTAGTCATTTTTCCCTCAAGACAAGACTCACATGGAGGTAAAGAATTGTCTTCTAACTGATTTAGGAGTCCATTCTTAACCAATCTCTCAATCCTTTTGATATTTATATGGCCAAGTCTTAGGTGCCATAGATAGGCATTAGAAGAAACTTTTTGTCTTTTATTTTAAGTTTCGGCTGTTCTAAACATCTCAGTATTTAAGAAAAATTTTGCTTTAGTTGGTCTTAACTTATATAAGTTGTTTTCAAGTATAGCAGAACAAATTTGAATACCTTTTTTAAAAATGAACGCTTCATTAACTTCAAAAGATATTTTACACATTTGTTCCAATATACATGTGATAGATATTAAATTCTGTCTTATTTTAGGAGCATACAAAACATCTTTAAGTATGATATATCTATTGTTGAAAAACAACTTCAATTCTCCCACTGCTTCGGCCGAGACAACCTCTCCTGTTCCAACCTTGAGGGTGATCTCGCCTTCTTCAAGCTTTTTCCAGGAACTAGTTTCCTGAAAAAAGAAGCAAATATGATTAGTGGCTTCTAAACCCAATATCCAGGTTGAGGTATCATCCTCTACTAAACATGTCTCAACAACTAGTAAATCATATTTACCTTGTGCTTCTTTCGAGGAAGGGGCCTGAGGACATTCCTCAGTTAAGACAAATCTCAGATCATCTATTACTAGTGTTGAATTTAGATTTGTTTTCCATGTTGAGTAATTATTGCCGTTTAGTTTCTCGGAAGCTAAGAGTTGATCTAAAGAGCTAGTCATGCTGAAAAGAAAAACATATCCTTTTTAATAAAAACATTAATCTTTTAAATCCAATCAAGTTTAACAAAAAATATAATAATCTACCCTTCATTATTATATTTTGCAACGATATTTCAACGGTTTAGAATAACCTCCATCGAGGGGTGATTGACTATTCCTCCGTTGAACCAAGACTATCTTGACTAGATACTATCACCAGAATAACTCTTATTCCTATAGTAACTCAGTTATCACTACTTTGGTCAAGAATTTACTAACACTTAGTAATTCTCGTAAGTGTGACCCTCCATTTTCAGACCTCAAAGATCGGAATCATTATGCTCCCGAAGTTGGAAAGACAAGAATGAAAAAAGACCTGAGAGACCCTATCAATTTCTAGAGTTTGCGGAGTTCCAAATCGTATAATACAGCCCTCCGATTGGTGAGATCGCTCCAGGGCAGACATGCAGGCACATTATAGGAATCTCACGGTGCAACCTAATGGAAGAGACCATAGGATGTGTTGATACACTTCCTTTTCCCACTTACTATGAATAACTTCCCCTATTCACCTTGGTATTAACTCATGCAAACACTCTCCGAATGGAGTCCACTCCCAGGACGGCCCAAATCCAAGCACGAATCTCACGGTGTGAACTCTTAGGGATGCTAGAGCTAAAAGTACATTACTTCTCTCTAGCTGAAGTGTTCTAGACGATTAGAGTATAAAATACTTAGCGATACATTTTGACTAACTAAACATATCCTAAGTCTAGGTGATTCATCCGAGTATAACTTTTATACTGGTTTTTTAACCTACGATGTCTAGGTGATAAAACAAATTTTATTACCTCACGCCGCTGATGCATGCTCATAAAACCGGTTTAACCTAACTCAGACGCCAGCTCGATCTCCAGGTAGTAGGTGTTCCGTGAACCGTCAACTTAAAAACCTTCAACCTTAGTCATCTTATCTGACTTTTTGCCAAGATCTTGTCGGGTGAGTTTTCTTGTATCTTCGGTTTTACAAGATATCGACCTATTTTCTATGAAAATTGGGAATGCTCGATGGTTAACCCTAAATGAGCATGCATCTTATCTGTGTTATAGATTTTAGAAGTCTAGGTTATTTTATAACAATTATAAAATAAATTATAACAATTATAACCCTAGAGCATTCATCTATAACATGCTTCCTTCAATCAAACATGCTTTAATATAACACTTATATTAAAACTAAGAATGCATAGTATATATTTTATAACACTTATAAGATATAACAAATGCATGTCACATGCTTTTCCTATGGTGGGGTTTTAAAACTATATGGCATACTATATGCACACATAATCAAACAACATTATACATCACATTCATAATAGGTAAATAACACTAAAGTTGACCGATTTTGGCATTAAAACAAACAAATAACTAATTTATTACAAAATTCAGCAACCAGCTTCCCGGAATCAGCTTCAAACACTTTGAACCATCTTGAATCGTCCAAAAAAACTCTCGAACCGGCCCAAAAACTCCAAAAACCAAGTTGAACCGGTCAAATCGACTCAACCAGGTCAAACGGACCGGTCCATACTGTCTGGACTAGCTGGTCAACGTTCGCTGGCACGATCAACGGAAATGTGGGCGGTTGGGCGAACGGAAAGCGGGTCGCGGAGGCGGAAGGCGTGCGTGGCTGCTTCGCAGCGAGTCGGAGCGCGAAACGGGCCGGACGAAATCGCGAGCGCACGAACGTGCGGGTCGCATGAAGCAGAGCGGACGCGCAGGTTGGATCAAGGGCGGGGCAGGTGTGCGAAGCCAGGCGCGAATGCGAGACAGCTTCGAACTGGGTCGGACGACTGCTCGAGTCGAGTCTGGGAGCCTCTCTCGGATCTGGGAGCAGAATCGGGTCTGTGAGCCAAAATTCTCTAATTTTGCTGTTGTCCTCTCTCCTGAAATCAAGAAATTACAGCCTAATTTCAACTCTAATGACTCCAAAAAATTTACAGACCCTTTTCCACACATTAATGCTCATAAATATGTGAGTAATTACAAATTTCCACAAGAAATTCAAAGAAAAACAATGCTAAAATCATAATAAATCCACTTTAGTCCATATTTCATTCAACACTTGAATAGAAAGGAAAAAAACACCCACCAAAAGAAATTGAGCATAATTAAAGCATGCTTTGATATCACATGATGGAACACAAGACATACGCAGCGGAAAAAGGACCTAATTACACTCCAATTGCTTTTAATTTAAAGGAAATTATGCATGCAATTGAAGGAAAAACAGTAATTAACTTATCTTTGAAGCTCCCGAAAACCGCTTTTCCTCCCTAAATCTTGACCCGAACTCTTCCAGACTACCACTAGAGTTGATCTACTATCCTCTGGACTCAGAACCGGGTTGTGGGACTTGGTGGATGAAGAAAACCGAGAGAGAGAAAGAGATGGGAAAAAGAAGATGGAATTTTGGTTTTGGGTTTTCCTTTATTCAGCCTAATTTTGAAAAACTATTTTGCAAAATTGGCAAAAAAACCCTTTTTATTCAAAATGAAAGCCCATTTTAAAGAAAAAACCATGCAACAATTGCATGAACCAAATCTACAAAAACCCAACACCTATAATCCACTATCTTAGTGGGCTTAATGTCTCCACTATAAGCCAATACCTAGCCCACTATTTTGTTAGTGGAATTATCTAACAAAAGTTTGGATTTTTCCACTAACTATAGTCAAAGGGCAAAATAGTCATTTGGTCAAAGTCAAACTTTGACCAAAAAGTCAATATTTTGACTTTTTATGATTTTTTTCGTGTTGACTAATTTTGACCTCCCGAGCATGAATCCACATTCATTTTCTCGAAATTCAAATCACATTTGAATATAAGGTCGGTCAAAGTTTGACATTCAAAGTCAAAAAGTCAACTCTTTGACTTTTTATATCTTTGACCATTTCCATTATTTTCGAGCTTCCGAATATGAACGTATTCATATTCTTGATATTTAAATCACATTTAAATATTAAAGTTGTATCTCTAAACTGAAAACCCGACCACTATATCACATATACTAGTCAGTTTCTCTCTCTTCACCTAATTCGAACAATTCGAACAATTCGAATCATTTTATCATACTATTCTATGTTTATTCCATATGAGCTAGTAGGGGAACCTAATGGACCTATACATCATGAGCTCCAACGATCTGAGATTAGCTAACCAAACTCTTTAGACGGAGCTAATCAACATTTGTTAACTAACGGGTTATTCCACTAGAGTCCCATAGTTGTACTCCTTTCACTATAGATATATTTGTGTCCATTTAAAATAACCATGATTAGTAAGGTAATCCTTCACAGGTTGTCGTAATATCGGCTGGGTCATAAAAATCGTTTTACCCCAAGACTACATCTTATTCCTTAAGTTCCACAGATCCTCTAATGAATAATTGGTTTAAGGTCCAACCTATAAATCGAATCCCTCTCGAGGCAAGGAGTGGGTGGGGCCCCTTGTTCAAGACGTAGATTCAATACTAAAGGGAACAACCTATCTACTATCCCTATAACGGGTAGAAGTGAATTTCGTCTTGCACTCTATGTTCCCAGCTATCTATTCGATCTTACCCTTGGAATGGGAGGCTTATTAGGCCAACGATGATGAGCTGCCTTAACCTATGCAGATCTAAGGATAATTCGAGTAAACAGGAGTTCATAGTTAGCTCAGGATTAAGATTAAGTTACCTAGGTCATCAATTAACGAAATAGTCAGTTTTATACATAAAACGACATTTAGAACGTAAAACGTGACTATTGCATGGTTCAGTCTTATGCAAACTCATTGCATAGGATGCCCCCACTCACATATCTCTATATAAACGATTCAGGATCACATCGTTTGTACTAACTACAAAGTGGGCCGCATCCATAGTGTGCCCAAAACAAGGCGCCCAACTTCATTCATATACTATAGACCATTTTGGCTATATATTGGAACTTGATCCACGTTTATGTCACTACATAAAGTTCAAACTACATTAAATAGCCTCAGGACCTTAGTTTATTGGATTCAAGATTACTAGTTCAATAACAACTTTATCGAAAAACAAAACAGAATATGTTTATTAATTTACAAATTACAAGTTTTAGGACATAAAATCCAACAGTTCTAGGGATCCAGATCATAAGGGATTGTAAGAATAAAAGGTTGGCCTTGTCTCAGGCATCGTACATTGACAAGATGTTGATCAGGTACTTAATGCAAAATTCCAAGAGGGGTTTATTACCCTTCAGGCATGGAATTTTTTTGTCTAAGGAACAATGACCTAAGACACCCCAAGAGGTTGAAGAAATGAGACAGATTCCCTATGCATCGGCTGTTGGTAGCCTCATGTATGCAATATTATGTACTAGACCTGACATTTGCTATACAGTAGGGATTGTCAGTCGATATCCGTCCAATTCGGGATTAGATCATTGGACGGTGGTCAAAACGATTCTCAAGTATCTTCGGAGAACCAGGGACTATATGCTGATGTATGGAGATAAGGATAAGTATCTTCGGAGAACCAGACTCTGAATGGAGGAGCTGTAGTATCGCGAAGCATCAAGCAGGGATACACTGCGGACTCCACTATGGAAGTTGAATACGTAGTCGCTTGTGAAGCTACTAAAGAAGCTGTTTGGTTTAGGTAGTTCCTTATCCATTTGGCAGTTGTTCCAAATATGTCTTTTCCGATCACACGCTATCGTGATAATAGCGGGGCTGTGGTAAATTCTAAGGAACCTCGGAGTAACTGAAGAGGCAAGCATATCGAATGAAAGTATCATTTGATTAGGGAGATTCCGCATTGCAGTGATGTGATTGTCACGAAGGTCGCGTCAAAGCACAACATTGTAGATCCATTTACAAATTCTCTCACGGCTAAAGTGTTCGATGGTTATCTAGAGAATCTGGGTCTACAGGACACGCGACACATTTTCTAGGGCAAGTGGGAGATGATACTAGGGTATAGAGTATGCCCTAGTTTATTGCATATTGTACTGTTTTATATATTGTACATTAGTCTCCCAAGGCATTAGGACAAGTGGGAGATTGTTCGGATTGGTGTCCTAATTCTCCCGGTAGTCTCGTAGTTTGTAAACATTTTGTACACATATTGTTATTAATAAAATAAATGTTATTTTGTAAGCATTTACTCAAATCCAATAAACTAATATCCGTGGTTATTTCATGTAACTTAAGCATGCATGTGGAGACATACAAGTGGATCATGCATTAAGTAATAACCTAAATGGTCTGTAGTATAAGGATAAAGGAGGGATACCTTATCTGATGACACTACGGATACGACCCACTTTGTAGATGTTACAACTGTTTTAAAGTGCTACAAATGGTCTAATCCTAAACATTCATGTTGAGATATGCGAGCGGGGGTATCCTATGCAAATAGTTTGTATAAGACCGGACCATGAGATGTTTAGTCTCTTTATATAACGTCGTTGATAATTGAGACTTACATTTCACTAAAATGACCATAGGTGACATGAATTTAATCCTGAATGAGTTGGGAACTTCTGCCTATGAGGGCGGTCCTTTGATTTGTATGGGTGAGAGTGGTCAGATTGCCAACTCAACAAGTCTACCATTTTGGGGATTCATCTGATTGAGGAACTGGGAACTCAGCTACACAAGACGGAATTCACTCCTTCCCCGAATCAGGGGTAAGTAGATAAATTGCTCACTTAAGGGCTGATTCCAGGTCTTGAACATAGTGGCCACACCCTCTCTTGGCCTGAGAGGACTTAGTCATAGTAGGACTATGACTTATTGTTCATTAGAGGAATCAGTGGCTCTTAAGAAGTTAGATGTAACTACACAGGGTAAAAAGGTGAATTGGCCTAGTTGTACTTACGAGCGATTTGTGAAGGGTCATTGAGTTGTTAATTGGTCATATGGACACAAAAATATATCTGTAGTGCGAAGAGTGCAACTGTCGGTCTGTAGTAGAGTGTGCAACAGTTAATGGATGGTGGATCTCGTGACTAAAGAGTTTAATCAGTTATTCACGTACAGTTGGAGCTTCAAGCTACAGGTCCATTTGGTCCCCTTGGTAGGTCAATGGGTTCAAGTTGAGAATTAGATTTTGGGCTAATTTGAAGTATTCAAATTAACAAGAGGAAATTCAATTACATGTGATATACTTGATATGATGTATTAGATACATTAATTGGAGGAATTAATATAAATATGATTTATATTAAATACCATAAAATAGAACAAGAACGATGGTTTATATGTTTCATATGATGATTATAAATATAATATGATAAGTTGTTTATTATATTTATTTATAACATATTAATTATATGATAATTATTTATTCTTTTTCTCTAATAACCGAATTGAGTGGGAGGTTACCACAAAATTGTTTTCCAAAATTTTATGGTGACTGTGAGATAAAAAGGAAAATTGTTTTCCAAAATTTGATGATGAGTCATTCAGAATATCGCACAAAAGGGGTATGAATTAAAAAGGTTTTATTAAACGATAGCATAGAGAGCATACACGATCGAGCTATGAGTTTACTATATGATAGTTACTTGCTTAATCGTTGTTAGACGATCGAGTAGCAAAGTCTATATGATAGGCTTCGATTTACTAAACGATCGAGTATTTTGTCTATACGATAGAAAACCTTTAACTCTCACTTACTGGATCATCTACCTCTTGCTTTCCTCAATCCAAGATCATATAGAGCCCACAACTTCTAGATTCTCACAATGAGAATATCAAGGAAACACTTGTGGTGGTGTTCTAATTCCGTTCGAGGATTGAGTTGGACTCGACTGGGATTGAGGTTCATTCAGATATTCGTTGAGATTGTGTTCTAACCGTTGCGTTCGAGTTCGTGCTGATTAAATGAGTTGCTGAACGATCGAGGGCTTGCATACTCTATCCCTTGTATCTTCAATTATAAGTAGCATGCTGTAGTTTTCTGTTTGTGCATAATATGTTCGTTTCCATTTAGACTGTAATTGTTTGTTTTTATTTTTCAATGGGATTTGGAACGATTCACTTCCGTTTCTCACAAGATATATATGTTAATATTTCCTTCAACACTTACACACAATTATTAAGGATGTTAATAAATTATGGACCGAATAAGGGTGACTATTAGTCATAGTGACAACGAATTATTTCTGTCTAATGGTTAAGAATTTCTCATTTTATTGAAGGGGCACTTGATCACCCTACGGTGATTTTTGTCCTGCCTCACTGAAGTATCATTACAAAATAGATGTCACTTAGGGTACACTAGACTATTTTGCTAAAAATTGATTAGTTTTCTTAAAGGGTTGTTTTTAAATATCGAGAAATAAATCAAAATATGGAAAAATATGGAAAAAATTTAGAACTATAAATGATAGACGCTGCTAGACACTGGTAGACTTCTATCAGTGTCTATCAGTGATATTGATAGACACTGATAGAAGTCTATCAGCATCTATCATTGATAATTAAAAAAATTGGTTATAACTTGTAAATACTTTCAACAGTTTTACCATTTGAAATAATTTCCCATTCTTAATAAAGTGGTTTAATGCAAGTAGACTAAAATAATTTGTTCTTTTTCAGAAATTCATTATTATGGCTACTGCTACCTTAAGTCTACTAGCCACGGATAAATTAATAGGTGAAAACTATACTAGTTTGAAAAACACGATCAATACTATTTTAATCATCGATGACCTTCACTTTGTCCTGATGGAGGAGTGTCCTCTTGTTTCGCCTGCTAATGCTTCTCAAAATGTTTGGGAAGCATATGAGCGTTGGACAAGGGCAAACAAAAAGGCTAGAGCATATATCTTGGCAAGCCTTAATGAGTATTGGCCAAGAAGCATGAGTCCATGCTTACAGCATGTGAGATCATGGAGTCCTCGAGGGGAATGTTTGGACAACCGTCTGCATAGCTCAGGCATGACGCTCTCAAGTACAACCGATCAAGGCTGACAAAGGAAAAATTTTCCATTGCAACCAAGATGGGCACTAGAAGAGGAACTGCACCAGATATTTGGCAGAAAAGAAGAAGGCCAAACAAGGTAAATATGATTTGCTTGTATTGAAAACTTGTTTAGTGGAGAATGATGATTCCGCCTGGATTATTGACTCTGGGGTCACTAACCATGTTTGCTCTTTATTCCAGGGAATTAGTTCCTGGCAGCAATTAGATGCTGGTGAGATGATGATGCGAACTTGAACCGGGCACGTCGTCTCAGTTGTGGCAGTGGGAAGTCTCCGGTTTACTTTACAGAACAAATTTCTTATTTCGAAAGATGTACTTTTAGTTCTTGATTTAAAAAGAAACTTAGTTTCTGTAAAGTGCTTGTTAGAACAATCTTATCAAATTAACTTTTCTTTTAATAAAGTGTTTATTACAAAGAATGGTGTTGATATTTGTTGTGCAAAATTAGAAAATAATTTGTATGTGCTAAGGCCGTTAGCAACAAATGCCCTCCATAACATAGAGATTTTTAAAATTGTTGTAACTCAACATAAAAGACCTAGAATTTCTCCTAAGGAAAATGCCCAACTTTGGTACCTAAGACTAGGACACATCAATCTCAATAGGATTGAGAGGTTGGTGAAGAATGGACTTCTGAGGGAGTTAGAAGAAAATTCTTTACTATGTATGAATCATGCCTTGAAGGCAAGATGACTAAGAGATCTTTTACTGGAAAAGGTCATAGGGCAAAAGAACCTCTAGAGCTAGTACATTCAAACCTCTTTGGTCTGATGAATGTAAAAGCTATGGAAGGTTATGAATATTTCATCACTTTTACTGATGATTATTCAAGATGTGGGTACGTTTATTTAATGCAACATAAGTCTGAATCTTTTGAAAAGTTCAAAGAATTCATGGCTGAAGTTGAAAATGCATTAAATAGAACTATTAAAACATTTCAATTTGATCGAGGTAGAGAGTTTATGGATTTAACATTCCAGAACTATATGATAAAACATAGAATAGTATCCCAACTCTCAGCACTTGGTACACCTCACATAAATGGTGTATCGAAAAGGAGAAATCAAACACTGTTGGACATTGTTTTGTCTACGATGAGTTACACTTCCTTACCTGACTCGTTTTGGGGTTATGTAGTGGAGACTACAACATCCATCCTGAACTGTGTTCCCTTTAAGAGTGATTGCCAAAACACCTTTGAAGTAATGGAATGGTCGTAAAACTAGTTTATGTCATTTCAAAATCTGAGGTTTCCTAGCATATGTGCTTGAGGCTAATCCTAAGAAATTGGAACCACGTTCAAGGTTATGCCTAATTGTAGGCTACCCCAAGGGAACGAGAGGTGGTTATTTCTTTGATCTTAAAGAAAACAATGTATTTGTATCGACAAATGCTACCTTTCTTAAGGAAGACCACATAAGGGAGCACAGACCCATAAATAAGATTGTGTTGAATGATAATTCTAAAGAAACTACTGAATCTTCAACAAGAGTTGTTGAAGAACCAAGTACCTCAACAAGATTTGTTGAAGTAGGTTCATCAAGTAGGTCAAATCCACCTCAAGGGTTGAGGGAACCTCAATCTAGTGGGAGGGTTGCGAACCCACCTATTCGCTATATGGGTTTAACTGAAATTCTAGCTATGGTAGCTGATGGCGAGGTTGGGGATCAATTGTCTTAGAAAAAAGCAATGGAGGATATTGACAGAGATGAATGGATCAAAGCCATGGATCTCGAAATGAAGTCTATGTACTTCAATTCTGTATGGGATCTTGTAGATAAACCTGATGGAGTTAAACCTATAGGTTGTAAATGGATTTACAAGAGGAAATGGGGTGCTGATGGGAAGGTGCAAACCTTCAAGGCTACACTGGTGGGAAAAGGTTATACCTAGGTAGAGGGAGTCGACTATGAGGAGACTTTCTCGCCTGTTGTCATGTTGAAGTCTATCTGAATCCTCCTATCCACTACCTCATATTATTACTATGAGATTTGGAAAATGGATGTCAAGACTACTTTTCTGAATGGCAATCTTGAGGAGACCATTTATATGGTGCAGCCTGAGGGATTCATAACCAAAGTCAAGAGAAAAAGGTTTTCAAGCTTAATTGGTCCATTTATGGACTAAAACAAGCATCTCGATCTTGGAACATAAGGTTTGATATTACGATCAAATCTTATAGCTTTCTTCTAAAGGTTGATGAGCCTTGTGTATACAAGAAGAGCATCAACAATTCAATAGTTTTTCTAGTGTTGTATGTTGATGATATCCTACTCATTGGGAATGATGTAGGTTTACTGATTACAGTTAAGAACTGGCTAGCGACCCTATTTCAATTGAAAGATTAGAGAGGCGCTCAATTTTTTCTAGGTATTCAGATCTTTTAAGATTGAAAGAACAAAATGCTAGAACTATCTCAGGCATCGTATATTGACAAAATGCTTGTCAACTATTTGATGCAAAACTCTAAGAGGGGCTTATTGCCTTTCAGGCATGAAGTTATATTGTCTAAGGAACAGTGTCCTAAGACACCTCAAAAGATTAAGGAGGTGAGACGGATCCCCTATGAACCTATTGTGGGTTGCTTGATGTATGTAATGTTCTTTACTAGACCTAACATCTGCTATGCAGTGGAGATAGTCAGTAGATATCAATCTAATCCAGGATCAAATAACTGGACAACCGTTAAAAAATCCTCAAGTATCTATGGAGAATGAGGGACTACATGCTTGTGTATGGTTCTAAGAATTTGATTATTATGGGATACATGGACTCTGATTTTCAGACTGATAGGGATTCTAGGAAATCCACATCAGGATCAATGTTCATTCTTAACGGAGGGGCAGTAGTATGGTGAAGTAGCAAGCAATGGTGCATCGCTGACTCCACCATGGAGGCTGAGTATGTAGCGGCTTGTGAAGCTTCTAAGAAAGCCATTTTGCTCAATAAATTCTTGACTAATTTGGAAGTTGTCCTATATATGTAAAAACCCATCACACTTTATTGTGATAATAGTGGTGCTGTGGCTAATTCCTGAGAGCCTAGGAGTCATAAGCACGACAAGTATATAGAGCGAAAGTATCATCTCATCTGAGAGAATGTGCATCGAGGGGACGTGATTGTCAAACAGATAGCTTCGAAGCACAACGTTGTCGATCCTTTTACAAAGGCCCTAACAGCTATAGTGTTTGAGGGTCACTTGTAGAGTATGGGTCTATGGTACGGACCACGTTTGGACTAGGGCAAGTGAGAGATATTGTATTGGGTGCATGTTATGCCCTAGTTTATTATTTTTGTACTTTGTACTTTGTTATATTGTACACCTCACTAGCTTTAGGTCATGTGGGAGATTGTTGGGGTTGATACCCTAAATCTCGGATGGTCCTATAGTTTGTAAACTTTGTATGAACAAACTCTTTATGTATATAATAAAATATTTGAAATTTTATTTTTTGTCTATAAAATATTTGATATTTTAGTTTCATTAACCAAAAACCAATAAAGTAACATCCAAGATTATCTTTGTAACTTAAACATTTATGTGAAGATATACGGTTGGATCATGTTTAAGTGATAACCTAAATGGTCTATAGTAGATGGATAAGGTTGGGTACCTTTTTCTGGTGACACTACAAGTATGGTCCGCTTTGTAGGTGTTACAATTGTCGTACAGTGCTACAAATGATCTGATCCTGATCATTCATGTATAGACATGGAAGCGGGGATATTCTATACAAAGGAGTTTGTATAAGACCGAACCACGAAATGTTTAGTCTCATTATATAACCTTGTTCATAATAGAGACTTACATTTCACTAAGATAACAATAGGTAACATGACATTAATCCTGAGTGAGTTGTGTACTCCTGCCTATGAGGGTGGTCCTTTGATTTGTATGGGTGAGAGTGATCAGATCGCCGACTCAACAAGTCTACCATTTTTGGGGATTCATCTGATTGGGGAGTTGGAAACACAGTTACACAAGATGGAATTCACTTCTTCCTCGAGGCAGGGGTAAGTAGATAAATTGTTTCCTTAAGGGCTGATTCTAGGTCTTGACAATGTGGCACCACACTCTCTCCTGACGCGAAAGAGGTTTAATCATAGTAGGACTATGATCTATTGTTCATTAGAAGGATTAGTGGTACATAAGGAGTTAGATGTAACTACA
This sequence comes from Benincasa hispida, assembly GCF_027475165.1. Lineage (NCBI taxonomy): Eukaryota > Viridiplantae > Streptophyta > Magnoliopsida > Cucurbitales > Cucurbitaceae > Benincasa > Benincasa hispida. The sequence continues at coordinate 5,986,837 of NC_143484.1, read as the reverse complement.
GGGGCAACACGGTAATTTAGCCCAGTTGTACTTACGAGCAATTTGGGAAGGGTCATCGCACTGTTGATTGGTAATATCCAATGGACACAAAAATATATCTGTAGTACGAAGAGTGCAGTTGTCGATCTTTAGTGGAGTGTCCGACAGTTAACGAATGGTGAATAATGTAATTAAAGAGTTTAATTAATTATTCATGTACCGTTGGAGCTTTAAGCTATAGGTCCATGAGGTCCCCTTGGTAGATCAATAGGATTAAGTTGAGAATCAGTTTTGGGATTAATTTGAATTGTTCAAATTAATAGAGGGATTAAATTATATATGATATAATTAAACTGTTTCAGTTACATGTGATATAATTGTCATAATGTATTTGATACATTATAGCTTAATGGGAGGAAAAAAGTATTTGAATTAGATTCAAATATATTTTCTATGAATGGGATTCATAGTTGTTAAATTTAATATAAATGAGATTTATATTAAATGTCATATAAAAGAGAAAAGAAACTATAGTTTATACTGTATGTAATACAATATTAAAACTATAGGTTATATGTTATATTTGATAAAATATATAATATATATATATATATATAATATGATAAATTAGTTATCATTTTTATATTTATATTATTATTATTATTTGAATAATAAGGAAGAGAGTTACAACTCCCTTCCTCATCTTTTCTCTCCACCCACATTAGTAGGGGTGGTTATTCTATTTGACAAAAAGAGAATTAAAAGAAAATCATTTTCTTCTTCTTAGTGACTGTTGTGGTTGAACGATTGAGTGAGAAAGATAGAAGAGTTATGTACTTTGTTTTGAGTTCATTGAGAATTTTCAATCTTCTTTATCCACATAAAAGCTTTTCCCTCTCAACCAAAATAGTCTGAGCCCACCACTCCTGGGTTTTCACCCTGAAAATACAAAGGTTTCATTGTGGTAGTGTCTGGGTTTTGGTTCGAGATTAATATTGCAGAAGGTCTTCAAGAAGTTCATGAATCCGTTCGAGGGAAAACATGAATAAAAAAGTCTTCAAAGGTGAGGCTTCTTGAAACACTTTTCTTGTAACGCATGTTGCAATTTAGTTTTAAATTCATATCTCATTATCTGTTTACTGTAAACTTTGTATTCAATAATTAATGGAATTTGGTCGATTCGCTTCCGCTCAATGTTCTACGAGTTCTTCCAGGTGACACTACGAATGATCTGATCCTGATCATTCATGTGGAGACATGTGAACAGGGATATTCTATACAAAGGAGTTTGTATAAGATCGAACCATGAAATGACTAGTTTCATTATATAACGCCGTTCATAATAGAGACTTACATTTCACCAAGATGACCATAGGTGACATGACCTAAATCCTGAGTGAGTTGTGAACTCTTGCCTATGAAGGTGGTTCTTTGATTTGTATGGGTGAGAGTGGCCTTGTCGTCGACTCAACAAGCCGACCATTTTGGGGATTTGTCATATTGGGGAGCTAAGAACACAACTACACAAGAAGAAATTCACTCACTCCCCAATGTCGGGGTAAGTAGATAAATTACTCCCTTAAGGACTAATTCTGAGGCTTGAACAATGTGGTGTCACACCCTCTCTTGGCTCGGGAGAGGTTTGGTCATAGTTGGACTATAATTTATTGTTCATTAGAGGGATCAGTGGTACTTAAGGAGTTAGATATAACTATAGGGGCAAAACGATAATTTTGTCCCCGTTGTATTTACAAGAAATTTGTGAAGGCTCATCATACTGTCGACTGGTTATATCCAATGGACACAGAAATATATCTGTCGTGCGATGAGTGTAGCTGTCAGTCTTTATTGGAGTGTTTGATAGTTAACGAGTGGTGAATAATTTAATTAAAGAGGTTTAATTAATAATTCACGTACCATTGGAGCTTCAAGCTACAGGTCCATGAGATCCCTTCTGTAGCTTAATGAGAATTAATGAGAATCATTTTTTGGATTAATTTTAATTGTTCAAATTGATTGAGGGAATCATATAATTAATTCAATCTAATTATATATGATATAATTACTATAATGTATTGGATATATTATAATATAAAGTTTATTTTAGAGGAAATAAATATTTGTATATGATTCAAATATTAATTATGTGAATTGGATTCATATAGTTAAATTGATTATAAGTGTGATTTATATTAAAAGTCCTTGGTGAGAGAGAATTGAAACTATAGGTTATATTGTAATTGGTACAATATAAAACTATAGCTTTATATTATATTTAATATAATATATAGTTTAATATATATTATATGATAAGGTAGTTATCTTATGATTTATTACAATTTTTAAAATCATCTTAGGGAGGGAGTTGTAACTCCATTCCCTACTTTTCTCTACTCTACCTGATAGGGGTTTTTAGAGGATTGGTTTTCTTCTTCTTCTCATTATGTTCATAGAGATTGTTATAGAACATAGAGAATCACAAAAGGGTTCTAAGATTTCTTGACAAACCTCCTCCTCATCTCTTGTCACACCTCGTCCCGTGCCCGCACTTCTGAGCCCGAGGAGAGGCGTGAGGACCGCAGATACCACCCTTTTGGGATACCTACTGTCCATCTAAACCTCTTTACAACATTCAGTAAACTTTAAGTCAAGGAATTCAGTAGGCCTATTTTATATTATAACAATGTAATGTTCATTCAACTCCAAGACTTAATTACAAAGTTTACAACAACCATTCTAAAAACCCTCCGAAAGTGTAACTGTGACTTGTGGCAAACCTTGACCTTAGCAGTACCCTGGAACTCCTCACCTTGCGCTACCTGGGGAAAAAGACATTAAACATGGAAAACGTAAGCTACAAAGCTCAGTGAGTGGTAGCTTTAAACAAACATAAGTTTGATTTTAGCAATTCATCTTTGGGGAAACAATTTCACAATCAACAATAATCACGTAGCAAAATGTAATCTCCCCAGCCTGTCAGCTGGACAATCCTGGCATGATTACCAATGTGGACATAAACTCAATACCCTATAACCCTTCGACTGTGCATATGTCGACATTTCTAGTTAGCCATGTTTGGGTATGCTGACAATCCCAGCCAAGCATTTCACCAAGCACGCTAACAATATCCCGGGTAAGAATCCCATTTCCTAATGCATTATGACAACAATACAACAACAATCGAATCCAGGCAAAACACATTTTCCAGTCATGCCAATATTACAAATACAACCTATATATATAATCACACATATATATAGAAATTAACCATTCAAACAATGGAATAACCACTCACCTTGGTTGGTTAGGAACTTTCCTTTCCGAAGTTCCTTAGGTCTCCTAGGTTCCCTTTTGAACCCTAAATTCTAGATTCCATTATCAGCTTAGATTACTCATAGTTCTAGAACTTATTATAAGATACTTCCTTCTAAAATCATATTCTAGTCTCTTGCTCAAGACCATAGTCTAAAAACTTGTGCTTGTCAACGTCTATAGTCTCTTCCTCAAGACCAATGCAACCAACCTCATAAACCTTATTACCGCAAGCCTTAGCAATGCAAAGACAATTCACCATGTGTTCACCATGGCTTGTCTCATCACCTAGCTCATCGTTTAGCAAGGCCGCTGCATAGCACCATTGCATAGATTATCGTTTAGCAAGGCCGCTGCATAACACCATCGCATACCGTTGTCGCATTAGCACCATTGCATAGTGTTGCCACATAGCACCATCGCATAGTGTTGCCGTATAGCACCATCGCATAGCATTGCTGCATAGCACCATCACGTATCATTGCCGCATAGCACCATCGTGTAGCATTGCCGCATAACACCATCGCGTAGCATTGCCACATACCATCACGTAGCATTGTCGCATACCATCTTGTAGCATTGTCGCATACCATCATGTAGCATTGCTTATTTACTACACGATCAACCCGAGCATGCATCTCTAGTGCCCAACACCTATGTCCGCACAACTTGAGGCTACCATATGCTCTGCTAACCTCCCAAGGCCTTTGCTGCCCCATGCTTGTCCCCGCATAGCCTTTCCTCTCGGCCACACTTTAGCCCCTTTCAACGCTCAAATAACCTCTCAAATGTTCATGGCCATTGCATGACACTACACCAATGCTTAGCACCAGACCAACGCATTGTCTAATACTTAGATATTTTTTCCTTGGCTTCCAACGCATAGTTCTTTTTGGCTTCCTACTTAACCCAATTTTCACTAGTTAAGACTTATTTCAAAGCTACTTAACAAATCTATTTAAACACATAAAATTTTCCTTCTCTTTACATAGGATTTAACTTATACTTAGTTAATTCCCCTAATCACCTGCTTTAGTAGGAAAAATGGAAATTCGAGTTTCACATCTCTTCTCTCTCATCCAAAATAGCCAAAGCCTACACCTCCTGGATTTTCATCCAGAGAATATAGAGGTCTCCATCATGGTGGTGTTTCTTTCGGTTCAAGGGTTTTACATTTGAAGATCAGTCTTCAAGCGTAATGGTTTTCTATACCCATTTTATTCTTCTGTAAAATTCTTTAGCATACTGTATTTTTCTTCTTGAATGCATAATGGTTGTTTTTGTTTTTGAAAAATTAAGTGTTCTATAAATTTTGGATTTGTGACCGATACCATTTTTCGCTCAAGGATTTCAATGGTTCCTTCAGACTAAGCATAGAATAACCAATGTTCGAAATACCGATTTTATGGAAATATTAAGGTCCCGACTTTATGAAAAATATCATGATGAATGTTTGAAGAGATTTTATGGAAATGGATGAAAATTGATGAAGATTGATATAATTAGTTAATGAAGCGTTGACTGTTGCTTAATTAGACTATATTTGACCATTTTTAATCGTTATTTCTATAAAGTAAGACCATATTTAGATGTTTATAGTAAATGTGTAAAGATTCACGAGTATAAATTTAGAAAATAAATGGAGAAATAAATAGAAATTTTAAAAAGAAATGGAGAAATAATTATAATTAAATAATATGAAATATTGGTCATTCATTACAAAATTAAAGGAGACATGAAATGTTTATCGAGAAAATAGTTGTAAATTTTTTTTTATTATAAAATATACATGTCTAACAACAAAATCTTGATAATTTTGATACAAATTACAATATTGCTCCCATGTCATCCTATACTGAACATGTTGAAGTTAGTTACTTATCTGAAAATAATAGGACTCATACAACCAACATATAGACCCTATGGGAAATATAGATTCCTATTTTTTAAGTTCAATTTATTTTGAAATTAAAGTTTTCGATTCAAAGTAAAACTGAAACTGAGAAAAGTTAGATATTAAAAAAAATAGAACAATGGAAAAGAGAAATATTGAAAAAAAGATAGAATATCAACAATGTTAAAGATATATGGTGGAAATTTAATGATATTTCGATAGTGTATCAACGATAATAGAAAGTATATCCAGGATTTTGTTAAGCTTCTAGAGATATTGTCATGCCCCCTTCCGAGTTTTATCTCCCACACCTAAAAAGAGATTTGAAGATAGTCGATGCCACCCTTGTGCTATCCACTGTCCACTTCTACCAATTCATAAAGTAACAAAATACGTATGATTTAATTAATTTTAGTAGCAATTACAAGCATTCAATCTCAATACATTTTCAATCCTAATTCATTCTAGTGACTTTCAAGGATAACCCGATCCATGTTTCGCACTGTGACAGAGTGGCAGTTTCAGACCTTGAGTGACTTTTCCCCGAATGTCCAACTTTTGCTACTTGAGGGGAAATAAAACATTGAAAAAAGTGTGCTAAAAAGCCCAATGAATGGTATATTTTTAAAAGAAGAAATTCATTTTTGGGAAACGAATTTCACAATCAAGCAATCTTCACACATAAGAATGTAACCCTTCCAGCCTGACAACTGGCTAACTCTGGCATGATCATGTATTTTCCGGGGGTTCCCATGAACTTCCCGCTATGCATGTTGTGGAAACAATCCTAGTACCCTTATAGCCTGCTAAATGTGCACATATCGACAAAATCCTACTAGACTTACTTGAGACACACTAATAATTTCCCAGGGTACAATCCCAGTTTCCAATGCAATTCATTTTATACATAAACACCAAAAATCAAATCAACAAATATAATCTAGAAAACACATTTCCCGATCATGCCAATTTTCAAAACCTTACATATATATATAATAACATATGTAATTTTAAACATACGAAAATAGTAGACCACTCATAGTTCTCTTGAAGATTTTCCTTAAAATCTTCCTCGAATAGCTCTTGGTCAATTTCCCTGGAATTCTACTTCTTTTCATAGAAATCCTAAATTAGCTCAGAAATTCCTCCAATAATTCTATTTTTGTCTTAAAAATTACCTTACATTAAAATAACTAGCTTACCCACTTCAAAATACCCAAAAAATAGGTTTAACGTTAAAAAAACACTGTTTTGGAGGTTACTTGGGCAGTCTGGTGGGCGTGGGCAACTGTCCATGCATTGAGCTAAGCGTGGCTGGGTGACAGATCATGCACAGGCATGGGCGTGATGCATTGTTGGGCGTGGGCGATCGTGTGCGAACGTCGAGCAGCGTGTGTGTGCGGGCGTTCGCTAAGACACTGGCCGTGCACGTTGACAAGTGTCCATCTCATCCAGGGGCACACTTTGCGATGGGCGTGCACTGGGCTGTACGTTCGTGCTATTGGGGATGCATGATCAGTGCTAGGGCGCGCGCGTATGTGCTGGGCGACAAGCGATGGTGCTAGCGCCTACCCTATGCGTCTAGCTGGGCCTTCTTCCTTCTGATGCAAATTCCTCACTTCTCACAACTCCAAATTAAATGGCAGCCCAAGGTCACCTTCTACACTCATTTCTTAACATTCTCACACTAAATTCTCCTAATTTTCACGAGTAACTTGTGAGAAATATCAGCCCCAAGACACCTTATTTATAGAAGATCCAATACCACGAAAACTTGACACCTCGCTTCCTTTGCATGTCCAAATGCCCTCAGCTTGCATATGCCAACGCCTCTTCCTTGACATCACCTCCTCACATGCATTTGAAGTGTCCTCCTCTCTTTAAACCAATGCATAGAAACCCTTTGCATGCTCTCTGGTGCACCCACCTCCTCTTTGCTTCAACTCAGACTTCACCAAATTGAGCCACTTGCCCCACCTTGCTATCAATCTAAACTTGCTTCTTAAGTTTACCTAACCCACTCTCTTGGCCGCATAGCCCTTTGTAAATTCATAGCCTCAAATGATCGCCTAACACCTCTCTTGATCGCATAGCTCACCTAACATCCAACTTCCCTTGGCCTCACTTGATCGCATAACTCACCTAATATTCAACTTCACTTGGACGCATAGACTTGTCCTGGCCGCATAGCCTACCTTGCGTCCACCCTAGCCTCAAGACCAACGCATAGTCTCAATTGGTTGCACACTCCTTCAAAACCTAGTCTTAAGTTTGGCGCATGCTCCATTCAGCCAATACATCACCTTGGCATGCCTTGCGCTCATTGCTACTTCAAGGTCGATGCATAGCCTTAGTTCTACGCCTATCTTGTCTTGCACCATCGCACACTCAACCTTCCATGCCTGGGGCCATTCTTGTCACGCGCATCTATGGATCTTCCTAACCTCATGATGGGCTTAGCCAATGCATAAGCTCAACGTAAGGTCTCTTCCACTCTCAGCCATCGCATACCTTTCCTTGCTGCATGCACCTTTTCAACTAACCTCCCGAGACTTTGATCAATGCATGTCTATTACTAGTGCATGGAAAGCAATCGGCCAACACCTATTCTTACATAACCTCTAAAAAATCCTTGATTGTCGCATATCTCATGCTCCCACAAGCTTTAACGTATTTCTCCCATACATAGCCAAAAATCCTAATTCCTCTGAGTGCTCGTCTAATCCTCCAAATGACAAGGTCATCACCTCTCAAACCTTCACCCCAATGTCTCATAGTATCCACGCATAATTCCCATACTTAGTCAAATTTTTGTTCCTCTTAGCCCAACTTAACTAGAATTTATGTTTTAGCCATTATAAGTCTAGTTCTCAACACTTAAGACATTTTCCTCCTCTTTTATTCATCCCCAAGCTTCCTTATTATCCAGGTTTAACCTAAGTTGCTTAGGTGAGATTCGAAGGTTTACAGATATATCCACATTATGCATACAACCACTTTGTAATCGTTACAAACGATGTAATCTAACTCGTTCGTGTGGATACATGCGAGTGGGGATGGCCTATACAAAGTGTTTGTATAAGGCTAGACCGCAAAATATTTAATTTCTCCTTGAGACACCATGATTGAAGAGATTAATATTTCATAGGGTAACCATACATAAATCGATCTCAATCCTGAGTCGTGACCTCTGTCTATGAAAGCTCTTCTTTGATTTGTATGGATGAGAGTAGCCTAAGTCATTGACTCATTAAGCCTACTAGTTTTGGGACTTGCTTAAGATGGTAGCTGAGAACATAACTATGCAAGATGAAATTCACTTCTTCTCGTCTAAGGTAAGTAGATGAGTAATTTCTTTAAGTGCTGATTTTGGGGTCTTGAACAAAGGGTACTCACCCTCTTATTTTCTCCAGAGAAACAGTTGATTGTAGGTGTTAGGATTCATGCCATAAAGCCTCATAATTTATTAGTCAATTAATTTAATTTTTAATTATACTATATTAATTTATCCATTAACTGAAAAAAAAAAAAAATCCAAGGTTATTGCATGAACTCTTGCTCATGTATGTAGTTGATATAGGGTTGGATCATGTTCAAGAAATAACCTAAAGGTCTATACCGATGGAACATAAAGAACGCATGCACAACGGAAGCAATGAAGTCAATAACATTCTAATTGCAATAAAAACAAGATTAAGCATGCAAAAGGGATAGAAAATAGAACCTTTGAAGACACCACCTCAAACTTCCTCTCCCGTGCACGAACGACACCACCAACAGTAAATCCCCACTATTCTCCTTTTGAAGAACACGATCGTGGGACCGTTTTGTTAGTGAAAATAAGGGAATCTTACAATAGAAAGAAGGAGAGTAAAGAGAAGATGTGGAAGATTATAGCTCAACAGTTGAGGAATCATTAATCTTGCAAATTTAAAAAACAAAGCCTTTTGTAGATAAACCACGTGCAAAATCCCATTTTGCATGTCTTCCACCTCAAACTTCACTAGCATGTAATCTCTAGGTGTCAAGCTTGGGAAATGCCACTTCAAAGTCCACTTAGTGGGAAAATTCAACAATTGGATTTTTCCACTAACATTTTTTTATGAAATATAATTTTCTAATTTTGAAAATTATTTAATCAAAACAATTTCAATTAAATAAAATACACAAACTTAAAATCATATATTAAATTGTTTAAGACACGTAGCTTTGAATGATCACATTAATCACGTTTAAAAAATACTTTCATACTAATGATCAAGTATAGTCTAAAAATAAATAAATAATTAATTAATTATTTAATTGTAAATTATATCTCATATCACATACAATTTTTCCATAGGACTGAATTTAAATATTTCAAATTCTCACTTCACCTAGTTCTTCAATTTTGTCCGTATTGAGCTAGCAAAGAGACTCGATGGACCTATAGATCATGGGCTCTAATGATCCGAGACTAACAAGTCAAAGTCTTTAACCTAGTTAATCAACATTCGTTAACTAATAGGACTTTCCACTATAGCCTGTAGTTTCACTCCCCTCATTGTAGATATATTATGTGTCCATTTGATATCACCGTCACCAATAAGTTGATCCTTAACAGGTTTTTTCGTAACTTCAGCTAGGTCAAATACCAAAATACCCCTAAGTTACATCTTTTCTTCTTAAGTACCACTGACCCTCTAATGAACAATTGATTTAGGATCATAATCACTAAATCCATTCCCTCTTAAGCCAACGAGAGGATGAGGCCCCTTATTCAAGACCTGGGATCAGCCCTTAAGAGAACAACCTTTCTACTATCCCTAAAATGGGTAGGAGTGAATTCCATCTTGCAAATTCTATGTCCCCAGCCATCTACTCGGTTTTATCTTTGAAATGGGAGGCATATTGATCAGCGACGCTAGGCTTACCCTCACCTATGTAGATCAAGGGGCAATCGCGAATAAATAGGAGTTCATAGACAGCACAAGATTCAGATCAACTTATCTAGATCATCAAGAAGTGAAATTAATCAGTGTTAACAGTAAACAATGTTAATACGTAATAGTGATTATTTCATGGTTTGTCTTACACAATCTCATTGTGTAGAACACCCCCACTCACATGTCTCTACATGAACGAACTAATCACATCGTTTATGACACTTTACAACATTTATAACAATAAAAAGCGAGTCGTATTTAGTAGTATCTCCAGAAATAAGTACCTAACCTAATCCAAGTACTATAGATGGTTTATGCTATTTTACTCGAACTTGGTCAAGTTTATATCTCCACATAAAGTCCAAGTATTCATGACAATAGCCAAGGGTTTGTAGTTTATTGGATTTAAAGTTATTAAATAATCAACAATACTTGTCTGAATAAACTTCATATATGTTTACTATTTACAAAACAATGAGTTATAGGACTTATAACCTAAGAAACTCGCTCTTGGACTAAAACTCCTAGTTGGTGATGCGTTATTTATGAGGTGAAATTATGAAATGAAATGTGGTGATGGACATGCATTGAGCAACAAGTTTTCTCAGCAGAATCCAAGTATAAATTCCACCGAGTTTTCTGGTAAGTCTAGGGTCGAACTCAGGGATTAGGGAAAATGGTATGCGGTGATAATTTTTTAGAAGACTTCGCAGTAACCAATAAATCAAATAGTTGTTTTTGGGTTGTTGTTTGCGATATGAAATAAATGTATGCGGTGGAGTTACGAAAATAGTTGATAATATGGAAGGTGCGATGAATCTGCGGGGAACGGGTTGAGAAGGGGTTCAGCTAACACTTCCTAGGATGTGTTCATGTTATGCGATCATGCAACACACATATAATAGCAAATTATCTCTTAACGCAAATGCTATGGCTTCTAGTACTAGAACCCATACGATATATGTGATGAGTCTATAGGACCCACACGTAAGCCTCTATTCTTATTTATGCAATGAAAAATGACACACACACAAATAAGGCGACCACATAATATCATAACCTATCTCTAAGTCCCTATCTCTCACTTATACAGATCTAATCTCGCTCTTTCGAGTCTAGATTCTAATCTAGCTCTCTCAAGTCTTAGGTTCTTTCTTTAGACTCTCTCTCAAGTAGCTCTAAAGGGGTGTTGGGCACGACATAAGACAAGATAATCGCATGCGATGAAGATCCTAGGTCATGTTAGCTTAGTTCTTTTCAACCCATTCAATAAAGTTAGCTCATGCGTGCTTTCAAGAGAGTGAACAGATGTAGAATAGCAAGTTCCATTTTATAGATAAAGAGTTGAAATACAAAATAACAATGCAAGATGAGAATAAAGAGCCTGGTAGCAATCTCTTGCTTCCCAAGGCTTTTACATTGTCTTTTCTACTCTGTTCAAAAGATAGTCTCGCTCTTGCAAGAGTTGACTCTCTCTCTACTTTCCATGCCTTTGGGTTCTCGCTCGAGCTGACCAAAACAATATTCCGACGTCTCTTCCCTTCTCTTGCTCTGCCTTCTCAATAAAAAGGAAAACTATGAACAAAGCTATTTCTTTTTGAGGAAAAATTCTCTAACTATCCGAACTCCTTCACTGAAGGTTGCCTTCGGTATTTATAGACCTTCAGGGTGAAAGGTTGCTTTTCTCTTATGATTGCACTGATGGGATAACATTAATTCTATGTTTGATGCGCCGAATATTTGTCATCGAAAAGTTGAGTGTATTTGCTACAGTAGTTTGTTAGCGGCTTGTCAACATAATTCAGAATCGACCGTCATCAGCTTTCTGTCCCATCGTGATTTATTATGCTTTTCACCCAGATGCACCCACTAAGTTGCGGCAGCTCTATGCCGCAATCCTTCTTGACAAGATATTTGTGAGCAAAAATTACCGCAAAGCCTTGCGGTAATGCTGCGCTCGACCGTTGCTTTCTTGTGATCAAATTTTACGCTTTGCGTCAATGCATATTCTGCACAAAAATACAAAAGTTAACTATTTTTATGTGATAAATGCATCCAACGCAATGTTATAAACTTAATGCTTTTTGGATGCAATCTTATATATTTTATCAATGCAAACCTACACTGTTTAATAACTTAGCACTGTAATAACGTACATTTTTGTCCATTATCACACCCCCAAATTTAAACAATGCTTGTCCTCAAGCATAAGCTAAAGGTTTCCTTTAGAAAGACCACAATCTCTTTTCCTAGATTTCTCAAGGATACTCCATTCAAATCCTATACACCAAATTTCCTTAATTCTTATTCAAGTCTCTTCTTAAAATATTTCTAAGACTTAGGGACCGTAAGTTTAACCTTCCAAAAGACTTTACTAGATTCCATGATATCGCATGATTTATTTAAAAAAAAAAACTTTTTCACTAGTGTGTTAAATGATTTTTATCCTTGCATATTTTTTACATTATTATTTTTCTCTGACCTTGTGCTGATCCAAGTGCCTTGCCTTCATTTTGGCTTGCCTCCACATGTGTCATGCGGACATCTAACTACGAGTAGGGCACTCTTTCTCAGACTAAACTCATAACCATTCGGCAGTGGAGTTATGGTCATTTTTTTTATGCATTGATCACGATTCCTACCTTCGTTTTGGCTTTCCCCCACGTGTTTCATGCAAACATCCAACTACGTGTAGGATCCGATCGCAACGTTATGATTTTTTTTCTTTTGAATAGCAAAATATCAAGGTAAAAAATAAATACCTCAACTCCAAATTTAAAATGCAAAAATGTCCTCATTGCCAAAAGATTAAAAGAGGTCATGCGATGTTCGTAGGAAGTTTGGTAAAGGGTCAGTTTGAAAGAAAACTAGCATACCACTAACTTTTAGAAATATTTCATGAGGTGACTATCTTAAAATTAAGTTGACTCTAGTGTACATGAAAAAAATAGAAGCATGTGTTTCATCATTGAAATCATAATTGGCAAAGAGAAAGCATGCGGTGACTTACTAAATTTATGAAAGTTAAATGATTGTGGTAACAAAAGAGGATGCCGTGATAAAGTGTTCAAAATTAAAATGCGATGCGATAGTGCAGAATTTGGAATAAAGTCAAGGAAGAATACAACCCCCAAATTTGCATTGTCGCCTGGATTGTTTGTTGACGCATCTTGCTTTGCGGCGTTCTACCTCCTTTGGATTGCGGTGACGGAATAAAGTAGTAGCGTCTTCGTGTAGCGCCTTCATAATCGTTCACCTCGATCGTTGCAAGAAAAACATTGAGAGGGTAAAAAAATATTAAAAAAAAAGAGTTAACAAAATCTTTTACCGCAATCGTTTAGCACGATCACATATTTTTTTTATTATTAAAAGATAGTGAAATGAAAATACTAAGGAGTAGAGATAAGTTGAAGATTTCAGGATTCCAACGGGTACTTCACAAAACTTGCATCCCTAATGAATTTAGATCGCCTGATAGCGCAGGGACCACCCACTTCTTTCTTATTCAGAGTTTCTCAAATCCATGGACTCAACTTGGCGATGCTAGCCTTCTCCGTGATACACTTTAACTCGTTGCCCATTAACTTTGAATATGTTGGTTCCGTCGTCATTAGATAACTCGACCGCGCCATGCGGGAATACCTTTCTGACTATGAATGGTCCAGACCAACGTGACTTTAATTTCCTAAGGAAGAGCCATAGTCGTGAGTTAAATAGTAAAACCTTCTGCCTAACTTGGAGGTTCTTGCCGCATATGTGTTTGTCATGCTAACGCTTTGTGCGCTCCTTGTAGATATTTGCATTCTCATATGCGTTAATTCTCCATTCCTCCAGCTCGACCAATTGAAGTTTTCTCGCTTCTCCTGCTGACTTTAAGTCAAAGTTTAGCTTCTTCACCGCCCATAGTGCTTTGTGTTCCAGCTCCAGTGATAAATGACATGCTTTACCAAATACCAACGCATATTGGGACATACCTATGGGTGTCTTATATGCAATCTGGTATGCCCACAATGCATCGTCGAGCATTGTTGCCCAATCCTTTCGCGAAGGGTTTACCACCTTCTCAAGTATCAGCTTGATCTCCCGGTTAGACACTTCGGCCTGACCATTTGTCTGCGGATGGTATGATTTAGCCACTTTATGGAGGATATTATATTTGTGCAAGCAATTCTTTGATAGTGTGATTGACAAAGTGGGAGCCTTCGTCATTTATTATGGCACGTGGAGTGCCAAAACGAGTGAAAATGTTTTTCTTCAGGAATTTAGAGATTACCTCCGCATCACTTGCGGTGCATGCCACTGCTTCTACCCACTTGGACACGTAGTCGACGATTAAAAAAAATATAATTTTGATCATTCGATGGTGGGAATGGTCCCATGAAATCGATACCCAAAACGTCGAACAACTCTAGTTCCAAAATAGTGTTCATAGGCATCCATGTTTCCATGAAATGTTACCTATGCGCTGGCACCGGTCACACTTCATCACGTAGTAAATTGTATCCTTAAATAGTGTTGGCCAATAGAATCCACTTTGTAATACTTTAGCTGTAGTGCGCTGTCCTCCAAAGTGCCCACCATATGACATTGCGATAATATGTGTTGTTGAGCAGCATTCGATACACATAATCGCAAAATCTGGTCTGCCCCTTTCTTATACAGATTTGGCTCATCCCAAAAATATGATCTGCAGTCGTGCTTGAGCCTCCTCTTTTGGTGGTCGGTATAATCTTCGGGAAATTGCTCGCAAGCCAAATAATTTACCACGTCTTCATACCATGGCAATTCTTCAATATGAAATAGCTGCTCGTCTGGGAACACCGCACTCACCTCTGACTGATTGCGGTCAACCTCTGGATTTTCCAATCTGGATAAGTGGTCCGCAACTTGGTCTTTCGTCCCATTGCGATCAATTATTTCTATGTCAAATTCCTAGAGGAGGAGAACCCATCTAATCAACCTCAGCTTCGCGTCTTTTTTTGTCATCAAATATCTTATCACCGAGGGGTTAGTGTGGATGAGTACTTTTATTCCCAAATATGCTCTAAATTTCCCTAACGCAAAAATTACCGCAAGTAGCTCTTTTTCTATGGTGGTGTTGTTAGTCTGAGCAGGATTCAAAGCCTTACTCGTATATGCGATGAGATGTAATATTGTTTTTCTCTTCTGTGCCAAAACTGCTCCCAACGCATACCTGCTCGCATCGCACATTAATTCAAAGGTAAGTGTCTAATCTGGTGCGATCAATACGGGCACGGTTGTCAATTCATTCTTCAAAATCCTGAATGCATTGAGGCAATTGTCGTTAAAGTCAAATTTTCTGTCAGCCTCCATCAACGCACTCAGCGATCGTGCTATTTCTGAAAAGTCCTTGAGAAAACATCTGTAAAATCCAGCATGCCCCAAGAAACTTCTTACAACCTTTACACTTGTTGGAGGTGGGAGTTTTTCAATTGTTTCAATTTTTGCCTTGTCCACCTCCAACCCGTCCCTGGATACCTTATGCCCCAGCACGATGCCCTCCTTCACCATAAAATGGCATTTTTCCCAATTAAGTACGAGATTCGTCTCCTCACATCTTTTCAATATCTTCTCCAAGTTGGCAAGACAGACTTTGTAAGTGTGCCCATATACAGAGAAGTCATCTATGAATATTTCAATAGAGTCTTCAAGATATTCTAAAAAGATGGCCATCATGCACCTTTGGAAAGTACTTGGCACATTGTAGAGGCCGAACGACATGCAGCAAAAAGAAAGGTTCCATACGAGCAGGTGAATGTGGTTTTGTTGTGATCTTTGGGAGCAATCATGATCTGATTATAACCGACGTACCCATCCAAAAAGCAGTAGAAGTCATTTCTGACTAGTGGATCCAACATTTGGTCAATGAACGGTAAAGGGAAATGATCTTTCTTCATTGCCGCATTTAGCTTGCAGTAGTCCATGCAAATACGCCATTTGGTGATATCCTTTGCGATATCAGCTCATTATTTGCGTTAGGGGCTATCGTCATTGCACCATTTTTCAGCACGCACTGCAGGGGGCTGACCCACGTGCTGTCTGCTATCGGATAGATGATGCTCGCATCTAACCACTTGATTATCTCCTTCTTAACGACCTCTTTCATTGCAGGGTTGAGTCTACATTAATGTTCGATTGATCCCTTGTGGTTTTCTTGGATAAGAATTCGATGCATACAGTATGCGGGGCTAATTCATCGAATGTTTACAAGTGTCCATCCAATCACTCGCACATATTTTCTTAGAATGCTCACCAACGCATTCTTCTAGTCTTCATTAAGTTCAGAGGAAATAATTACTGGCAGCTTTTCATTCTTCCCTAAAAATGCATATTTTAGGTGATTAGGCAAGGTCTTCCGCTCTATTATTGGTGGTTCTTTTAAGGATGGTTGCGTTGTTTTTCTTTCTTCATTTACTGTTGGCTCTTCTTCTTGGGTTATGATCATTTCATCTTCCTTGTTTGCTTTTTCTATGATCGTATTGCATGCAACAATGGATGCGATCGCATCCTCATCTTCGTTTTCATCGTCATGTTTTTCTTCTTCATTCAAACTCTGGTCGTCGTCAGATTCATTCAAGTCTTCTTCATCAGGAAACTTCATGGCATGGATGATGTCAAACTTGAGCTTCTGTCCATTCATGCTCAAGGTGATCTTTCATTTGTGCACATCAATCTGAGCACAACCTGTTGATAAAAATGGTCGCCCAGGATAATGGGCACATCCTTGTCGGCTTCGTAATCTAAGATGATGATGTTGGCTGGTAATATAAATTTGTCGATTGTAACCAACACATCCTTCACCTTCCCCTCTATCTGCTAGTTGGAGAGTCACGGTCTGGGTGCAAATTGCCCCACATTCAGCTGCTTAATGATTGATAGAGGCATCAAGTTGATGTTGGCTCCAAGGTCACACAATGCTTTCCTGATGTACAGTCCTCCAATGGAGCAAGGTATAGTAAAACTCCCAGGATCGCTCATCTTCGATGGGATTATGGATTTCGAGCTCTACGTTAAAGCCACAGGGGCAAACTTACTAGTGCTTCTCTTTTTGGTTACCATATCCTTCAGAAACTTCGCGTATGTGGGCATCTCCTCAATCGCTTCAAACGGAATATTAATATGCAATTGTTTTAACGTAGTCATGAAGCGTTGGTACTATACCTCGTCATTCTTCTTCTTTTCGAGTCTCTGTGGGAAAGGTGGCAACTGTACTCTCACGGTTCCCTGTTTTTTTGGCTCTGAGGTGGACGCAATCTGATAACTTGTAGAAATACAAGTTATTTATACTGCTTTATTTAGATATTATGGTTAAAAGAGAGGAAAGTTGCGTCAATTGTATGAAAATTAGCTAAGAAATACAATAATTATAAATTGTCGTCAATACACTCACTAACACTATCAAGATGGTAGAAAAGAATATTTCAAGTCTATTTTGTTGGAAAGCTAGTCACCGTATGAGTTCATGGCTCAAGAGAAAAATATTAACGCATCTACGTCGCATTGCGCCCATCATTCAAGAATGAATAGACGATCAACGCAATGATGGTGCATGCGACAATCGATCCAGAGTTAACTTCAACCACACCGATAATGAAAACAACACCGCATGCGGACACACGATCGAAAGATGCAAATGAGCAATGCAATCGCGGAGGATTTTGACACATGTATAACTAACCGTTGTGCATTTTCAACGGACTGATTGCATAACAGAAGGAATATTTATTCCACCATTTTCGGAATTTCCATAATAATAAAGTGGGGACCAGACGAGTCAAAGAGTCAAAGCTTTCATCTATAAATACCCTCATATAATTCACTGAAAGATATACTTGATACGGGGGACAATTGACACGAGGCTATTAAGAGAGAGGTTAATCTGAGTGCTGATCGGAGAAGATCTGGGAAGAAAGGAGACAAGGCCGAGAGGTGAGTCTCAAGGTGAATCATTCCAAATTCCCAGCAACGGCACCATAAACTTGTTCCGGCATATGACATAATTTTAATCTAAGCTTGATGACATAAAATGCGATGATGCCATAAACTTGTTGACATGTATGAATATGAATGAATAAAATAAATCTTCTTTTGTCATACAATGCATGGATGATTGTGATGATAAGCGATACTACTTCTAGATATGCATTATTAATGAATGTTCTTGTAGTATGCTGTGCGTTGTCACAAGTTTCCTTGCGTTGAAACCAAGCATAATTTCACCGCAAGTTTCTCGGAGTGATCCGAGGTCGAACACAGGGATTGTTTTAGGTTAATTGCATTATATTTGTGATATATGCGACCGGGGGTTTTTCAATTTATAAAAAGCTTGTGTGTACAGGTATTAAAAAATGCGGTAAAGTAAATTATGCAGTAAAGTAAAGATAAGCGATAAAAATTTGATAATAAAGTAAATTGCGATAAAGTAAAGTGGGATAAAATAAACCTAAGCTATGATGATACAAGATACAGGTTAGATGATACAAGATACCGAGGTTGAGATTGACTGTGAAGAATATACAAAGATTGTGTTATGCAGTGGCAAGGCTTATGTGCGAAGCAGAAACAGAAAGGATAATTAATATAAACATCGCAAGTTCCTTAATTGCGTTAAAGATATAAGTATGGTTCCGCTTTCTCTTGGCGTACACCTCTCGATGATTGGCTGCATTCCCACATCTCTGTGGTGAAATAGGGACGAACGTAATGAACGCAAGGTTGCTTCCATTTCTGGAAGTACTTCTTGCTTTAGTTAACACATTCTTCTAACCTTCTTTCAACAGATCAAAATGGCATCTTCACTTTTGCTCTCACAGGTGAAGATGCCGTCTAGCATGCTTTAGCTAAACATCATTATTTCCTTAGCACAGATTAAGTTACTTGTTTAATTCATATTAGTCACCAAGGGATCAAGAAAATATCGTGGAGAAAGCGATTAATGGAGGAACGAAAATAGACAGAAATGTGGAAATGAGAATGATCATGACAATTAATTATAAAATCAAGCGTCTAAAACATGGTTGTGAATGATTTAGACTAAGAAGATGAAATACAATTGATGAATAAGAGTTAGAAACAGATACAGAAGAGTGCCAATGTCTTGACACCGATCTGGATGGAGAGATTGCTTACCGGCGTAGATGGAGTGAATGGAAGGATGTGCTTCCCTTTCAGGCTTGCTCAACCGGTAGAGTTGAACTAGATACAGAGCTTCATGGCAGGGATTTTGAATGATTCGCCCTGAGACTCACTTCTCGACCTTGTCTCTTTTCTTCCCGGATCTTTTCTGATCAACACTCAGATCAACCTCTCTCTCAATAGCCTCGTATCAATTGTCCCCCATATCAAGTATATCTTTCAGTGAATTCTATGAGGGTATTTATGGATGAAAGCTTTGACTCTCTTACTTGTGGTCCCCACTTTATTGTTATGGAAATTCCAAGAATGGTGGAATAAACATTCCTTTTGTTATGCAATCAATCCGTCGAAAATGCACAATGATTAGTTGTACATGTGTCAAAATCCTCCGTGATTGCGTTGCTCATTTGCATCTTTTGATCGTGTGCCCGCATACAGTGTTGTTTTTTATTACCGCATGCGGTTGAAGTTCAGCTCTAGATCGATTATCGCATGCACCGTCATTGCGTTGATCATCTATTCCTTCCTAAATGATGGGCGCAATGCGACGTAGATGCGTTAATCTTTTCCTCTTGAGCCATGAATACATACGGTGACTGGATTTCCTGCAAAATAGACATGAAATATTCTTTTCTACCATTTTGATGGTGTTAGTGGGTGTATTGACGACAATTTATAATTATTGTATTTCTTAGCTAATTTTCATACAATTGACGCAACTTTCCTCTCTTTTAACCGCAATATCTAAATAAAGCAGTATAAATAACTTGTATTTATACAAGTTATCACAATCTCTGGCTCTATCGCTTCTTTTTCTCCTTCTTCTTCTCGAGTCACCATAATCTCAGGTTCCAGCGCAATTGAAGAAGTTCGGCTAGGTTTCTTCTTCTCCTCTACCACAGTCTTTGCACTTTGCAATGTCACGACTTGACATTGCTCTTTACCTGATCCCCTTGGGTTGTGTGGGAGTTCTGTTGAACTCGACAGGGCCTTTTGCGGTCTGTTCTTGAGTTCACTCGCAACCTGGCCCATCTGTAATTCTAAGTTGCAAATGGATGTCGCCTGGTTTTGAAGCACAGTTTCATTCTTCTTGATATACTACTTCAACAAACTTTCCAATGAGGAAGATTGCGGTAGTTGTTAATTGCTACCTTGACTACTCATCTGACCATTGTTTCGTAGGAAAAATCCGAGTGGCCCTTCTTCTTGCGCCACTGATTGGAAATTTTATTGCTGAATTTTCCACACAATGTTGGGGTGGTTTCTCCACCAAGGGTTGTAAGTGTTAGAGAATGGATTATTTTTCACAAAGACTGTGGGTTCTACGGGCATTCTTCCATTACGTGTCTTTCACTGCAAGTCGCACACCTTGTGGTAATCTGATTAATTGTGTTTACTTGCCCACTATGCGGTGTTGGGCTGTTGATTGCAATTCCCTGAATTAGATTCATCATCGCGGTCATCTGACTCTGAAGTGGTGCAAAAGCACCATTGTTTGCATCATTATCCTTTATTCTCAGTCTCTGGTCGCTCTCTCTCCAGTCCTCATGCAACACACACATATGCGATAGCACCATATGTTTTATCTAGCATACCACCAGCGACTGCTGCATTGGCAGCGATCTGCGAAGCAAGATTTAATCCGTGATAAAAGATCTCCATTTGCAAGTAGTCTGGTAATCCGTTGTGTGGACAGTCCCTTACCAGCCTCATAAACCTCACCCAGGCATCGTTGAGCGATTCGTCCATGTCTTGCTCAAAATTGGTTATTAATTTCCTTCTCCTGGCATTATCAGTGGGTGGGAAATATTTCTTCATAAACTTCCCTACGACTTGTTCCCAGGAAGTGATCTCCCTCAATTCAAGAGAGTACGCTCATTTTCGTACCTGATCACACAAAGAAAATGGGAACAAAGTTAGTCGAACTTCTTCGGTAGAGATATTCGAGAATACAAAAGTGTTGCAGATTTCTATGAAGCTCTAGAGGTGGGCATGCGGGTCCTCGACAACGGTGGCTGTCCTACAGTTTGGATCATATGCAGCATCACCGGTTTCATTTCGAATCGGGATCCATTAAGGGCAGGCCTTATGATTCCTGGAGAGAAATCGTAGAGGTTTGGCGATGCATAGTCCCAAATGGGCCTATTGCAATCGTTTGCTAGTAGGATTGGATTCACCATGATATTGTTTTCGTTTGTGCTCCGTTTCCATGCTGCTCCGCCATATCATCTTTATCTGGTTGTTGTTATTAGCGACTGTTTCTCAATCTTCGTCGGAACGTCCACTCAATCTTCGGGTCGTAATTCATCAAAGATTGAGAGCTGAAAGAAATAAAAAAAATTAACGTTAGCACACTAAATTGTCGAAGTCCCCGGTAACGGCGCCAAAAACTTGATGCATTATTTTATGAGGTCAAATTATGAAATGAAATGCGGTGATGGAAATGCGTTGAGCAACAAGTTTTCTCAGCAGAATCCAAGTATAAATTCAACTGAGTTTTCTGGTAATTCCAGGGTCGAACTCAGTGACTAGGGAAAATGGTATGCGGTGATAATTTTAAAGAAGACTTTGTGGTAACCAATAAATCAAATAGTTGTTTTTGGGTTGTTGTTTGCAGTATGAAATAAATGTATGTGGCAGAGTTATGAAAAGAGTTGATAATATGGAAGATGCGATGAATCTGCAGGGAACGGGTTGAGAAGGGGTTCAGCTAACACTTCCTAGGATGCGTTCATGTTATGCGATCATGCAATACACATACAATAGAAAATCATATCTCAATGCAAATGCTATGGCTTCTAGTACTAGAATGCATGCGATATATGCGATGAGTCTATAGGACCCACACGTAAGCCTCTATTCTTATTTATGCGATAACAAATGACACACACACAAATAAGGAGGCCACATAATATCATAACCTGTCTCTAGAATGCATGTGATGGATGTTAGCAAACAGAGCTTATCTCTAAGTCCCTATCTCTCGCTTATGCAGATCTAATCTCATTCTCTCGAGTCTAGATTCTAACCTAGCTCTCTCAAGTCTTAGGTTCTTTCTTTACTCTCTCTCAATTAGGTCTAAAGAGGTGTTGGGCGCGGCATAAGACAAGATAATCGCATGCAATGAAGATCCTAGGTCATGTTAGCTTAGTTCTTCTCAACCCATTCGATAAAGTTAGCTACTCATGCGTGCTTTTAAGAGAGTGAACAGATGTAGAATAGAAAATTCCATTTTATAGATAAAGAGTTGAAATACAAAATAACAATGCAAGATGAGAATAAAGAGCTTGGTAGCAATTTCTTGCTTCCCAAGGCTTTGACACTGTTTTTTCTACTCTGTTCAAAAGATAGTCTCGCTCTCGTGAGAGTTGGCCCTCTCATTGCTTTCCACACCTCTTGGTTCTCTCTCGAGTGGACTAGAGCAATCTTCCGGCGTCTCTTCCCTTCTCTCGCTCCATCTTCTAAATAAAAAGGAAAACTGTGATCAAGGCTATTTCTTTCTGAGGAAAAATTCTCTAACTGTCCAAACTCCTTCACTGAAGGTTTCCTTCGGTATTTTTAGAGCTTCAGGGTGAATGGCTGCTTCTCTATTATGATTGCACTGATGAGATGGCATTAATTCTCTATCTGATGCGCCAAATATTTGTCACCGAAAAGTTGAGTGTACTTGCTACAGTAGTTCGTTAGCAGCTTGTCAACTTAATTCGAAATCGACCGTCATCAGCTTTCTGTCCCATCGTGATTTATTATGCTTTTCACCTAGATGTGCCTACAAAGTTGCGGCGGCTCTATACGGAAATCCTTCTTGAGCAGATCTTTGGAGTTCCCTACTGCCCTACTATTATCGCTATACAAAGTGATTGGCAGACGCATATCTGGAACAATTGTAAGAGTGTAATAACATGCAGCGGAAGTAACAAGGATCAATGAGCATTCAAATTCACTAATTTTGGTCGAAACTAAAGCATGCTCATCTAAATAAGAGGGTTTTACATCATACCTTTGTAGAACTCTTCAAGATTTTGATCAATCAGCAGTAGTCTTCTTCAAAGATCACCGTGAACCACCTCAAGATCTTCCTCACTATCCTCTTGGAGCTTTAGACTGAGTTGTGGGACTCAAGAACAACTTGAAGCAATGTAAAATGCAAGAAAAAGGTCACAACAACATTCACTCGAAGAACACTTCTTCAGATGAAATTTTCTCTCAAATTTTTATAGAATGCATACCTCAAAATCACTCCATTCTTCTTTATTTATTGTAGGTGAACATGCAAAGAAGAAATGTGCAAAGGAGAACATGCAAAGAAGAAATGTGCATGGCTTGCAGCTCATGCTTGGAGTTAATAAAGAAGAGGAAGTGGGTTTTGTGTGAGCATGAAGAAGATGATAATGGAAAACCACGAAATTCCATTTTGTGCATGTTTTTCCAATTTTCAAATTTATCTCAAAACAAAAATTTTGTGTGAGCATGAAGAAGATGATAATGGAAAACCACGAAATTCCATTTTGTGCATGTTTTTCCAATTTTCAAATTTATCTCAAAACAAAAATTTTTATTTAAAAATTTAATTTCTAAAATTAATTTCATAAATTAATTTGAATAATAATAATTAATTTAATATCAAATATTAAATTAATTTTTGCACAAATCCATCTTCATATATTTAAATCATATTTAAATATGTATTCTTCTATTCCATTTAATTTTCATTTGAACGTTTGAAATTAGTTTCTCAAGCTACTCTAAAGCTTAACCATTTATGAGCTAGTAGGGGGACCTCGCAGATCTACAGATCATTGGCTCCAACAATTCGCGATTAATCTACTAAACTCATTAGACCAATCTAACCCGCATTTGTTAACTAATGGGACACTCCACTATAGCCCATAGTTGAACTCCACTCACTGTAGATATATTACGTCCACTTTAGAACCATAATTAGTAAGTCCATAATTCACAGGTTGTTCATATTCATAGCTTGGTCAAGATAACCCTTTTACCCTTGTGAATACATCTTGTTCCTTAAGGTCGCACTGACCCTCTAATGAACAATTCTGATTCATAATCCCTATGAATCAAATCCTTTCTCTATCATGAGAAGGCAAGGCCTCAATTGTTCAAGACCTTGAATTAGTACTTAAGAGAACAACCTATCTGCTAATCCTAAATCGGGTAGGAGTGAGTTCCATCTTGCAAGGCTATCCCCAGCTATTCATCCGGTCTTATCCCCAAAATGGGAGGCCTATTGAGCAGTGCTATTGGACTACTCTCACCGTTTGCATATCAAAGGATAATCCCGAACAAATAGGAGTTTATAGCTAGCTCAGGATTAAGATCGAGTTAACTTAGGCTATTTGATAAATGAAATACTCAGTTTTAACAGTAAACTGTCATTATAAAGAAAAGTGACTATTTTTGTGGTCCAGTCTATATGCAAATTCATTGCATAGGATGCCCCCACTCTCATGTCTCAACATGAATGATCTATGGATCACATCGTTTGTAACACTTTACAACTTTTTGTAGCAACTACATAGTGGGCTGCATCCAATAGTGTTACCAGGATGAGATACTCAATTTCATCCTATACTTATTAGACCATTTAAGCTATATACTGTTAACTTGATGCTGTTTATGTCACTACATAAAGTTACAGTATTAAAACTATAGCCATGGATATGTTTACTGGATTTTCATAATAGGATGCAAAATCAACAATTTATAATTTATTGATAAATGGAATGTTTAACACAAACTGTGAGTTTAAGGACATTTTGAACAATCTTCTACTTGGACTAAAACTCCAATGAGAATAAATATATACAATATAATGTTGAGAAACATAATGGGAAAAATACAATAAACTAGGGCATCTATAAAACCATAGATATTCTCCCATCTCCCTAGATTACACCACTCGGAGTTCTAGTCCAACTAGGCGGCCCCCGAATATTTTAGCCAAGAGGGGCTTTGTGAATGGATCAGCAAGGTTGTCTTCAGAGGCGATCTTTGTGACGATCACATCTCCTTTGTGCATTATCTCCCAGATGAGATGGTACTTTATTTCAATGTTTTTTCCACGTTTGTGACACTTGGGTTCTTTCGAGTTGGCAACAACACTACTATTGTCACAATACAGTGTGATAGGTAGGTGCATATCTGGAACTGCTTCCAAATTAGCCAAATTTGCGTAGCCATACTGCTTCTTTAGCAGCTTCACATGCAGCCATGCATTCCGCTTCCATTGTGGAGTCAGCGATACAACTTTGCTTAATGCTTCTTCAAACTATAGCTCCTCCGTTAAGAATGAAAACCAATCCTGAGGTAGATTTCCTAGAATCTACGTCAGTCTATAAATCATAATCAGTGTATCTTGTAAGGATCAAATCCTTAGGTCCATACACAAGCATATAATCCCTTGTTCTTTTTAGATACTTGAGGATGTTCTTGACAACAATCCAATGACCGTGTCCTGGATTAGATTGGAACCTACTGATGATTCCAACTGCAAAGCATATGTCAGGGCGCGTACACAACATAGCATACATCAAACTCCCAACTGCAAATTCTTATGGAATTCTGTTCATCTCTTCAACCTCTTGAGGTGTCTTCGGACACTGTTCCTTCGACAAATGAATTCCATGCCTAAAAGGTAACATACCTTTCTTGGAATTTTGCATATTATACCTTGACAACATATTGTCTATATAATATGCCTGAGATAGTGCTAATGTTCTTTTCTTTCGGTTACGAAAGATCTATATTCCTAGAAAATACTAAGCATCACCCAAATCTTTCATTTAGAACAGTGTTGCTAACCATCTCTTTATGTCAGCAAGAAAACTTGTCTCATTCCCAATGAGCAAGATATCATCAACATAAAGAACTAAGAATGCTACAACTTTGTTGACTATCTTTTTGTACACACAAGGTTCGTTAACATTCTGTTCAAAGCCATAAGATTTGATCGTAGTGTTAAACCTTATATTCCAGGATCTGGATGCTTGTTTCAATACATAAATAGATCGATTAAGCTTACAGACTTTCTGTTCCTATTCTCTTTCGATGAACTCTTTTGGTTGAGACATAAAAATACTTTCATCAAGATAGCCACTCAGAAAAGCCATCTTGACATCCATTTGCCATATCTCATAGTCATAATATGTGGCAATGGCAAGAACTATGCTTATTGATTTTATCATCGCAACAGGAGAAAAAGTTTCTTCATAATAAACTCCTTATCTTTGGATAAACCTTTTGCCACGAGTCTGGCTTTATAGGTCCGTAACTTGCCAGTTTGGTCTCGTTTTCTCTTGTAGATCCATTTACAACCTATCGATGTAACCCCATGTGGTTGATCTACAAGTTCCCAGGTAGAGTTGAAGTACATAGACTCCATTTCATCGTCCATGGCTTTTATCCATTGTTCCCTATCAACATCTTCCATTTTCTTTTTAATGGTTGATGGATCCTCTAAACCATCATCCTGTATGATGTTTTGAGTTTCTATTAAACCCATGTAGCATTTAGTCATGGGCCTGATGAGTCAACCAATTCCTCTACCCTTCCACTACGTCGAGGCATCCCCAACTCTTGGGATGGATGTGATGGGACAATAACCATTGTTGATGGACCAACTCGATCAATAACTCTTATTGATATTTCTGTAGTATCATTAGTCTGATCTTGCAATATTAGTTTACTGTGAGGTAGATGATTTTTAATATGATCCTCTTCCAAGAACGTAGCATTTGTCAATACAAATACTTTATCTTTTTGGGGATCATAAAACAATCCTCCTTTTGTTTCTTTAAGGTATCATACAAATAGGCATAATTTCGAACGTGTTTCCAATTTCTTAGGATTCTTTACCAACACGTGTGTTGGACAACCCTAGATACGAAAATGACGTAAACTCGTTTTGCGTCCTGTCCATAATTTATATGGTGTTTCTAAAACACTTTTTGATGGAACAATGTTCAAAATAAATACTGCAGTCTGTATTGCATACCCCCAAAAGGATTGAGGTAATTGAGCATAACTCATCATAGACCGAACCATGTCTAATAAGGTTCGATTTCTCCTTTCTGTAACACCTTTTTGTTGTGGTGTTCCAGGTGCTTTGAGTTGGGATTGAATTCCATGATCTACTAAATAATTCTTGAATTGCAAATCCATATACTCACCACCTCGATCTAATTGAAGTGTTTTAATTCTTTTACTTAACAGATTTCAGTCTTAGTGTTGAATTCTTTGAACTTTTCAAGAGTTTCAGACTTATGATTGATTAAGTAAATGTATCCATATCTAGGGTAATCTTCAATAAAACTGATGAAGTACTGATATCCTCCTTGAACTTTAACATTCATCGGACCACATAGGTCTGAATGTATAAGTTCGAGAGGCTCTTTGGCACGAAGACCTTTGTTAGAAAAAGATGTTTTAGTCATTTTTCCCTCAAGACATGATTCACATGGAGGTAGAGAACTGTTTTCTAACTGATTTAGATGACCATTTTTAACCAATCTCTCAATCCTGTTGAGCTTAATGTGACCAAGCCTGAGGTGCCAAAGATAGGCGTTAGGAGAAATTTTTCGTTTCTTATTATGAGTCTCAGCCGTTTTAAACATCTCTATATTTAAAATGGCTCTAGCTTCAATTAGTTTTAATATGTACAAGTTATTTTCAAGTCTTAAAGAACAAATATGAACACCTCTTGAATAAACAAACACTTCATTACATTCAAAAGATACACTGTACACATTTTCTAATAGACAAGAAATGGAGATTAGATTTTTTTTCATCTTTGGTACATAAAACAAATTCTTAAGCAAGATAAAAGAATCTCCAAAAAACAACTTTATATCTCCCATTGCTTCAGCTTAAATGACTCACCTGTTCCCACCTTTAAATTCATCTCATATTCAGAAAGTCTTCTCCAAGAACTAGTTTCCTGTAGAAAAGTGCAAATATGATTAGCGGCATCTGATTCCAATATCTAGGTAAGGTGAGAATTTTCCACTATACATGTTTCAACAACTAGTAAATTAGATTTACCTTGTTTAGCCTTTTCTGCTTTCTTCTCAACCAAATATTTTGGGCATTTTCGTTTCCAATGCCTCGTTTGTAATGCTCAACTTCTCCGCAATGGAAACATTTTTCTTTGGGAGTTTTGTTTTTGTTTTTCTTTCCAATGGCTTTATTTTTCCCTTTTCTTTTTTTCTTCATTTGTACGGTTTTATCCTTAGAAGAATAAGGACCAACTTTCTTATCATCAGTGGGTTTCGTACCTGACATAGACCCCTTATAAAACTTGTTCTTAAATAATGTTTATTTCTTTTTCCTTCAATTTCATCATTGATTGATAAGTTTGCAACTTATTCAACGGTGTAGTCAAATTATAAGTGATTTTGTTCATAACAGCATTTGTTCTGAACAGTAGATAACTCTCTTTGAGAGACTCCAGTATCATGCTCACTTGTCTTGTCTCATCTATCATCTCCCAGTGAGGCTCTGCAATATTAAAATGAACCATCATTTCGAGAACATGTTCTCTTACGTTGGTTCCATCTTTCATGCGTGTAACATAGACATACTTGATGGCTTCATGTCTAACAAAAGATGACGGTTGTCTGAACATCTCCTGTAATGATGCCATAATCTCACGGGCGGTGAGCATGACCTCATGCTTCTTGTTGATTACATCATATATACTCGCCAAGATATAGGCCCGACTTTCTCGTTCGCACTCACCTACCTATCATAGACGTCCCAAACATTTCGGGTGCCTGTTGAACTAGGAACTGGAGGACACTTCTCCATCAACGCAAACCTCAGATTGTCTACAACTAGTATCATATGTATGTTTGACTTCCAGATCGAATAACCCCCTCCATTAAATTATCAGAGGTAAGCAATTGTATGATTGAATTCGATATTGCTGAAATATTTTAAACAAACCCTATTAAATATGCATCTAAATCCATTTTTAGCAAAATAATAAACTATCCAATAAATCTTTATTTATTTGCAACGATACTTAAGTGATTTAGAACAATTGCTACCGAGGGCAGTCAAGAATTCCTTCACATAAGCAAGACAGTTCTTATCTCATATTCCAATAGTTCTTTTGGTTATCATTTTCGGTCAAGATCTTTACTAATAATTAGCAATTCTTGTAAGTGTGACCCGCCATTTTTCAGATCTTATAAGACAGTATGAATATGCTTCCGAAATAGAAGACAATATCCAAGACGAAACTATAAGACCCTATTCATTTCACTGAAGCCTGGGTTGTTCTGAATCCTATGTTACAACTCTCTGAGAGGATCGCCGCGGTTAACGACTAGCTAGTGCCACCTAAAAATGACAGCAGACGCAACATAGGAATCTCATGATTCAAACTAATGGAGGAGACTGTAGGACAATGTTGACACATTTCCTTCACCCACTTACTACGAACTACCTCCCTCATTCACCTTGTTATTGACCCATGCAAACACTTTTCGAATGGAGCAGTCGCGGTAAAAGAGAAACAAAGCCGAGCATGGATCTCACAGTGTGAACTCTGAGTATGTGAGAGTTAATAACTATATATCAAATATATTGTTAATCTCCCACTGAAGTGTTCTAAATGTTTGGGTATTTTACTTAGGTGTATCGGCTAATTTTAACAACCTAAGTCTAAGTGGTTTATCCAAGTATAACGCTTATAATTGGATTTATCCTATAATGTCTAGGTGATAAACCATTTTATTACCTCACATTGCTCATGCAAGTCATAAAATCAGTTAACAATGCTCAATATTTCGGTCATAATCCCTAAGTAAGAGGTGTTCCATAAACCGTCAACTTAAATACCCCCAGCCTTAGACAGGTGTATAAACCGATATGAGTTTGTAACCGTATTTTATAAGATAACAATCTATTTAACAATTAAAACTAGTTGTTAACCTAAATGAGCATGCAGCTGTTCTTTGTTATGGATTTTAAACATCTAACAAATTTTATAACAACTTACAAAATTTTAGACATGCTAAACATCCACAACATTCAACAAACACATCTAATATAACCATTATATTAAATATAACCCTAACATGCATACTATATATTATAACAATTTTAGCATACTTTCAATGCATGTAACATGCTTTCTACAGTGGGGTTTTAAATCTACATGGCATATTGTATGCATATACATGAATTATTTAATTATTACATACATCATATGCATAAAAAATTAAATACTAACTGTTATGATTTTAGTTTTGGCATAAACAAGCAAACAGATGCCTAACTATTACAAACAATTTCAAAATCATCTTTGAACCGTTCGAATCGCTCCAAACCGAACCCAAGCATCTTAACCCAGACTGGATGAGTCTGAACCGAACCAAAAAAGTTTGAACCGAACCAGCCAAAAACCCTTTGAGGCTGAAACGGATTGGATCTCAAGAAAATCGGTCGAACCGGCTTCTCTCAGTTCAACCTCAAAGTCTCGTTAAGGCCGATCGTGTAATAGTGAAGGCAATCACCATGGCCTTGCGTTGAGACGAGGTACACGATCGCTTAGTGTCTTCTGTCTATCACATAGTTCAATCATTTAGCTCTACTTAACACCATCGCTTAGTGCTCCATGTCATCATTTTGTGTCTATTGTAGCTAAACAATCACTTAGTTCCATTCACATAGAACATCATCGCGTCGTTTAGCACTGTAGTTATACAATCGTTTAGTTCCATTGCATAGAATCATCAATGCATCGTTTAGTACCGCATCTAGATGATCACTTAGCACTATGCATAGCACTTCATCACATCGCTTAGCATGCGCCGTAGCTACACGATCGTGTAGTGCCATCGTATAGCACCTCCAACGGATCGTTTAGTTCCCATGCAAAAGCTAAACGATCACGTAATGCTATCATATAGCATTTCAATGCATCGTTCAGCTCCTGTAGGTACACGATCGTTCAGCATCCAACATCACAACGACCAGTGGCCATTGCTATACGATTGTCGAGCTTTTCTTCACATTGTGGAATGCTTGGAACTAGACGATCATTTAGCTTTTGAACCTCAAAAACGATTTTGAGCAAAAGCCAAAAAACTGGAACAGCAGCTCGGCCTCCATCCCTTGTTTCTTTAATTACATCTTAATTTCAACTCTAATGACTTCATATAAATTAAAGACTCTTGCTAACACATATAAGCTCATGAAACAAGAGTCAATTACAAATTTAATTGTGAAATTAAAGGGAATTAAAATGCCAAAACTCAGAAATCCATATTAGTGCATCGGTTTCATGTATCTCATGAAAAACACCCACCATACCAAAATTAAACCAAATTGGATGCTTATATGATTCTCTGATATCAATTGTAAGAGTGTAATAACATGAAGCGGAAGTAACAAGGATCAATAAGCGTTAAAATTCACTAATTTTGGTAGAAACCAAAGCATGCTCATCTAAATAAGAGAGTTTTAGATCATACCTTTGTAGAACTCTTCAAGATCTCGATCAATCAGCAGCAATCTTCTCCAAAGATCACCGTGAACAACCTCAAGATCTTCCCCACTATCCTCTTGGAGCTTTAGACCGAATTGTGGGACTCAAGAACAACTTGAAGCAATGTAAAATGCAAGGAGAAGCTCACAACAACACTCACTCAAAGAACACTTCTTCAGCTGAAATTTTCTCTCAAATTTTCGTAGAATGCATGCCTCAAAATCACTCCATTCTTCTTTATTTATTGTAGGTGAACATGCAAAGAAGAAATGTGCATGGCTTGCAGCTGATGCTTGGAGCTAATGAAGAAGAGGAATTGGGTTTTGTGTTAACATGAAGAAGATGATAATGGAAAACCATGAAATTCCATTTTGTGCATGTTTTTCCCATTTTCCAATTTATCTCAAAATCAAAATTTTGATTTAAAAACCATTTTGATTTTAAAACTGAAAAATTAATTTGAATAATACTAATTAATTTAATATCAAATATTAAATTAATTTTTGCATAAATCCATCATCATATATTTAAATCATATTTCAATATATATTCTCCTATTCCGTTTAATTTTAATATGAACATTTCAAATTAATTTCTTAAGCTACTCTAAAACTTAACAATTTACGAGCTAATAAGGGGACCTCGCAGACCTACAGATCATGGGCTCCAATGATTCAGAATTAATCGGTTAAACTCACTAGACCGATCTAACCCGCATTTGTTAACTAATGAGACACTCCACTATATCCCATAGTTGAACTCCCCGACATGTAGATATATTATGTCCACTTTATAACCATAATCGGTAAGTCGATCCTTCACAAGTTGTTCGTAATCATAACTGGGTGAAGATAACCATTTTACACCTGTGAATACATCTTGTTCCTTAAGTTCCCACTGACTCTCTAATGAACAATTCTGATTCATAATCCTTATGAATCAAATCTTTTCTCTATCATGAGAAGGCGGGGCCTCAATTGTTCAAGACCTTGAATCAGTACTTAAGAGAACAACCTATCTACTAACACTAAATCGGGTAGGAGTGAATTACATCTTGCAAGGCTATGTCCCCAGTTATTCATCCAGTCTCATCCCCAAAATGGGAGGCTTATTGAGAAGTGGTGTTGGACTACTCTCACCGTTTGCAGATCAAAGGATTATCCCAAACAAATAGAAGTTTATAGCTAGCTCAAGATTAAGATCGAGTTAACCTAGGTTATTTGATAAATGAAATAATCAGTTTTAACAGTAAACGGTCGTTATAAATGAAATCTTTGCTTCCATGACAGGACTCTCGTCGAATTGGAGTTTCTGTGGACAATATTGCTGAGTGTTGCGCTCGTTCAAGTTCCTGCTCCAGAAAAGGTGGTTGTGTATTTCCCAAGCGAAAAGTCGTTGGTGGGTCCAGTATATATGCAAATTCATTGCATGGGATGCCCCCACTCTTATGTCTCAACACGAACGATCTGTGGATCACATTGTCTGTAGCACTTTATAACTTCTTGTAACAACTACAGAGTAGGCCGTATCAAATAGTGTTACCAGGATGAGATACCCAATTTCATCCATATACTTATTAGACCATTTAAGCTATATACTGTCAACTTGATCCTGTTTATGTCGCTACATAAGGTTACCGTATTCAGACTATAGCTGGATTTTCATAATCGGATGCAAAATCAACAATTTATTATTTATTGATAAATAAAATGTTACACGAACTACGAGTTCTAGGACATTCCCAACATATTGTGCCTCTACCAGATCTTTCATATGAAATTGGATTGCTAGCCAATTTCTAGTGTTAGTTAGGTATCCTACATTATTCCTAGTTAGGTATCCTACATTATTCCCAATAAGTAGGATATCATCTACCTACAAAACTAGAAATGCTACAGTGGAGTTGATGATTTTTTTGTATACACACAGTTCATCAACGTTTTGTTGAAAGCCATAAGATTTGACCACAGTATCAAATCTTATATTCCAGGATCTGGATGCCTGTTTCAATCCACAAATAGATCTCTTAAGTTTGCAAACTTTTTGCTCCTAACCCTGTTCAATGAACCCTAATGGCTAAACCATATAAATACTCTCTTCAAGATCTCCATTTAGAAAGACAATCTTAATATCCATTTTCCAAATTTCAAAATTATAAAACGTGAAAATGGACAAGAGTATCTTGATTGATTTGATCATAGAAATAAGTGGGAAGGTTTCTTCATACTCCACCCCCTCAACCTGGGTATAACCCTTTGTTACTAACTGCGTTTTATAGGTCTATACCTTCCCCGTATTATCTCTTTTACACTTGTAGATCTACTTACAACCGAAAGGTCTTCCCTCCAGGTTTGTCTACAAGTTCCCAGACTGAATTAAAGTACATAAACTCTATTTCAAGATCCATGGCTTTGATCCACTAATCTCGATCAACATCATCCATTGCCTATTTATATTTGGATCCTCTAAGCCATCATCAAGTATGTTGACTTCAATTTCAGTTAAACCTATATAGCAGTCAGCTGTCTCACAACCCCCCCACTACATTGAGGCTCTCTCAACTCTTGAGTAGGATGTGAAGGACCAGACGTCCTTGATCTATCTACAACTCTTGTTGGTGAGCAAGGCTTATCAAAAACTTTTGTTGATATGTTTGTACCATAATTTGAAATCTCTTCCAATAATAGTTTACTGCGGGGTTTATGATCTTGAATGTGGTCTTCCTCTAGGAATGTGGCATTTGTTGATACAATTACCTTATCATCCTGAGGATCATAAAATTGACCACCTCTTCTTCCTTTAGGGTAAACTATAAACAACCATAATTTTGAATGATGTTCCAATTTCTTAGGATTTTTCACCAACATGTGTGTCGGGCAACCTCATATTCGAAAATGATGTAAACTAGCTTTTTGTCCTATCCATAACTCATAAGGTGTTACTGAAGCACTCTTAGAGGGAACATTATTCAAACTGTAAGCTACAGTCTCAACTGCATACCCCCATAATGAGTTAGGCAACTGAGCATAACTCATCATGGACTGAACCATGTCCAGTAAGGTTTTGTTTCTCCATTCAGATACACCATTCTGCTGAGGTGTTCCAAGTGAAAACAGTTGTGACTGATTCCCGTCTCCTATCATATGGTCTTGGAATTTCAAGTCCAAATACTCCCTACCTCATTTTGATTGAAGTGTCTTAATAGGTTTACCTAATTGGTTCTCAACCTTAGTCTTAAATTCCTTGAACTTTTCAAGAGCTTCACACTTAAAATGATAGATGTAAACAAATTTAATTGCGTCATGCATGATAGATGTGGATGGTTGTCAAAAAACGTCCTGCAAAGAGACCATGATCTCTTTTGCAGTAGCTAACCTCTTGTGTTTCATAGACAGAACATTAGATATACTGGCTAAAATATAAACCCGAGCCTTTTCATTAGCTTTGACCCATCTGTCATATGCATCCCCAAATGTTCGGTTTGTGTTGGGACTAGGAAATGGAGGACACTCCTCTGTTAAAACGAATCAGAGATCATCTATTACTACTATCGTGTTTATATTCGATTTCCAAGTTCCGTAATTATCGCCGTTAAGTTTTTCAGAAGCTAGCAGTTGTATAATGGATGTTGAAATTTCTAAAAAAGTAAACAAATTATTAGAGAATTGATTTAACTCTTTTTAATCCAATTTATTTAGCAAAAATAATGTACCCTTTTCATTATTCTTTTTCTACTATACTTCAATGAGTAAGAATAGCCGCCACCGAAGGGTAGTCGAGTACTTCTTCACTGAATCAAGACATTCTTGACTATATACTAATACAAGAATAACCCTTATCCTTATAGTACTTAATTATCATTTATTTGGTCAAGATCATTACTAACACTTAGTAAGTCTTGTAGGCGTATACCCACCACTTTCAAATTACAGAGATCGGAATCAAACAAGCGACCTAAGTAATCCTATCCATTTCTAAAGTCCACGGTGTTCCAAATCCTATGTTACAACCCTCTGAAGGGATAGCCACCGCTAAACGACTAGCAAAGGGTCGAATAAAGCCAACCAATAGGCACAACATAGGAATCTCACAGTGTATCCTAATGGAAGAGAGCGTAGGACGTGTTGACGCACACCCTTCACCCACTTACTATGAACTACTTCCCTTATTCACCTTGTTATTGACCCGTGCAAACACTTTCTAAAGGGATGTTGCTGGTAATAGAAACTCGAAGCCAAGCATGGATCTCACGGTTTGAACTCTTAGAGATGTGAGAGCTAGAAATAATATATCTTATATACTATTAATCTCCCACTGAAGTTTTCTATTTTATAAAAGATTGGGTATTTACTTGGTTATTAACCAGCTAATATTAAACAACCTAAGTCCAGGTGATTTTTCCTAGTATAACTCTTATACCGGGAATAACCTATGATGTCTAGGTGATAAACCAATTTTATTACCTTACATCACTCATCCATGTTCATAAAACTAGGGTTATTGACTTGGACGCCAGTTAGAAGGTGTTCCGTAAATCGTCAACTTAAGTACCCCCAACCTTAGACAAGATCACCTCGGGTAAGTAATCAACTCTTGTTTTACAAGTAATCGACCTATTCTAACTCTTAAAAGGCAATTGAAATGCATCGGTTAACCCTAGGTGAGCATGCATCTTATCTTTGTTATAGATTTAAAAGTCTAGGTTATTTTATAACAATTATAAAACATATTATAACATTTATAACCCTAGAACATTCATCTATAACATGCTTCCTTTAACATACATGCTTTAATATAACACTTATATTCAAACTAAATATGCATACTATATACATAATAACACTTATAATATATAAAAAATGCATGCCACATGCTTATCCTATGGTGGGGTTTTTTGAAAACTATATGGCATACTTTATACACACATAATCGAACAATATTATACATCACATGCATAATAAGTAAACAAAACTAAAGTGGACTAGTTTTGTCATTAAAAGCAAACAAACAACTAAATTATACAAAATTAAGCAAGCAACTCCCTCGAAACAGCTTCAAACACTTTAAACCGTCGAACTGGCCAAAAACCACACAAATCGACTTGAAAACACCAAAAACCAGGTTGAACCAATCAAATGGGCTAGTTGGTCAACGCACACTGGCGCGGTCAACGGGTGGGAGGACATAGGCGGGTCGAGTCGATGAGGCAACTGGCATACGCAGGGTTGCTTCTACGGTCGGGTTCCAGAGCGGGCAGGTTGGGCGCGGACGGGTCAGATGAGAAGAGACATCTGGCACGCATAGGGTCTCCACCAAATTGGGTCGGGTTGCCTTGTTCTTGGGTCTATACAGATTTCTTCTCCCAATTGATATTGTCCTTTTTCACGGAATCAAACAATTATAGCCTAAATACGACTTTAATGACTCTAGCACACTTACATACCTTTTGCCACACATTAAAGCTCATATACGTGTGAGCAATTACAAATTTCAACTAGAAACTAAATGAAAACTAATGCTAAAACCGTAATGTATCCACTTTAGTCAACCTAACATTCATCACATGAATTACACCCACCAAAATGCAATAGAACGTTATAAGCATGCTCTGATACCATTTGTTGGAACATAAAGAACACATGCACAATGGAAGTGATGAAATCAACAACGTTCTAATTGCAATAAAAACAAGAATAAGCATGCAAAAGGGATAGAAAGTACAACCTTTGAAGACTCCACCCAAACTTCGTCTCCCGTGACGAACGAAACCACCAACGGCAAATCCCCGCTATTCTTCGATTGAATAACATGGTTGTGGGATCGTTTTGTTGGTGAAAATAAGGAAATTTCACTATAGAAAGAAGGAGAATAAAAAGAAAAGACGTGGAAGATTATAGGTCAAAAGTTGAGGAAGCATTAGTCTTGCAAATTTAAAAAACAAAGCCTTTTGTAGAGAAAACACATGCAAAATCCCATTTTGCATGTCTTCCACATCAAACTCCACTAGCATGTAGTCTCTATGTGTCAAGCTTGGGAAATGCCACTTCAAAGTCTACTTCGTGGGAAAATTCAACAATTGGATTTTTCCACTAACTATTTTTTTTTATTAAAAAAAGAAATATAATTTTCAAATTTTGGAAATTATTTAAACAAAAAAATTTTAATTAAATAACATAAAAAAATTTAATATCGCATATTAAATTGTTTAAGACACCTAGCTCTGATTAATCACATTAATCAAGTTTAAAAAAATACTTTCATCCTAATGATCAAGTATACTCTAAAAAATAATTAAATAATAAATTAATTATTTAATTGTAAATTATATCTCATATAAAATACAATTTCCTCTTAAGACCGAATTTGAATATTTCAAAATCTCACTTCACCTAGTTCTCCAATTTTGTCTATATTGAACTAGCAAGGAGACCCGATGGACCTACAGATCATGGGCTCCTACGATCCGAGACGAACTGATCAAACTCTTTAACCTAGTTAATCAACATTTGTTAACTAACAGGACTGTCCACTATAGCCTGTAGTTGCACTTCCCTCACTGTAGATAAATTATGTGTCCATTTTGTTTGGGTTAATGCCCTAAACTCTTGTAGGGTCTTGTAGTTTGTAAACACCAATATTGAACAAATGCTTGTGATGTAATAATATGAGATATTTTCTTCATATTGTCTATGAAACATGAGATGTTTTATTTGCTTTACCACAAACCAATAAACTAAGATCCCTGATTGTCGTTGTAACTTAAGCATGTATATGGAGACATACAGGTGGATCATGCCTTAAGTGATAACCAAAATGGTCTATAGTATATAGATATAGGAGGGAAACCTTCTCCTAGTGACGCTACGGATACAGCGCGCTTTGTAAATTGTTACAAGTGTTGTGACGTGCTACAGATGGTTTGATCCTGATCATTCATATGGAGACATGTGGGCAGGGGCATCCTATACGAAGGAATTTGTATAAGACCGGATCACGAAGTGTTTAGTCTCTTTATATAACATCATTTATGACAGAGTCTTCACTTCACTAGGATAACCATAGGTAACATGACCTTAGTCCTAAGTGAATTGGGAACTCTTGCTTTTGAGGGCGGTCCTTTGATTTGCATGGGTGCGAGTGGCCAGAGCACCGACTCAAACCTATCACTTTGGGGATTCGTCTTATTGGGGAGCTAGAAACTGAGCTAAACAAGATTGAATTCACCCCTTCCTCAAAGAAGGGGTAAGTAGTTAGAGTGCTCCCTTAAGGGCTGATTTCGGGGTCTGAACGATGTGACGCCACACACCTTCTCATGGCTCGAGAGGTGTCCACTCATAGTAGGACTATGATGTATTGTTCATTAGAGGGATCAGTGGTACTTAAGGAGTTAGATGTAACTACAGGGGCAAAACAATGAATTGGCCCAGCTGTACTTACGAGCATTTATGAAAGGTTCTCGTATTGTTGACTGTTTATATCTGATGGACACAAAAATTTATCTGTAATGAGAATAGTGAAATTTTCGGTATTTAAGGGAGTGCCCAGTAGTTAACGGATGGTGGATCTCGTGGCTAAAGAGTTTAGTCAGCCATTCACATACCGTTGGAGCTTCAAGCTACAGGTCCATAAGGTCCCTTTGGTAGCTCAATGGATTCAAGTTGGGAATTAGTTTTTGGGTCAGTTTGAAGTGTTCAAATTGATAAGAGGGAGTTTGATTATATATGTTTTGGGGTTGATACCCTAAAGTCTCGTGTCCTGTAATTTGTAAACAATTTGTATGAATGCTTGTGTTGTATAATATATGATATTTAACTTCACATCTTGTTTTTTGCTCAGTTGCATGTTTTATTTTCTTTACCACAAACCAATAAACATAAAATCTCTGGTTATCTGTATGTAACTTAAGCATGTATGTGGTGACATACAAGTAGATCATGTCTTGAGTGATAACCAAAATGGTCTGTAGTATATGGATATAGGAGGAAAACCTTATCCTGGTAACGCTACGGATGTGGCCCGCTTTGTGGAATATTCACAAGTGTTGTGACTGGTCACAGATGGTCTGATCTCGATCATTCATGTTGGGGACATGCGAGCAGAGGCATCCTATACAAAGAGTTTGTATAAGACCTGACGTTGAAGTGTTAACGTCTCGTTATATAACACTGTTCATGATAGAGACTTCGCGTCACTAGGATGACCATAGGTAACATGACCTCAATCTTGAGTGAGTTGAGAACTCCTGCCATTGGGGGCGATCCTTTGATTTGTATGGGTGCGGTGGCTAGGTCACCGATTCAAATCTACCATTTTGGGGATTCGTCTGATTTGGGAGCTGGGAACTCAGCTACACAAGATGGAATTCATTCCTTCCCCGAAGCAGGGGTAAGTAGATAGATAACTCCCTTTTCTTGGCCCGAGAGTTGTTCACATGTAGTTGGACTATGTTGTATTGTTCATTAGCGAAATCAGTGGTACTTAAGGAGGGTATGTAACTATAGGGGCAAAATGTTAATTTGGCCCAGTTGTATTTACGAGCATCTGTGAACGGTCATCGTACTCATGATTGGTTATATCGGATGGACACATAAATATATCTGTGGTAAGAAGAGTTTAGCTGTTGGTCTTTAGTGAAATGCTTGACAGTTAATGTATGGTGGATCTCGTAGCTAAAGAGTTTAGTCAGCTATTCACGGACCATTAGAGCTTCGAGCCACAGGCCCATTAGGTCCCCTGGGTAGCTTGGATAAAGTCGAGAATCAGTATTTAGGTCAATTTGAAATGTTCAAATTGACAAGAGGGAGATCGATTATATATGATATAATTG
The DNA here is from genome assembly GCF_027475165.1 of Benincasa hispida. Classification (NCBI taxonomy): domain Eukaryota; kingdom Viridiplantae; phylum Streptophyta; class Magnoliopsida; order Cucurbitales; family Cucurbitaceae; genus Benincasa; species Benincasa hispida. The sequence goes on along the minus strand of NC_143484.1, from coordinate 5,946,230 downwards.
GACTGGTTAATTATATATGATATAATTAACTAAATGTACGAGATACATTATTTTGGAGGAAATTAGAAATAAATATGATTTATATCATGTGGAGGAGAAATTACTATAGTGGATATGTGATATCAAAATTTCTCTCGGACGTGCGTTAGTAGGAGCAGCCACGTCGGTTATTGTAACCGAAGAATAAAATGAAATTTTGTTTCATTTTGCAAAAATTTGAAAAGTTCGGAAAAAATTTGGCGTCGGTATGGAAACGTAAACGATCACATAAGTCGAGAGCCTTTACGATAGTCACTCAATGCCTAAATGATCGCACACCTCGTGCCTAAATGATCGCACGCTAGTTCCTAAACGATCGGATAGCTTTCCTAATTGATCGTATAGTATGTCGTACTAAACGATGGTCTACCTTTTCCTAAACGATCGTTTAGTAAAACCTACACGATCGTGTAGATTCTTCTAAACGATAAACATCTAGCTATACGATAGCTTCCTTTTCTATCCCACTTGCTTATCTTCTACATGATTAGTTTTTCCTCTTACTTCTACCAAACTCACCAACGACCACACTTTGGGTTCTCACTCCGAGAATACCAAGGGCTCCTTTGTGGTGGTGTTGTCTCTACTGCATTCATTTGTTCGTGATTGATCGTGCTACTGCAGTCAACACATCTGTTGGGTGATAGTAGACCACGTAGAGGTCTTCCGCTGTGTTTGAGTTCCAAAGCTTGTAGAGCGTCTTCAACTGGTATGAGAACTCTTCCCTTGTATTTTATTGTTTGAAGCATGCCTGTCACACCCCTTCCCTCGACTTAGCACAATACTTGTAAGGGAGCATGAAGACATACTAGTAGCATTCCAAGACAATGTTTTAATTTCAGATTTCCCACTCTATCTATTAAAAACCTTAACATATTTACAATAATCTATCTATATTTCATACATGTAGCTTTCTTTTATTACATGATCCGAGCCGTGCCCTGAGAAATTACCAAGTCCAGGTGTTTTGGGTGGTTTTAGACTCCTTTCTGAACGCTCCGCTTTGCAACCTGGGGGGGGGGGGGAGGGGGAAATAGAAGAAAACATTTGGAAAAGCGTGAGCTAATAAGCCCAGTGAGTGGTGCCTTTTAAGAACACAATAGTTTAGCAAAATATATTTTTGGGAAGTCAATCACATGATCATAGTTTCATTATAATCTATGAATGGTCACATGTAATCTCATTCAGTCATTATCCTCCACTACATGCTAAACTTGGCATGCTCACTTCATGCATATATTAACAATTATAACAACCTTTATGGAAACTTTCCTATAACCCACTTTCCCCGCCAATGTGCACATCGACTTCTATTTCCCACTACTCATGCTTAGGTATCTTGACTATATTTCCCATCGGTCGTCACCGACTATAATTTTTCGCCGACCGAAGTCGACTATATTTTCCCGCCAAGTACCATTTTTAAGCATGCTAACTCATGTATTTTGGGTATAATCTTAGTTTCCATAGAAATTACATAAACAATATCATGGCAAGTAAAATAACATTATCAATATACATTTGTACTTACATATGCATTTATTCATATAACAATGCATAAAACTAAATAACCACTCACCATAAGCAAGATTTCCTACTAAAACCACATTGAGAATATCTTCCTGAGATTTCCTCCATATCAATGAAAATTCCTCATTAATACTTGTTATATCAATAAATAATGCTAAAATAACCAAAATACCTTTATATAACAAAAGTACCAGCTTACCCTACTCCAAACATAGGAAAAATCCCAAAATCAGCCCCTTTATAGGTTATTTGGACTGTGGCAGGCAGCTGGGCGTTCGACCATGTGCAGGGTGAGCATGTTGTGTCACACAATGGGCTGCTGTGTTGGGCGTGCGTGATGCGTCACACGGTGGCTACTGCGTTGGGCTGACGTGCGTGATGCGTTGGTGGGAGGCACATTGATGGACGAACGCAGCGCTGCAAGGCGCGCGTTATGTGATGCGTTGGCTGGCTAGGCGTATGCGTCCAGGCTAACTCCAATGTTTCACCAACGCAACCTTAGCTCCCTCGGACCCCAATTAATTTGGCAGCCTAAATAATCAAGCGTAACACTCTAAATAAGCTCTCAACACAGAGATTTTGGTGATGGCATGAATGAATTCTTCTTGCCTACCCCTCTATTTATAGCCATCCCAAACTCACCCCCTTGTGACAACTCAACTTCCATTTGTCCCTTTTTGAATTTTCCAACACTTAGTCTATTGCAGCACAGCCTTGAGTTGTTCTCACCTTAATTTGCCAGCCAAAATTCCCATTTTGCATGCAACCTCCTTCATCCACCTCTTGCTAAGGGTGATAGGACAACTTTTGCATGAAATCTCCTTTGGCCACTTCCTACTTAGAGTGATAGGGTTGCTTTGTGTGATCCTCCTTTCGCCACCTCAATCACGTAAATACTTGAACATGCTCATCTATCAAATTTTTTGGCTTATGGATGCATTTCATAAATATTACCATCTCCCCTTGGGGTTTTTTTCCCAGCAATTAACCCTCCTTTTGTCCATAACGCATAGCAAGCCAACTTACTACCATCGAAATCCCACTTAGCCATCGCATGAGCCAGCCATCACCAACGCATAGGGTAATCGCTCATCTTCGACGCATGGCTTACTAGGTATGTCCGCACGACTTGCTTGGCATGGACGCATGGCACTTGGCATAGGTGCTAGCCATTGATGCATGAGCGTGCTTCATAGCCGCTGGCCATCACTCGCAAGGCTTGCTAGGCTGCATGGGCATGCTTGGCCGCATAGGCGTGCTCGACGCATTGATGCTCGACAGGGCGCTGCGACACATAGGCATGGCCATTCGACAGAGAGCTCGCTGCATAGGCTGGCTGCTCGATGCATAGGCAGGGGCACTCGGCACATGGCATCGACGCATTGGCATGGCCGCTCAGTAGGGTAGCTTTGCATCAACGCATGGCTGGCAGTTTGGCAGCGCTTGGCCTACTCAACGCATGGGCTGTGTTCTTGGGCACGATGCATGGGCTGGGCACCTGGCATGTCTGCTCGACGCATGCCTTGCCCGCGTCTGTATGCCTTGTGCATGCCCATGCGTTAGTTGCATGCAAGTCCACGACCATTGCCCAAGCCTTCTTGCTTCCAAAGTTTAGTACAACATGAAGCCAGCCTCCTACGTACTCTTAGGCCTTGCGTTCAAGGTGCCTAACCCTCCACATGCGTCGGCCATACTTCTAACCACTTGCCACCCTTTTGATATAACTTAGTACATCTGGCCGTACTCCTCCATATGCTTTCACCATTGCCCCAATATTTTTATTACTTAGGATTTTCCTTCTCCAAATAATCTTCCACCTTAGATTTAGTGTTAGGGTCTTACATTTACCACCCCCTTAAAATAATTTCGTCCTCGAAATTAAATGAAACTTATTTTACAACAAAATTTTTATTAATTTATTTATCTAATATAGTTCTATTACACAACGACTTTTATCCTAGTCTTCTAAAACTTTCTCTTTCCCTTTTCCCACTACCAATATATTGTCTTCCCTATCTTGAGTTAATCCATATAGTTTTCCCAACGCCATTTTTCCTGTTTCCTCTTTTCTTCCTCCTTCAGTTCATCCTCCTTCAACAGTCGTTGGTCTCACTCTCGGGTTGCTTGGTGATTGTATATTTCCAGTATTCATCAGCGGGGGACATTCTCGTTTAAAGTGTCCTGGATTGCCACACTTAAAACATGTGCGTTATCATCCTTGGGTTTGTTCCCAACATCTTCCCCAGTGATATTTATTATAGACCGAACATATTTGTTTTTAGTACAATTCCAACGCAAGTTTCTCAGCATAATCCAAGGCCGAACACAGGGATTGTTTTCATTAATGGATACTATTGTGATACATGCGATCGGTTTTTATCAATGAAAAAAGAATGTTTGTTATACAGTAATATAAATTGCGGTGAAATAAAATTGCGTTGATAAAATAAACCTAAGCTAATATGATACATGATACTGAGGTCGAGAACTGACTGTGAAGTTATACAAAGAATCGGTGTATGAGATGGCAAGGCTTTCTGAATGAAGCAGAAAGAGAAAGAGGAGATAGTAAGAACATCGCAAGTTTGTCAATTGTGTCAAAGATACAACTAAGGTTCCGCTTTCCCTTGGCATACATTCTCAGTGATCGACCACGTTCTCATATCTTTATGACAAAACAGGGATGAACGTGATGAACACAAGGTTGCTTCCATCTCTGAAAATACTTCATGCTTTAATTAATGCATTCTTCCAACCCTCTCTCGATTGGCAGAATAACATCTTCACTTCTGCTCTCATAGGTGAAGATGGCGTCGAGCATGCTTTAGCTAAACTTAATTATTTCCTTAATACAAATGAACTCACTCACTTAATTCTTGCTATTTACCCAAGGGATTAAGAAAACATCGTGGAGAAAATGGATTATGGATGTACGGAAATAGACAGATAGATGACAATGGCAATTATCATAACATTTAATACTAAGATTAAGCGTTTGATTAATGGTGTGAATGAGAGATTAAAGAAGATGAATACAGGTGATGAAATAGAGATTAGAAACAAATACAGAAAGAGTGTCAACGTCTTGACACATATTCCAAACGAAGATTGTGCTTGTCGGCGGGTGGTAGTTATGGAGAGGAAAGCTTCCCTCTCAGACTTGCTTTCTTGGTAAAATTGACCTTCGTACAGAGCTTTAGCTACGGGGATTGGAAGGATTCTCTACTCGGAGACTCACCTCTTGGCCTCGTCTCGTGATTATCCCGGATCTACTCTAGAAGCCGTTTTAGACCAGCCTCTCTCTCAAAATCATGTATATACACGTCTTTCAGTGAATTTGCAGAAGCTATTTATAGGCTAAGCTTGGCTCTTTGAGTGTGTGGTCCCCACTTTATGGTTATGGTAGTTCCTGAAATGGCAGAGTGAATATTCCTTCTGTTACGCAATCGACCCGTCAGAAATGCACAACTAAAAGCTGTACATTTGTCTGAATCTTCCGCAAATGTGTTGCTCTTCACATCTTCGATCGATTGCCGTATGCGGTGTTGTTTTTTTTTTTTTTTTATTACCGTATGCGGTTGAAGTTGCGTTGATCACTAAGCTCAAGATCGATTGTCGCATGCACCGTCATCGCATTGATCATCTTTTTGTTCTTGACTAATGGGTGCAATGCGACGTAGATGCGTTGTTTATTTTATCTTTTAGCCACGAACGCATACGGTGACTGATTTCCTACAAAACAGAACTGAAACATTCCATTCAACCATCGCAATGGTGTTAGTGGGTGTATTGACGAAAATTCATAATTTTCGCATTTCTTAGCCAATTTATATACTATCGACGCAATTTTTCTTTCTTTTAGCCGCAATATCTAAAAAAAACAGTATAATTCATAAACATGCCCTACTTTATTCTTTTATACAACAAATCTCTACTCAAAAATTCCCTTCTTCTTTTGAAAAGAATGTTTACCTCTTCTTGTAAAAACAACTTGGTACGACTTAAATGCGGCGGTATGATTTGCATTATTTTAGTAGAGACTGTTGATCATGGTTACACCATTCGTTCTGGCTTGTTCCCATGGGTGTCATGCGAACATCCAACTACGGTTCTCTGCCAATTTCAACTTCAACTCTTGATTTTCGGCTAAGTTTTACTTTTGTTGGTCAGAGAAGTTGTCTCTTATATTCTTATTTTTCTCTCTCATTTTTTTTTTCTTTTCATATTGCATTGTTCTTGGAAACCCACCTTCGTTTTGGCTTGCTCCCACGGGTGTCATGCGAACATCTAACTACGAGCAGATTCCTTTCATGACTTAACTCTTATCAGGTTGGGATTGTTTTTTTGAATTTCCTTTGCACTGACATTGAAGTTTATATGAAATTAATTCTTTTTTTTTTTTTTTGCAAGAATGAATGTATTTTCTTAATGACCGCATCCACTTGATCGCATTTGCTCAGACTTTCCCCACCCCCAAATTTAGAGATGCGCAAGGTCCTCATTGCGTTGTTTTGGATAGAATAGACAAAACACTTGGTCAAGATTTTGAAAAGAAGGTTTGAGTTGAGTCTTGAAGTATAAAAGGTAAAGCAATGCTATTGCTATGAATTATCTAAGTGTTAGTCAGAAAATACAAAGTGTGGGAAATGTTGCTAAGGGTATGCATATAACTCATCATGGCAGTGCAATTAATAACGCAAAATATAAGATAAAAACATCGCAATTATTGACAAAGGATGATAAAAGAAGAGGCTATCGCATACGGAAAGAATTGTTACTCAGTTGTATTAAAATTAACTAACTTTACAAAGAATTACAAATAACGCAATACAAAATTTGAGCATGTACAAAGAATCAAGAAATACCTTCTATACATAGAAATAATGAATGAAATAAAATTAAAAGAATTACCGCAAAATAATTTTGTAGATTTATTGAGGAGGAGGTTCAGAGGAGGATTCTGATGAGGTACTCGAGGAGCTTCTTCGAAATGCAGATGTTGCTATAAATGCGAAGGCACCATGGGACCATGTAGATAGGCTGTTAAAAAGTTGAAGTACTCATGGTTGCGCTCTGCCAATTGCCTTTGGTTCAGGTGGATCGTGTAACTATTGCGTTGAATGTTGATCAACACCTGCCTTGTCATAGAAACATTACATTGCAACTCTTCTTGTCGCTCGTGTACCTTCATTATTCTCTGGAAGAAAAAGTCATGTTGATGGGAGAGAAGAGAATGTATATCAACAAGTTCAGCAGCTAGGGTGGCAATGGTGGGCTGCGCTTGCGATGTTTCGCCATCAACGTTTTGGGGTTAGGCAGAAGTGCCTTCACCCAAATTATGTGGGTCATCAACATCCGGCGGTGGAAGGGAAAATTGTGGTGAAGATGAAGGGGAGGATGGAGCTACTGGATATGCATTGGGTGAATAAAGAGCAAGGAGAAGATTGGTAAAATGTTCGGGGAGTGGGGAACGAGGTTCTGCGGGAGGGCTTGGAGGGCGAATGATCAAAGGCAAAGGGTCCAACTTGATCTTGCAGTGATGGCTCTTGGACATTTTCCTTTCCTTTCTCAACCTTGCGCTGTTTCTTGGGCTTTGATTGTTACGACACATTTATATCGATTATGGGCCTTTTAGATTGAAGTTCGGGGCAATGTGGGGAATCTTTGAGAAAAATTCTCAAAATCTTGATGTTGATGAGACCATGTACTTCTGTCATTGGTTCTTCTTCAATACCACACCCAATGAGAGGTATAAGCTTGAGACTATCCAAGGGAAGAAATATTGGCCTCTTATACGTCCCACAAAACCTCGAATATGCCGTCCGATCAGCTGGCTCACATCTATTAGAATGCTGCGTGCGATGTAGTATGCGGCCATTACTCTATCCCTCGAAACTGTTTTGTCCTGAGAAGTCGGGATGAGTTGTCGTTTCACCATATATACCCAAAGCCTCACCTCCGGAAGCAGTTTATTAGACGCAAGGGTTCTAATACTTTTCATCGATACTGACCACTAAGTGCCCTGTTGCATTAATGTTTTTAGCGCATCCTCCATTTGCTCTTTTGTGGGATCATCAATGATTTTTTTACCCGGCACATCCGGGATATCCTTCATCTGATATAACTCATTGATGTCCTTTGCACTGAAAGGCACTACCTCACCTTTCATGGTCACTGCATGTTTGGTGCCATGAAGTCATCCATTGTAGAAATCGCGCACTACTATTGGGATTACGATGGATGAGCACTGGAAAAATGTTTCCCATCCATGTTCCAATATAATACTTGTGATTAAGTTCGGTAGTGGCGTTAGCATAGGAAAGAACCCCATTTCCATCATCATATCGTCATTCTTTTTCTTCTTTGATGGGCTTCCTTTGGCCATTGCAGGCTTACTGCTTTCCGCTATCGCTTTGCCCTTTTCTTTTATCAATGCAAGGCGGGATCTTTGTCTTTATTTCCTTTCCCTTTCCTTGTGTTGTTCTTCCTTCTTCCACTCTGCAATTTCCTTGCCTTTCTTTTCTCTTATGCGCTGAACATTTGCTCTACGCCTCTTCTCCTTCTCTTCTTTCTTTTTTTTTTTCTTCCTCTTCCTCTTCTCTCATTTCTCTTTCAAATTCTCTTTCAAATTTCTCTGAGGCCAGCAAAATGCACTGTTCTTCCTCGAGCCTTATTCTCTCCTCTTCTGTCAAGATTACGTTGTTGCGGCGCACTTCTTCATCTTGTAATTATCTCCTCCGACTACCTTATGCGATGATTTGTTGTGCCCGCAACATCTTCTCTTGTTTTTCTTCCCCCTCTCTTCTTCTCCTCTCCTTTTCTTCTACTGCACTTTATACAAACTATGGGTCGACTGTTGACCCTTGCGGCGAACTCTCCTTGCGATGCCACATAAGGGGGGTGATGTCTGAATCTTCCCCATCGTCAGTCACAACCATTCTTATTTGCGTTGATTCTTCTGCAGGTTGCACTGATTCTCTTTATGGTGCTGACACCTTCTCATCACCCCTTGCAGAGGTGGATTCTTCGTCGACTTCTAGGCTCTCAGCCCTCATTCTCTTTTCTTCCTTCTTCTTCAGGCGTTTCTCCTCCCACCTGCGTTCCCTATTTTCACTCGTTTTTCTTTCTTTCTTCTCCTTCCAAGGGTAGGCTTCTTTATCACCTTCTGTCCTCTTCTCCTTGATCTTCTTGTTCTTCTTCTTCTCAACCATTTTAGGCTGCTTCTCTGCCACCTCTTCCTCCAATGCAACTCTGATGGGTCCTACATAGGATTCTACTTGAGCAGTTTCCTTAGGATCTGATACTGCCAGAGCGCTCCTTCTCGATGCTTCTTCCATCTCCTCCTCCGAAGGTAGTGGCTGATTAACAACCCCTACTTCGGGTAGCCCTCCTTCCTTTTCCATGTTACTCAGAATACTCCTGAACACCTCTCTGTCATCTCTTCTCTTTTTCTTGCTTTCAGAAGACAGTTTTGGGAGTGGGGCACTCTCCATGCTCTGCCCCACTTTGATTTGAAGTGGTCTGGCTGCTAAAGGCTTTTGTCGAGGTTTTCCGACGATTCGGGGGATGGGTTTTGGTTGGGCAGCGAGACGACGACTTACCGTGAGGAATGTCGTCTCTCTTGTAGTGATTTGGGCTTGTGAGGGTGTTGAAGGTGTGTGGGAAGTTTGATTGGCCATGATTGTACTATGTGAAAAGGGAAGCTCTTAGAGTTTTAGGAAGAAAGTTTGAAGTCTGGGTATGCAGAAGCGATAGGGTTTCTGTTTGCAAAAGACTCAAATAGACTCTCTCGGATGAAGGAGGTGGGAATTTATAGGTTGGGCCTTGATGAGCCCAATGCAAATTCTGCGATGGTAAGCCTCGAGGTACTCAAAAAGCCTGCCGCCGCATTCCTCACATTTATGACTTAGTAGAGAAGTACGTTCTTTCACCTGCTCAATCATCATTTCCTTGGAAGGCTAAACGATTGGACTACTCTATTTGCAAAAATAATTTGTCTTTTGTATTTTATTCGGATGGGCACAAGGTTAAGATTAATGCAATGCATCATCAATGCAAATGCATCTTTGCAGAGGATGGGCAACAACGCATATATCAGCTCAACACACCCCTCAACTCAACGCATTTCTGGAGGACGAGCGCACGATATTTCTACTGGTGCAACACTACCTCAACATAGTATGTTTTCGCTAAGGATGGGCGAAAAATACATACGAGCACAACACACCCCTCAACGCAATGCATTTGGGTAGGATGAACGCAAAGTGTATCTTGTTATCGCAAGATGCACCCATCATCACAATACATACCAGATGTGTTTTATTATCATTTTATTTATTATTAATTTTTTTTCATCAACGCAAGTCATTAGGACTTTGCGGTATTCACTTTCTTCTTATTAATCAGTCATTCACGAAAATTTAAGAATAATGCAATTAATGCATAAAAGTAAGGAAATTGAATAAAGCACTGAAATTGATGCAATCAAATTAAATGAAAAGTAAATTCATAACCAATAAAAGCTAGTTTGAGGAAACAATAAATGACGAAATTCATGAAGCAATAAAGGAAGCAATTAAGACAGTAATTAAACATAGAATTTAGAGATATGGATTGAAAGACGATTTTCCATGATTACCGCAATCCACACCTCTGTAGGCGGTCAAGATTACCTGCACAATGTCATCAAGGACATTGTTCCTTCCCGTGTGATCCCGAGGCTTCAGAATTACTTGGCAGCATTCCAGGTGTTCTATTGTGTAGTTCAACTGCCAGTTGCCCAACTTGAATCTCCAAGTTTCTGATTAAAGACGCCTGTGACTGCATGACCGCATCGTTTTTCTCAATATATTGCTTGAGCAGGGACTCCAATGAATTTCCAGAGGTATTTGAGGAGGACGATTGGTTTTGCGGTGGTCTCTGATGACTCTGGTTCTGATTTTGATAAAAAGGTGGAGGATTTCCTCGATTCAAAGAGTTGCTGTTCTGATGGTTACTCGGCCCACCTTGGTTGTGATTTCCTCCCCAACCAAAGTTAGGGTGATTCCGCCAACCGAGATTATAAGTGTTACTGTAGGGATTATTTTGGATAGCAAACACTTGTTGCGGGTTTGATGGAAACATTTCCACCGCATGACACCTACCACATTCGACGCAATTTATTGTGGCCACTTGTGCCGGCGCATTGGGTTGCGCTGAATTTTGAGAGAGGGCACCTTGATTAAGTGCCATCGTCTCGAGGAGAGAGGTTACTGCAGCCATCTGTGTGGCCAAAGTTGTCATTGTATCCATAGGTACAATGACATTATCATTTCTTCTTCTCTCGGAGCCTCTTCCTCCGTACCCATTGTCCACCCAGTCATCCGTGTTTCGCGATATGCGATCAAGGATGACTTTGGCTTATGTGTAGGTTTTATCCATAAATCCTCTCACAGTGGAGGCATCAGCAACGACTTGCGTTGATCTGTTTAGGCCGTTATAAAACATTTCCATCAGAATGCAATCGGGTATCCCGATATGCGAACAATTCTTCATCAACCTTCTGAACCGCACCAAACGGTGCTTAGAGTCTCGTTATCCATTTTCTTGAAGTTTAGCACGTCCTTTCATCTTCTTGCGTTGACTGCTGGTGGGAAGAACTTCTTCATGAACCGCTGCCAACTGGCCCCATGATGTTAATTCATTTGGCTCCAATGAATTAGCCCACCTCTTAGCCTCATCCCTCAAAGTGTATGGGAAAAGATAAATTTTTATATCTTCTGGGGTGACGCCAGGGATGGAGAAGGTACTGCACATCTCGACAAACCTGGTAAGATGGGCATGCGGGTCCTCACCTTGTAGACCACCAAATTGCCCCATGTTTTGTATCATTTAGAGCATGACCGGCTTTATCTCGAAACATGCGTTCTCCTCAACTATTGGACGTGAAATTCCAGGCGAGAAGTCATAGAGATTGGGCGCTAGTTCCTCATTAGGATATTGCGGTCAGTAGCAAGAAATATGGGGTCTTGCGCTGGCCGATTTACCCCTTGATTCCCTTTTTGTGCCTCGTTATTATTGTCTGCCATATTGGCTCTTCTACGCCTTGCTCTATTCTGGCGTGCCCTTGCATGAAAAGTATGCTCAAATCTCTGGGTCAGCTTCAAATTCTAGATCAGTTCCAGTACTCATAAACCGTCAGCCTGTTCTTCGCGTTAAACAGACAATACAAAGAGATCTATCCTGCAAAATACCACAAAAGTATTCAACACTAACCATTACCAATCCCCAGCAACGGCACCATAAAATTGATGACATAAATTTAATCTCTTTATCTACTCTAACGCATGGCTCGTGGATGCAATGAATGATGCTCTAAATATACGCTCAAGTATTTTGCAATAAAGAGAATTTTTATACGTTCTGAATATGCGTTGTTAATGTGATGCTCGTAGTATGCGATGTAATATTGTGTGTCATAAGTTTCCTTGCGCTGGAACCAAGTATAATTCCAATGCAAGTTTCTCATAATAATCCGAGGTCGAACACAGGGATTGTTTTAGTTAATGCGATACTACATGCCATCGGTTTTTATCAATGAATAAAGAATGTTTGTTTATACAGGAATATAAATTGCGGTGAAATAAAATGGCATTGATAAAATAAACCTAAGCTAATATGATACATGATAAAAGATACATGATACATGATATGGAGGTAGAGAACTGACTGTGAAGTTATACAAAGAATCGGTGTATGCGATGGTAAGACTTTCTGAATGAATCAGAAAGAGAAAGAGGAAATAGTAAGAATATCTCAAGTTTGTCAATTGCGTCAAAGATACAACTAAGGTTCCGCTATCCCTTGGCGTACACCTTTCGGTGATCGGCCGCGTTCCCATATAACTATGGTGAAACAGGGATGAACGCAAGGTTGCTTCCATCTCTGGAAATGCTTCTTTCTTTAATTAACGCATTCTTCCAACCCTCTCTCGATAGGCGGACTAACATCTTCACTTCTGCTCTCACAGTTGAAGATGTTGTCGAGCATGCTTTAGCTAAACTTAATTATTTCCTTAACACAAATTAACTCGCTCACTTAATTCTTGCTATTTACCCAAGGGATTAAGAAAACATCATGGAGAAAATGGATTATGGATGTACGGAAATAGACAGATAGATTACATTGGAATTATCATAACATTTAATTCTAAGATTAAGCGTTCGATACATGGTATGAATGAGAGATTAGAGAATATGAATACAGGTGATGAAATGGAGATTAGAAACAAATACAGAATGAGTGTCAACGTCTTGATAAAGATTCCAAACGGATATTGTGCTTACCAGCGGGTGGTAGTTATGGAGAGGAAAGCTTCCAACTTAGGCTTGCTTTCCTGGTAGAATTGACCTTGGCACAGAGCTTCAACTACGGGGATTGGTAGGATTCCCTGCTCGGAGACTCACCTCTGGGCCTTATCTAGTGATTAACTCAGATCTACTCCAGAAGTCGCTTCAGACTAGCCTCTCTCTTAGAATCAGTATATGCACGTCTCTATGTAATCATGTATATCTTTCAGTGAATTTGCAGAAGCTATTTATAGGCTAAGCTTGGTTCTTTGAGTGTGTGGTCACCACTTTATGGTTATGGTAGTTTCTGAAATGGTAGAGTGAATATTCCTTCTGTTATGCAATCAACCCGTCAGAAATGCACAACTGAAAGTTGTACATTTGTCTGAATCTTTTGCAAATGCGTTGCTCTTCACATCTTCGATCGATCGCCAAGCGGTGTTTTTTTTTTTTTTTTTTTTTTTTTTTTTTTTTTTTTTTTTTTATTACCGCATGCGGTTGAAGTTGCGTTGATCTCTAAGCTCAAGATCGATTGTCGCATGTGCCGTCATTGCATTGATCATCTTTTCGTTCTTGATTGATGGGCGCAATGCGATGTAGATGCGTTGTTTATTTTATCTTTGAGCCACGAACGCATGCAGTGACTGATTTCCTGCAAAACCGAAACATTCCATTCTACCATCGCAATGGTGTTAAGGGGTGTATTGACGATAATTTATAATTTTTGCATTTTTTAGCCAATTTAGATACTATCAACGCAACTTTTCTTTCTGTTAGTCGCAATATCTAAATAAAACAGTATAAATAACTTGTATTTCTATAAGTTATCAAGAAACTCTCCTCGCAAAGGCGAACGCGTTCGATCAATGCATGGGTGTTGCGATAATCAACCACATGCGTCCATCGCATGGGAGTTTCGCTCGTCAAGCGATTGCAATCATCGTGTCGAAGTTGCGGTATTAAGAGAATGCGGTCACTAAATGATTGGGACTACACGATAACGCATAATAGAGGGATCAACACAAGGTTGGTGGAATGAACGCATCAACGTACATCTCGAGAAAATCAAAAGCTGATGTTGACATTTCACCTACCACGCCGTTAGCAGCAGAGATTCAGAAAGGACTAATGCGCCGCGAATGTCAGAATTAGAGCAGTCCATTAATGCTGTTGGCAATCCAAGCTCTATATAAAGAAGCAGATGAGCAAAATTTTAACTCATTCAGGGTTTTCCCTGTGATCCAGACTAATGTGTGAGAAGAACGTCTAAGAGTTCTTCATCTCCCTCATCCATTTGAGTGACGACCGGAGCTTTCGACCGGAGCTAGATCTCGGGAGAGTCAGCTCCACCGCCCCTCCATGGCACCACCGGCAGCCTTGATGCACATTCGCTGGAAGCAAGTCATTGCTTCCAGCCGATCATTTCATTTTCTCTTTTTTTCTTATATTGTATTGTATTACATTTCTGGATTAAAGAATTAATACATTATGTGTTCAATGCATTTCTGTGTTTCCTCCGATTCCATCTCCATCTTCTTTACTTAGCATCTTTAACTTTCATTGCATCACTTAGTGAGATTGCTAGAGTATTGCATACTTAATCATGTGGATTAGAGATATGAAGCATGTAGCAAACCACCGAGAGGCGTGCGTTGCGTGAGTGTGTGAGAAAACCTTATTTGCTTAGTGTAAAGCTGTAGCAATGCCTGTCTATGAGTAAAGTCAACAACAACTAACTGCCCGAGAGGGTAAGTGGTTGGTTGCATTAAGCAATGTAAGCAAGTGTTCACTAGAGATATGAATAATCTTATGTTAGACAAGTTTATGTGGTTGCCTTGTCTTATGTATGCGTCTACTGCACCTTTAGAGCTACTCGGGAGAGAGTCTAAAGAAAGAACCTAATACTTGAGAGAGCTAGGTTAGAATCGATGCTCGGAAGAGCTAGATTAGGTTTGCATAAGCAATAATGGAGACTTTGGAATAAGCTCCATTTGCCATCACACAGCGTATGCACCCTACGGATAGGATATTGCATGCATCCAGGAAGTAGGATATGGGTGGTGATATGCGGCCATCACACTCATGCAGCGAGAGCACGTGAGCGGGTTATAGGGGTTTAGGCTGGCATAGGCTTCTCGGTACTATCGCATATACATCGCATACGTCCTAGAATTAGGCTTAAGTGTGTGTAGCATGATCGCATAGCTTGTGTTGGCTGAGGTTGCCCTTGCGGTCACTCTTAAGGGTTGCAATGAAGACATCTCCACTTTTTATCTATTTTTCCATTCATTTACTTCCTGTCAATAGTTGTCATGTCTCTACCTCTCATTCATATTCTCATTGCATTGTCTGTTAGTTAGGAGTAGAAGTAGTGTTAGCATAGAAACCCCTCCACCATTCTTTAATTCAACCGCTGCATGCACATTACCGCATTCATCTAGCTACAAGTCCCTGTGTTCAACCTCGAATCACCTGAGAAACTTTCGTTCGTGTTATACTTGGCGTGAGCACAAGAAAACTTGTTACGAGAACGCATGGTCATTGCTTACATTTGTTAAAGCAAATTGTAAGTCCATGGCATGACCACCGACGCATGATAATCAATGCATACCTTAAGAACATGCACCGCATATTGTGTCCAAGGAATTTAGTTGTCGAGTAATTGACCTCTAATTTTCCATCATCAATTTTTTGGTGTCATTGCCGGGGACTTGGCAGCTAATTGTTTGTTAAGTTTTGTGTCTCTGTAGGCAACCTTTTTATCTTGGGAGTATTGCAGTTTGACATGATGTGTGAGATACATTAATTGGAGGAATTTGATGTAAATATGATTTATATTAAGTAAAGGAGAAAAGGACTATGGTTTAAATGTTGCATATGATGTGATATTAAAACTATAGATTATAAATATAATATGATAAGTTAGTTATTATATTTATTTATAATTAAACAATTATGAGATAATTGTTGATGGTTTTCTCTATAACCGTGCGTGAAAGTGGGAGGTTGTATGAAAGTGGCACATTTTCTAAACCATCGAGCACAAGTCTATACGATAGACACAAACCTCTCCCACTTGCTTCGTCGTTGATTACGATCATTGTTTCCTCCATTGATACTTGATTTTATAAATAACAAATACTGCAGAGTTTGAAAAGAGTTGATTAAACGAGAAATATGATAAGTATGCGGTGAACAGGTTGAGAAAAGTTTCGGCTAACACTTCCTATGATGCGTTCATGCTATGCGATCATAGCATGCATACAATAGTAAACCACCTCTCGGTGTGAATGCCATGGCTTCTAAAGCTAGAACGCATGTGATATACACGCTAAGTCTATAGGACCAACACATAAGCCTCTATTCTTATTTATGCGATGACAAAATGACACACACAAAAATAAGGCGACCACATAATATCATTCCCATCTCTAGGATGCATGCGATGTAGGTTGACAAACAGAGCTTATCTCTAAGTCCCTATCTCTTGTTTATGCAGTTTTAACCTAGCTCTCTCGAGTCATTAGGTTCTTTCTTTAGACTCTCTCTCAAGTAGCTCTAAAGGGTATTTGGCACAGCATAAAACAAGACAATCGCAAGCAATGAACTTCCTAGGTCATGTTAGCTTAGTTTTTCTCAACCCATTCGACTAGTTTAGCTACACATGCATACTAAGAGAGTGAACAAATGTAGAATAAGAACTTCCATTGTATAAATATAAAGATGAAGTATAAAATAACAATGCAAGTATAGAATAAAGGGCCTAGTAGAAATCTCTTGCTGCCCAGGCTTTTATACTGTTTTTTTACTTATGTTCAAAAGATAATCTCACTCTCGCGAGAGTCAGCCCACTCTCTACTTCTACGCCTCAAGGTTCTCTCTCGAGTTGCCCTGTGCAATCTCTGGCATCTTTACTCTTCTCTTGCTCAGCCTTAAAATGAAAGGAAAACTATGAATAAAGACGAGCTGAGCTCTTAAATTTGTAAACTGGTGAACTGATTAACCCCTTTTCTGAAGGATGCTTTTGGTATTTATAGAACATCCAGGGTGAAAGGCGGCTTCTCTTTCATGATTGTACAGATGGGACGACTTTAATTCTTGACTGATGCGTCGAATATTTATCACCAAAAAACTGAATGTACTTATGATCGTTTCGGCTATCAACTTAATTCGGATTTAGCTGTCATCAGCTTTCTGTCCCATCACAATTAATTAGCCTTTCACCCAGATGCGCCCACCATGTTGCGCCGACCAAGTTGCGGCAATCCTTCTCGATCAAATGTTTGCGAACACGATCACCGCAAAGCCTTGCGGTAATGCTGCGCTCAACCAATGATTTCCTATGATCGCATATTCTGCACAAAAATACGAAAATCAACTGTTCTAATGTGATGAACGCATGAGACCGCAATATTATGAATTTGATTTTTTTGGACACAATTTAACATGTTTTATCAACGCAAGCCAGCATTGTTTAAGAAATTAGCACTATGATAACGTGCATTTCTGCCCGTTATCACACCCCCAAATTTAAAGAATGCTTGTCCTCAAGCATAAGCTAAAGACTTCCTTTAGCAAGTCAACCGCAATGTTCTTTTCTTAGATTTCTCAAAGATACTTCGTTCAAATCCTATGTACCAAAGTTTCCTTAAGTCTTATTCAAGTCACTTCTTAAAATATTTCTAAGCCCTAGGGACTGGAAGCTTAACCTTCAAAAGGACTTTACTAATTTTCGGAACATCGCATGATTTATTTCAAAAAGAAAATTTTTTTACCGGGGTATCAAATGATTTTATCCTTGCATATTTCTTGTCATTGTTATTTTTTTTTCTAACCATGCGCTTATCCAAGTGCCTTGCCTTCGCTTTGGCTTGCCCCCACGTGTGTTATGTGGACATCAAACTACGAGCAATGCACTCTTCCTCAGTCTAAACTCATACCTACTTGGTAGTGGAGTTGCGGTCATTTATTTATGCGTTGATCCTGGTGACTTACTTTCATTTTGGCTTGCCCCCACGTGTTTCATGCGGACATCCAACTATGAGTAAGTGCCTTTCACAACTTAATTCTCATCAACATGGGTTTCCCATTACGTTGACAGTGGAGTTGTTATTCTCAAAATTTTTCCTTCCTTTTTTTTTTTTTTAAACAGCAAGGTCAAAAATAAATACCTCACCCCCAATTTAAAATGCCACAATGTCCTCATTGACGAATGATTGAGATAAGTCATGCGGTGTTCGTAGAAAGGTTCGTAAAGAGAGTTTGAAAGAAAGTGAGCAAACCCCTAACTTCTAGAAATATTTTATGAGGTGACTATCTTAAAGTTAAGTTGACTCTCGTATATAGGAAAGACATAGAAGCATATTTTTCATCATTGAAATCATAATTGACAAAGAGACAGAATGCGATAACTTAGTAAATTTATCTATGTCAAATAATTGCGGTAATCAAAGAGGATGCGGTGATAAAACTTTTAAAACTAACATGCAATGCAATAGTGCAAAATTTGAAATAAAGATATAGAAGAATACACCCCTAAATTTGCGCTATCGCCCGCATTGTGTATTGACGCATCCATCTTTGTGGCGATCTCTCTTCTTTGTGATGCAGTGACAGAGTAAGATAGGTGACTTCTTCACGTAACATCTCTGCAATCCAGCACCTCGATCGTTGCAAGAAAAACAGAGAGAGGGTCAAATTATTTTTAACAAAACAAAATTCGTTATCGCAATCTTCCCTTTTTTTCTTTACCTTTTTTATTTTTTTATTTTTTTTTTGTAGAATAAGAACAGATAAAGCTTAAAAGAGATAATGTAATGAAAATTCAGAATAGTAGAGAAAAGTTGAAGATTCATGCTTCCCAAAGCTTGCGTTCTTGATGGATTGTGAACGTCTGATAATGCAGGGACCACCTACTTCCTTCTTTATTCAAAGTTCTTTTAGTTCCACGGAGTTGACTTGGTGATGCTAGCCTTCTCCATGATAGGCCTTTACTTGCTGCCCATTAACTTTGAAAATGTTGGTTCCGTCATCATTTGATAATTTAACCGTGCCATGCAGAAATACTTGTCTAACTATGAATGTTCCGAACCAATGTGACTTTAGTTTTCTTGGGAAGAGTCGCAGACGTGAGTTGAAGAGTAAGACCCTCTGCCCTACTTGGAGGTTTTTGCCACATATGCGTTTGTCTTGCCAGTGCTTGGTGCACTCTTTGTAAATCTTCGCGTTTTCATATGCGTTAATCCTCCATTCTTCTAGCTCGGCCAGTTGCATTGACATTGCATGTTTTCAAATGACACGTCTTACCAAATACCAATGCATATGGGGACATACCTATCAGTGTTTTAAATTCAGTCCGGTATGCCCACAACGCATCGTCAAGCTTTGTTGCCTAATCTTTTCGCGAAGGCCTTACTACCTTCTCAAGTATCAGCTTAATTTGTCAATTGGACACCTCGGCCTGACCATTCCTCTGTGGATGGTATGCGGTGGCCACTTTGTGGAGAATGTTGTATTTTCCTAGCAGCTCCTTGATATTATGGTTGATAAAGTGGGACCCTTCATCACTTATGATGGCATGAGGACTGCCAAAACGAGTGAAAATATGTTTCTTCAGGAATTGGGAGACGACCGTTGCATCGCTTGCGGCGCATGCTATTGCTCTACCCATTTGGATGCATAATTGACGGCTAATAAAATATAATGTTTACCATTCAAGGGAGGGAATGGTCCCAGAAATCAATCCCCCATACATCGAACAATTCAAGCTCC
Source organism: Benincasa hispida (assembly GCF_027475165.1). Lineage (NCBI taxonomy): Eukaryota > Viridiplantae > Streptophyta > Magnoliopsida > Cucurbitales > Cucurbitaceae > Benincasa > Benincasa hispida. Next base: position 5,926,563 of record NC_143484.1, on the reverse strand, counting down.
ACGATGGTGTTCATTGACATTGCATGTTTCCATGAAATGTTACGTGTGAATTGGCACCGATCACACTTCATGGTGTAGTCAGCTGCATCGTTAAATGTGGGCCAAAAGAATCAACTCTATAAAACCTTGGCTACGGTGCGCTATCCTCCAAAGTGCCCACCATATGGTGAGTCGTGACATTGTGATAATATGCATTGTTGAGCAGCATTTGGTACACATAATCACAAGATCTGGTCTACCCCTCTTTTATACAGATTCGGCTCATCCCAATAATAATTTCTGCATTCATGTTTGAGCTTCCTCTGTTGGTGGTAAGTGTAATCTTCAGGAAATTGCTCGCAAACAAGATAAATGACTATGTTTGCATACCAGGGAAATTCTTCAATATGGAACATCTGCTCATTTGGGAACACCGCACTCACTTCAGACTCATTGCGGTCAACCTCAGGATTTTCCAGTCTAGACAAGTGATCCGCAACTTGGTTCTCTGTCCCCTTCCAGTAAATTATTTGTATGTTAAATTCTTGAAGGAGGAGAACCAATCTGATCAACCTCGGCTTTGCGTCCTTTTTGTCATTAACTACTTTATTGCCGAATGATCAGTATGGACGAGTACTTTTGTCCCCAACAGATATGCACGAAATTTTTCCAACGCAAAAATTACCGCCAAAAGTTCTTTCTCGGTGGTGGTATAATTTGTCTGAACAGGATAATGTTTTACTCGCATATGCGATGGGATGCAAGAATATTTTTCTCTTTTGTGCCAAAGCTGCTCCCATTGCATACCCGCTTGCATCGCACATTATTTCAAAGGGTAGTGTCCAATCAGGTGCAATTAGTACGGGTGCGGTAATCAGCGCATTCTTCAAAACTCAAAATGCATTGAGGCAGTTGTTGTCAAAATCAAATTTTCTGTCAGCCTCTAACAACGCACTCAATGGTCGTGCTATTTTGGAAAAGTCTTTGACAAAGCGTCTGTAGAATCCAGCGTGCCCCAAGAAGCTTCGTACAACCGTCACACTTGTTGGAGTTGGAACTTTTTCAATTGCTTCGATTTTTGCTTTGTCCACCTCCAACCGATCCCAGGAAACTTTGTGCCCCAACACTATGCCCTCCTTCACATGAAATGACATTTTTCCCAGTTAAGCACCAGATTTGTCTCTTCCTTGTGCCCCAACACTATGCCCTCCTTCACATGAAATGGCATTTTTCCCAGTTAAGCACCAAATTCGTCTCTTCGCATCTCTTCAGTATCTTTTCCAAGTTGGCTAGACAGACTTCATAGGTGTTTCCATAAACAGAGAAGTCGTCCATAAAGATTTCGACAGAGTCCTCATGATAGTTTGAAAAGATGGCCATCATGCACCTTTGGAACGTGCTTGGCGCATTATAGAGGCCGAACGACATGCGGCGAAAAGCAAAGGTCCCATATGGGTAGGTGAATGTGGTCTGGTCTTGGTCTTCTAGAGCTATCATAATCTGGTTGTACCCGGCATAACAATTCAGAAAGCAGTAAAAGTCATTTCTAGCTAGACGGTCTAGCATTTGATCAATGAATGGCAGAGGGAAATGATCTTTCTTTGTGGCCGCATTCAGCTTGTGGTAATCCATGCAAATGCACCACCTAGTGACGGTTCCTTATGGTATTAATTCATTATTTTCATTCGGGACTACCGTCATGCCGCCCTTTTCAGCACACACTACACGAAGCTGACCCACGTGCTATCTGCTATAGGATGGATAATGCCCACATCTAACCATTTAATGATCTTCTTTTTTATGACCTCTTTCATCGTAGGGTTGAGTCTGCGCTGATGTTCGATCGTTGCTTTGTGGTCCTCTTCAAGATGAATGCGGTGCATACAATACGTTGGGCTAATTCCTCTAATGTCGGCGAGCGTCCAGCCAATTGCTCACACATATTTCCTTAGAATGCTCATCAATGCATTCTCCTGGTCTTCGTTCAACTCGGAGGAAATAATAACAGGCAGCTTCTCATTTTGCCCCAAAAATGCGTACTTGAAATGATTCGATAGGGCCTTTAATTCCAGTGTTGGTGGTTCTACTAAGGATGGTTGCATTGTTTTTCTTTCTTCTTTTTTTTGTTGGCTCTTCTTCTTGATTTGTGATCATCTCCTCTTCTTTGTTTGTTTTTGTTATGATCACATTATAAGAGCAAAGAATGCACTGACATCCTCTTCTTCATTCTTTTCATCAAACTTTTCTTCCTCAATCAAATTCTGGTCATCATCAGAGTCATGCAAGTCTTCTTCATCCAAAAACTTCATGGCATGAATTATGTTGAACTTTAGCTTCTGTCCGTTGATGCTCAAAGTGATTTCCCCTTTATGCACATCAATCTTCCTTAGTACTGTACCTCTTCATTTAACATAGACAGAAAGCGTTGGTACTGTACCTCTTCGTTCTTTTTCTTCCTTAGTCTTTGTGGGAAAGGGGATAACTGCACTTTCACGGTAACCGTCTCAGTTGGCTTTGAGGTCGACACAACCTCTGGTTCTACTACTTCTTTTTCTCATTCTTCTTCTTGTGTCACCGCAATTTCAGGTTCAGCCGCAATGGAGATGTCTGACTAAGATCCTTCGTTTCTCCCTCCATAGTCATCCCACTTCGCAATGTCACAACCTGACATTGCTCTTTACCTGATCCCCCCGGGTTTCGTGGGAGTTCTATTGAACTTGGCAGAGCCCCTTGCAGTCTACTCTTCAGCTCACTCGTAATCTGACCCATCTGTAATTCTAGATTGTGGATGGACGTAGCCTGACTTTGAAGCACAGTTTCGTTTTTCTCTATGTATTGCTTCAATAGGCTTTCCAAGGAAGAGGATTGCGGTGATTATGAGCTACTTGCTTGATTGTTTGTCTGACCATTGTTGCATGGGAAGAATTCTGGTGGCCCTTCTTTCTGCGCCACGGGTTGGAAATTCTGTTGCTGATTCTTCCAAGCAAAATTAGGGTGGTTTCACCACCCGAGGTTGTAGGTATTCGAAAAGGGATTATTTTCACAAAGTAAATGGATTGTGGATTTTGTGGGCAATCTTCCATCGCATACCCATCACCGCAAGTCGCGCACCTTACGGTGTTTTGACTGATTGCGTTGATTTGCCCATTTTGCGATGTTTGGCTGCTAATCGTAATTCCTTGGATTAAGTTCATCATTGTGGTCATCTGATTTTGTAGTGAAGCAGTAGCACCATTACTTGCATCATTGTCTTTGATTCTCAACCTCTAATCACTCTTTCTTCAATCTTCGTGGTTCTTAGAGATGCGATCCAAGATATTCTTTGCCTCGTCATACGTTTTATCAATCAGACCACCAGTGGCTGCCGCATTGGCAGCGGTCTGCGAAGCGGGATTCAAACATGATAAAAAATTTCCATTTGAAGGCAGTCTGGCAAACCATTGTGTGGACAATCCCTGACCAACCTTTTAAACCTTGCCCAGACATCGCTGAGCGATTCATCCTTGTCTTGTTCAAAATTATAATGAGTTTCCTTCATCTTGCATTCTCAGTAGGTGGAAAATATTTCTTCATAAACTTCTCCACAACCTGTTCCCATGAAGTGATTTCTCCTAGTTCGAGAGAATACGCCCATTTCCTAGCCTGGTCATAGAGAGGAAATGGAAACAAAGTTAGTTGAAATTCTTCGGCAGAGATGTTCGGGAACACAAAAGTATTGTAGATTTCAATAAAGCTTGGAAGGTGGGCATGCGGGTCCTCGCCACGCCTTGCTACGAATTGTCCTACGGTCTGGATCATCTGCAGCATCACCGGCTTCATTTCGAATCGGATTTCGTCGAGGGCAGGCATTATGATTCCTGGAGAGAAATCATAGAGGTTTGGCGATGCATAGTCCCTAATGGGTCTATTGCGATCGTTTGCTAGCAGGATTGGATTCGTCATGAAATTGTTATCATTTGGTGCTTCGTTTCCAGGCTGCTCTGTCATCTATTCTTTATCTGATTGTGGTTGCTGTTGCCGGTTTCTCAGTCTCTGTCAAACGTTCTCTCAATCTCCAGGTCATAATTCGCCAGAGATTGAGAGTTTGCAAAGAAATCAAAAAATTACCGTTAGTACACTATTTTGCCGAAGTCCCCAACAACGGCGCCAAAACCTTGATCCTTGATTTTATGAAGTGAATTATGAATGATATGCGATGCTAAAATTATGTTGTGCACTCAAGTTTCCTCAGCGGAATCCAAGTGTAAATTCCACTGAGTTTCCTGGTAAGTCCAGGGTCGAACTTAGGGACTTGTGAAAATAGGTTGCATTTGTAATTTTTATGAAAACTTTGCAGTAACCAAATAAATAAATAGTTGTTGAGGTTGTTGTTTGCAATGATAAAAAAATAACAAACGCGGCGGAGTTTGAAAAGAGTTGACTAAATGGGAAATGCGATGAGTATGCGGTGAACAGGTTGAGAAAAGTTTCGGCTAACACTTCCTAGGATGCGTTCATGCTATGTGATCATGCCACAAGCATACAACAGTAAACCACCTCTCGATGCGAATGCCACGGCTTCTAAAGCTAGAACACATACGATATATGTGCTAAGTCTATAGGACCTATGCATAAGCCTCTATTCTTATTTATGCGATGACAAAATGACACACACACAAATAAGGCGACCACATAATATCATTCCCATCTCTAGGATGCATGCGATGTAGGTTGACAAACAGAGCTCATCTCTAAGTCCCTATCTCTTGTTTATGCAGTTCTAACCTAGCTCTCTCGATTCATTAGGTTCTTTCTTTAGACTCTCTCTCAAGTAGCTCTAAAGGGTATTTGGCACAGCATAAAACAAGACAATCGCAAGCTATGAACTTCCTAGGTCATGTTAGCTTAGTTCTTCTCAACCCATTCGACTAGTTTAGCTACTCATGCGCTAGGAGAGTGAACAAATGTAGAATAAGAACTTCCATTGTATAAATATAAAGATGAAGTACAAAATAACAATGCAAGTATAGAATAAAGGGCCTGGTAGCAATCTCTTGCTGCCCAGGCTTTTACACTGTTTTTCTACTCGTGTTCAAAAGATAATCTCGCTCTCCCGAGAGTCGGCCGACTCTCTACTTCTACGCCTCAAGGTTCTCTCCCGAGTTGCCCTGAGCAGTCTCTGACGTCTTTACTCTTCTCTTGCTCCGTCTTAAAACGAAAGGAAAACTATGAACAAAGACGAGCTGAGCTCTTAAATTTGTAAACTGGTGAACTGATTAAGCCATTTTCTGAAGGATACTTTTGGTATTTATAGAACATCCAGGGTGAAAAGCGGCTTCTCTCTCATGATTTTACAGATGGGATGGTCGTAATTCCTGACTGGTGCGCCAAATATTTGTCACCAAAAAACTGAATGTACTTGTGATCGTTATCAGTTGTCAACTTAATTTGGATTCGACTATCATCAGCTTTCTTTCCCTTCACGATTAATTAGCCTTTCACCCAGATGCGCCCACCATGTTGCGCCTAGCGATCCTTCTCGATCAAATGTTTGTGAACATGATCATCGCAAAGCCTTGCGGTGATGCTATGCTCAACCAATGATTTCCTATGATCGCAATTTCCGCCTTTCGTCATTGTATATTCTACACAAAAATACGAAAATCAACTATTATGAACGCATGCGACCGCAATATTATGAATCTGATACCTTTTGGGCACAATTTAACATGTTTTATCAATGCAAGCTAGCATTGTTTAAGAACTTAGTTACTGAGTACACGATCAAATAGTAAGAGTTCCTTAAGCGCTTGCTCTATGATCGTGTAGACGATCGTGCCTCACAGCAACGTAGTCATCTAAAAAAACATTTAGACTTGTGCATTTAATGTTAGTGCACTAAATGATTGAGTGCCTCATGCTTCGTTGCATTGTAAATGGTACTCGGTCGTTGCTAAGTGATCGTGGATACTCGGTCAGTTTACTAAACAATCAGGGAGGCTTTGCCGCGTGGTTCAAGATCCGGTTCACCTGTGAACCGATTTGCTCAATGGATTTATGTAATAAATAGAATTTTAATTTTTGGTTTTTTAGGCTAAATCATCCCGATCTAGTAGTCTTTGATGAATGTACATAAGATGTATGTTTGATTATATGTCATATGGTATGCCATATAGTTTAAATTTGATCTCCTGTATAGGATAATACTGTTTTAGTCTCTTGTCCTAATCTGCTTTTTCCCTACGGTGGGCACATTAGGGCGGGACTCTAGAGCAAAAAATGAGGGGTTACACTTACGCGAAATTGTTAAAGGTTAACAGTTTTGGACCGAAAAATGGTGACTGTTAGGGTCAGTTACAAGAGTTGTTTCTGCTTAATGGTTAAGAGTGTCTCATCCCAGTGAAGGGGCATCTGATCACCCGACCAGTGACGTTTTTCCAGCCTTGCTGGGGCATCATTATGAAATAGATGTCTTTTAACTTAGGGTACATGTAACTATTTTGCTAAAACTAAAATTGGTGTTAAAAGTGGTATTGCATAGACTCGTTATGTTTGTTCGTTTTTCAGCAACGTAATGGCTACAGCCACATCAGCTCTATTAAGCACCGACAAATTGACTGGCGAGAATTACGTTAGTTGGAAACATACGATCACTACTATATTAAACGTCGATGACCTGAGGTTCGTCCTTATAGAGGAGTATCCTCCTATTCCACCTTAGAACACCACTCGAAGTGTTCGAGAGGCCTATAAAAGATGGACATGGCGAACGAGAAGGCTCGAGCTTACATCTTGGCCAGTCTTAATGATGTTTCGGCCAAGAAGCATGAGCTTATGGTCTTAACACGTGAGATCATGGAGTCCCTGCGGGGAATGTTCGGACAACCATCTAAACAGCTCAAGCACGAAGCTCTTAAATGCATCTTCAACTCCAAAGGCACCTTTGTTCGTGAACATGTGCAAGACATGATGGTCCACTTCAATTTGGAGGAGATGAATGGATCGCACATCGATGTGGGCAGCCAGGTTAGCATAATTCTGCACTGGTTGCCAGAGAGCTTCATACACTTTGTTAGTAATGCGATACTGAACAAAGTAGACTATACCCTTACAACTCTCTTCAATGAGTTGCAGACATTCCAATCCTTGCTTAAAAGTAACGAGAAGAAGGTAGGTGAGGAAAATGTTGCTTCATCTTCTAAGCAGATTCATCGAGATTCGACCTCAAGAACAAAGTCTGCACCTTCTACTTCTAACACTTCCAAATGGAAGAAGAAGAACGGTGGTAAGGGGAAGGGGAAGGTAGCTGCTAATGAACATTCTGTCGCCCAGCAGTGTAGGCGACCAGCACCAGTTGACGAATGAAAGTGTTTTCATTGCAACCAAAATGGGCAATGTAAGTGGAACTGTTTTCGCTAGATTAAGGAGAAGAAAAAGGTTAAGGCCAAGAAAAAAAAAAGGTAAATATGATTTACTAGTTTTGGAAACTTGTTTAGTGGAGAATGATGATTTTTCTTGGATTATTGACTCTGGAGCCACTAATCATGTTTGGTCTTCTTTTCAGGGGATTAGATCCTTGCAGCAACTTGAGGCTGGAGAGATGATGATACGAGTAGGCACCGGGCATGTTGTCTCAACTTTGGCAGTGGGAGGGCTCCAGTTGACTTTACAGAAGAAGTTTATCATTTGAAATGATGTGAATGTAGTTCTTGAGTTAAAACGAAACTTATTTCTGTAAAGTTTCTGATAAAATGTAAGTATACTCTTCATTTTGAATTGAAAAGAATGTTTTTTCTTAAAGATGAAGTTTAGATTTGCTCAGCAAAACTAGAAAAAAAGTGCTAAGGTCGTTAACAATAAGTTCCCTCCATAACATAGAGATGTTTAAAACTATTGTAACTCAAAATAAACGACAATAGGTTTCTCCAAACGAAACTGCCAACTTTGACACCTTCGATTAGGGCACATTAATCTCAATAGGATTTAGAGATTGGTGAAAAATGGACTACTAATCGAGTTAGAGGAAAATTCTTTACCGGTGTGCGAATCTCGCCATGAAGGCAAGATGACTAAAAAACCTTTTATTAGAAAAGGTTATCGAGCCAAAGAGCCTCTAGAGTTAGTGCATTCAGACATTTATGGTTCGATGAGTGTGCAAGCTAGGGGAAGCTATGAGTATTTCATCACTTTTACTGATGATTACTCTCGGTATAGGTATGTTTATTTGATACAACGAAAGTCTAAATCCTTTGAAAAGTTCAGAGAGTTCAAGGTTGAAGTTGAAAATGCATTGGATAGACGGATTAAAACACATCGATCGGATTGGGGTGGAAAGTTTTTGGATTCGGAGTTCCAAAACTGTATGATAGAACATGGAATCGTTTCCATCTGTCAGCGTTGGGTACTGATGACATGCAGAAATGCAAGTCATATTAGTTCTTTTACATAGAATTATGAAGGTCGTTAGGCAGAATATGCGGCAATCATGGTAGGAATTCACGAGAAAATGAGCTTGTGTCGATCAACATGTCGAATCTCAGCTAACCTGTTATTTTGCGTTAATTATGCGTTCAATGTTCTATTTTTGTTGGTAATGTAGGACATGAATGCAAACGCAGAAACCGGACCACTACATAGATAACCGCATACGGAGGAACTCTCCATCGCAAGCCGAACGCATTATATCAATGCATGAATATTGCGGTAATCAGCCGTATGCGTTCATGGCATGGGGATTGCGCTCGTCAGGCAGTTGTAGTCATCATGTTGAGTTGCGGTATTAAGCGAATACAGCCATTGAATGATTGCGCCTACACGACAATGCATTCTAATGGGATCAACGCAAGGTAGGTGGAATGAACGCATCAACGCATCTACCTCGAGAAAAACCAAAAGATGATGTTCACATTTCACCTACCACGCCGTTGGTGGCAGAGGTTCAGAAAGGACAAACGTAAGGAACGTCAGACTCAGAGCAGTCCAATTAATGCTATCGACAACCTAAGCTCTATAAATAGAAGCCGATGAGCTGAAATTCAAATCATTCGGGGGAGGATCCTTGTGAACCGGGGACTTTTCCTGCGATCCAGACAAAATGCGTGAGAAGACGCATGAGAGTTCTTCACCTCCTTCATCCCTTCCGAGTGACGTTCGGAGCCTTCGACCGGAGTTAGATCTCAAGAGATTCAGCTTCTCTGCCCATCCCTGGCACCACCGGCAACCTTGATGCAAATTCGCTGGAAGCAAGTCTTTGGTTCCCGCCGGTCACTTCCTTTTTCTTTCTTTTCTCATATTGTACTGTATGACATTTTGGAATTAAGGAATGGATACAATCTGTTATTCAATACATTTCTCTGTTCCTTCGACTCCATCTCCATCTTCTTTGCTAGCATCTTTACTTTCATTGCAGCACTTAGTGGGATTGCTTGGGTATTGCATATTTAGTCATATGGATTAGGGATATTTAGCATGTAGCAACCACCGAGAGGTGTACATTGCGTGAGTGTGTGAGAAAACCTTATTTGCTTAAGTGTGAAGCTGCTGCAATGCCTGCCTATAGGCTAACGCATTGCTTGTCTATGAGTAAAGTCAGCAACAATCAACTGCCTGGGAGGGTAAGTGGTTGGTCGCATTAAGGAAGGTATGCGTTGTTCACTAGGGATAGTAACAATCATGCGTCAACCAAATTCATGCATTTGTCTTGTATTATGAACGCTTCATTCGTCCATTAGGGATACTCGGGAGGGTAGTCTAAGGACAGGATCTAGGCTTGGGAAGGTCAGGTTAGAATCTAGACTCAGGAGAGTAAGATTAGAACACATAATACAAGAGATAGGAGATTAGGAATAAGCATTGTTTACTATTAACCCATTGCATGCATCCTAAAGATAGGGTATGATTGATGCGGTCACTGCATTGTTGTGTACATTCTGCATCATCGCATAGGAACAAAGTAGAGACTTAGGAATAAGCTCTATGGACACTTTTGCATTCAACACATGCGTCCTAGATTTAGGAGCACCGCATCTCCAGTGGGAAATGATTTGCTGTGCATGAGTGTAGCATGAACACATTGGCTTATGTTGACTAGGGTTGCCCTCGTAGTCACTCTTAAATATTGCAATGAAAACATCTCCGCATTTTATCTGTATTCCTATACATCTTTTTCATGTTAAGGTTTGTCACATCTCAACCTTTCATGCATATTCTCATTGCATTGTCTGTTAGATAGGAGTAGGAGTAGGATTAACATAGTAACATCCCCTCCATTGTTTTATTTAAATCGCCGCATACACATCACCGCAAATATATAGTTACAAGTCCCTGTGTTCGACCTCGGATTACCCGAGAAACTTGCGTTCGCGTTATACTTGGCGTGATTGCAAGAAAACTTGTGGCAGGACGCATGGTCATCGCACACATTCGTTAACGCATTTTCATTCCAATGCATGACCATCGACGCATGACTATCAACGCATATCTTAGGAACATGCATCGCATAACACGTCCAAGGGATTTTAGTTATTGAATAATTTGACTTCCAATTTTCTGTCATCAGGTACACCTCAACGAAATGGTGTAGTGGAGAGTAGAAACAAAACCTATTTGGACATGGTTCGGTCGATGATGAGTTACGCTTCCTTACTGGACTTGTTTTGGGGATTTACAGTGGAGATTGTAGTGTATATCCTCAATTGTGTTTCATCCAAGAGTGTTGGGAGAATACCTTTGGAGTTGTGGAATGGGCATAATGCTAGTTTACGTCACTTTCGCATATGAGGTTGCATAGTACATGTGTTTGAGGCTAATCCAAAGAAATTGGAACAATGTTCGAGGTTGTGCCTCTTTGTAGGGTACCCCAAAGGTACACAAGGGGGTTACTTTTATGATCCTACGAAAAACAGAGCGTTTTTGTCAACAAACGCTACCTTCCTCGAGGAGGATCATATGGGGGAGAATAGTCCACGTAGTAAGATCGTGTTGCTTGAACTTTCCAACGAAACTACTGAAACTTCAATAAGAGTTGTTGAAGGGTCTGCTCCATCAACAAGAGTTGTTGATGGAAGTTCATCTTGTAGGTCAGTTGCACCTCAAGATTTGTGAATCCACATGTTCGCTATATGGGTTTCACTGAAATCTAAGCTATGATAGCCAATGGCGAGGTTGAGGATCTATTGTCTTATTAGAAGACAATGAAGGATGTTGACCGGGATGAATGGGTCAATGCCATGGATCTTGAGATGGAGTCGGTGTAGTTCAACTCAGTATGGGATCTTGTAGATCAACCTAATGGGGTCAAACCTATAGGTTGCAAATGGATCTACAAGAGGAAATATGGTGTCGATGGGAAGGTGCAAACCTTCAAGGCTAGACTTGTGGCAAAGGGTTATATCCAGGTGGAGGGAGTCGACTATGAGGAGACATTCTCGCCTGTTGCCATGTTAAAGTCTATCCACATTCTCCAATCCATAGCCTCATATTATGACTAAGAGATATGGAAAATGCACGTCAAGACTGCCTTTCTGAACGATAATCTTGAGGAGGCCATTTATATGATGCAGCCCGAGGGACTCATTGCCCAAGGTCAAAAGCAAAAGGTTTGCAAACTAAATCGGTCCATTTATCGGCTAAAATAGGTGTATCGACCTTGGAACATTCACTCTAATATTGCGATCAAATCGTACGGCTTTGACTAAAATGTCAATGAGCCTTGTGTCTACAAGAAAATCATCAACAATTCAGTATTGTATGTAGACAATATCCTACTAATTGGGAATGATGTAGGTCTACTGATATGAACTGGCTAGTGACCCAATTCCAAATGAAAGATTTGGGATAGGCTTAGTTTGTTCTTGGTATTCAGATCTTTCGGGGTCGAAAGAACAAAATGCTAGTGCTGTCTCAAGCATTGTACATTGACAAGATGTTGCTCAAGTACTCGATGTAGAACTCCAAAAGGGACCTATTGCCTTTCAGGCATGGATTTTCATTGTCTCAGGAAATGTGTCCTAAGACACCTCAAGTGGTTGAAGAGATGAGATGGATCCCCTATGCATCTATTGTTGCCAGTTTGATGTATGCGATGCTGTGTACTAGACCAGGGATTTGCTACGCTGTGGGGATTGTTAGTAGATATCAGTCTAATCCAAGATAGGGTCACTGGACCACAATCAAGAACATCCTCAAGTATCTTCGGAGAATGAGGGACTACATGCTCGTGTATGGATCTAAGAATTTGATCCTTACTGGATACACGGACTTTGAGTTTTAGACTGATAAGGATTCTCGGAAATCCACTTAAGGCTTAGTGTTCACTCTTAACAGGGGAGCTGTAGTGTGGCAAAGCACTAAGCAGGGGAGCATCGCTAACTCCACGATGGAGGCCAAGTATGTAGCGGCTTGTGAAGCTGCTAAGGAGGCCGTTTGGCTCTGGAAGTTCCTAACTGATCTGGAAGTTGTTCCATACATGTCTAGGCTCATCACACTCTATTGTGACAATAGTGGTGCTGTGGCGAACTCCAAGGAGCGTAGGAGTCACAAGCACGACAAACATATAGAGTTGAAGTATAAACTCATCCGCGAGATACTGCATCAAGGGGACGTGATAGTCACAAAGATCGCTTCAGAGCACAACGTTGCTAACGCGACTACCCGTGGCTACAGTTTTTTAGGGTCACCTTCAGAGCATGGGTCTACGGGATTGCTCGCGGCTAGACTAGTGCAAGTTGGAGTTTTTTGTATTGGGCCTTAGTGCCCTAGTTTATTGGTTTATACTTGTTGTTATGTACACCATACTCGCTTTAGGATAAGTGAGAGATTTTTGGGGTTGATGCCTTGAACTCTCATAGGGTTCTATAGTTTGTAAACACCAGTATTGAACAAACACTTGTGATGTAATAATATGAGATATTTTCTTCACTGTTGTCTATTAAACATGAGATGTTTTATTTTCTTTACCACGAACCAATAAACTAAGTGAAGGAACTCTTATCAAAGAGTACCTATGAGCGGAAGCAAGATCGTTCCAAATTCATTGTGACAGAAATACTTCATTCACAATCAAACATATAAGTTACGCATTTAAGAACAAATTATAGCATGCTTTCAAACATAAACAACAAAGGAGCAAGATACATACCAGTTGAAGAAATCTTCTTCACCGTAAATCTCACTCTCGCCAAGTCAGCAACTCTCGTTGTCCTTGCTGAAATCGTCTAGGCTATCGTCCACCAAATCACGTTGTTGTCTACCATCGACCAGACTTCTCACGAACACGACAGTAAGAAAGGCACAACCACTTAGAAAAAATCGTCCACTAAATCACACTAGAGTGAGAATCTAGGAGGTGTGGGCTCTATTGGATTTGGTAGATGGTAGGAGGAAGGAACAATCGCTTACCACGAAAAAGCAAGTGGGAGATATCGGAAGTTTATTGATAACTTGTAGTAATACAAGTTATTTATATCATCTTACTTAGAATATGTGGCAATAGGAAGGAAAAGTTGCATCAAACATATTAAAATTGGCTTAGAAATGCAAAGATTGTAAAAGTATCGGAAACACGTTGGCTGACCACATTGCAATGGCAAAAAGGATGTCTAAATCTTTGTTTGCAGGGAACAGGTATCACTGCATGCGACGATTGCTCGTGGACAAAAAAGAGCAATGCATTCTCGGGGATTTTGTATCACCGCATGCGACGATTGCTCGTGGACAAAAAGAGCAACGCATTTCGGGGATTTCTGACATTGTAAAACTTTTGTGATATACGATCTGACAAATTGAACGTGGAGCAGAGCGGACGTTCCCACCAAGCCTCGACAGGACAAAGTAACTTTTCAGAGCGAGACCACTGACGTAGGAGGTTCTAAGGCCTATAAATAGTAACATCAACACTCAGCAAGAGGATGGGAAAAAGGACGAAAACACACGGAAAAAGAGACGAAAAGAAGCTCTGTGCAAGGGTTCTTCCCTCGAGTACTCTCCTGAGAAGGAAGTTCTCCACCTCATTTCTCCATCATGCCGGAAAGCAAATTAGCTCTGATCGGGATCCATGCCAAGACATTGACATGCTACTCTCATTTGTTCTTACTTTCCGTTCAACGATTATTGTTCATTTATTGTCTTTCATTCATATCTTTGTAACAAATGCTTTATCTTTACCAGTTAATATCATTATCATGTTCATGTTCATCTCTCTATTCACCATAACGCATTCATCTTCCATTTCTCTCACCATAATTAACTAAACCTCAAGGGTGAGGGGGAAGGATTGAGCAAGTAAGTCAATCCATGTTAAAGAAGTCAGCTAAGTTTAGTTAACACATGCTCAATGGCATCTTCACCTGTGAGAGCAGAAGTGAAGATGCTAATCCACCTCTTGAAAAAAGGTTGATAGAATGAATTAACTAAAGCAAGAAGTATTTCCAAAGATGGGAACAACCTTGCATTCACAGACGTTCATCCCTGATCATCATAGAGATATGGTGATGCAGGCGATCACCGAGAGGTGTAAACCAAGGGAAGACAGAACCTTAGTTGCGTCCTCAACAGGATTGACAAAATTGCGATGTTCTTTCCCCAAACCCATTCTCACTCTAATTCTATCCACAAGACTTGCCATCGCATTCTCTCACACACACCTTACACAACTTCATATTTATTTATCTATTTATTCATTTACCATCGCATTTTACTATTTACCTATTTATTCATTTATCATCGCATTTTACTCTTTACCTATTTATTCATTTATCATCCATTTTACTTTTCAGCACCTCACAATCTTAAATTGATTACAATCGCATATATCACATCATTGTCGCATTAACATCGCAATCCCCGTGTTCGACCTCAGATCACTTTGAGAAACTTGCGGTGGAATTATACTTGGTTTCAACACAAGAAAACTTGTGACATGCATAAACTACATGAACGCATTATACAATGAATTTTGTAGCATCGCATATACTATCTGGAAGCGTGATTAAGACATCGCATATCATCATCATCATCAACCTTGTGGTGGCATTACATCCACACAAACAACATCTATCACATAGACAGATGCTTGATCGTTTAGTAAAAGATGCACGATCGTGTAGTAGAAAGGGCCTGATCGTATAGACGATCGTTTAGTAACATCGCTCGGGTGAGCGATCGTTTAGCAAATGCTCTGCGATCATTAATGCGTGTGTGTACACGATCGTTTAGTAAACTTTGAGCTATCGCGTATGCTCTCATTTGCTAGGTAATGGGCAGTGTACTAATTCGTGTAGCGATTAACTGATGTTGTGCAAGATGAAAACTTTTTTCATTTTATCCTTCAGTTATGAAAAGTGAATGCAACCTCCCACTATCTCATTCAATTATGGAGAAAAAACGGCCAACAAATTATCCCATAATTTTTTAATTAAAAAAATAAATATAATCATATGGTATTTATAACCTATAGTTTAATATCACATCATATGCAACATATAAACTATAGTCCTTTTCTCCTCCACTAGATATAAATCATATTTATATCCTTTTCCTCCAATAAATGTATCTCATACATTATGTCAACTATATCATATAGAATTGACCCATTTATTTATATCATATATAATCAAACACCCTCTTGTCAATTTAAACACTTCAAACTAACACAAAAATTAATTCTCAACTTGAATCCATTGAGCTACAAAGGGGTCCTTATGGGCCTATGGTTCTAAGCTCCAACGGTACGTGAAATTGAATAAACTCTTTAGCCACGTGTTCCACCATCCATTAGCTATTAGGAATTTCACTAAAGAATGACAATTACACTCTTCTTACCACAGATATATTTCTGTGTCCATCGAATATAACCAATCCACCGTACGATAACCCTTCATAGATGCTCGTAAGTACAGTTGGACCAATTTACTATTTTGCCCCTGGAGCTACATCTAACTCATTAGGTACCACTGATCCCTCTGATGAACAATACAACATAGTCCTACTATGTGTGGACACGTCTCGAGCCATGAGAAGGTGTGTGGCGCCACATCGTTCAAGCCCCAAAATCAACCCTTAAAGAAGCAATCTATCTACTTACCCTTGCTTCAGGGAAGGAGTGAATTCCATCTTCTGTAGCTAAGTTCACAGCTCCCAAAATTAGACGAATTCCCAAAGTGGTAGGTTTGAGTTGGTAATCTTGCCACTCGTACCCATGCAAATCAAAGGACCACCCTCAAAGGCAGGAGTTCCTAACTTACTCAGGATCGAGGTCATGTTACCTATGGTCATCCTAGTGAAGTGAAGTCTCTGTCATGACTGGCGTTATATAACGAGAACACTTCCTGATTCGGTCTTATAGAAACTCCTTTGTATAGAACACCCCTGCTCACATGTGTAGCAAGTCACAATACTTGTAACTATTTTACAAAGCAGGCCACATCTGTAGCGTTACCAGGATAAGGTTTCCATCCTATATCCATGTACTACAGACCATTTTGGTTATCACATAAGATATGATCCACCTGTATATCACCACATACGTGCTTAAGTTACAACGACAACCAGGGATAAACTAAGGCACTAAGGCCCAGTACAAAAATCGCCAACTTGTCCTAGTCAAGCCTTGGACGGTCCCGTAGACCCATGATCTGAAGGTGACCCTAAAAAAATATAACCGTGAGAGCCCTTGTAAACAGGTCAGCAACGTTTTGCTCTGAAGTGATCTTCATGACTATCACTCCCCCTCGATGCACTATCTTGCGGATGAAATGATACTTCCACTCTATATATTTGTCGCATTTGTGACTCCTAGGCTCCCTGGAGTTCACCACAACACCACTATTATCACAATAAAGAGTGATGGGCTTAGGCATGTCTGGAACAACTTCCAGATCAGTCAGGAACTTTCGGAGCCAAACGGCCTTTTTAGCAACTTCACAATCCGCTACATACTTGGCCTCTATAGTGGAGTCAGCGATGCACCCCTGCTTAGTGCTTCGCCATACTACAGCTCCTCCGTTAAGAGTGAACACTGAGCTTGAAGTGGATTTCGAGAATCCTTATCAGTCTAAAAGTCAGAATTCGTGTATTCAGTAAGGATAAAATCCTTAGATCCATACATGAGCATGTAGTCCCATATTCTTCAAAGATACTTGAGGATGTTCTTGACGGTGGTCCAGTGATATCTACTGACTATCCTCACAATGTAGCAAATGTCCGGTCTAGTACGCAACATCGCATGCATCAAACTTCCAATGACAGATGCATAGGAGACCTGTCTCATCTCCTCAACCCCTTGAGTTATTTTGGGACATTGTTCCTTAGATAATGTAACTCTATGTCGAAAAGGCAGTAGGCCCCTTTTGGATTTCTGCATCGAGTACTTGAGCAACATCATGTTAATTTACGATGCTTGAGACAACGCTTGTGTGAAACCCGGATTTCTATTTTCCTTACTTAAGCAAGTGATAAAAGGAATTAACTAAGTGAAAGTTAAATCCTAAGTTAAGGGGAAGGAAATTTCTAAGTGTTAAGTAGATTTTCTTTGAATAAATAAAGTTGAGCTTTAATTGGTAAAATCGTGATGAAATTTGTATAATAAGTAGGATGATGAAATAGCTAGTGTGGAATGGGGATTCGAAAAGAAAAATATGGAATTGAGTTGGGAAAGTTGGGGAAAAATAATAAGTAGGTTGAACTAGTGTGGAATAATATGGAAATTAAGTTTGGAAAATTTGGGGGGAAAATTGACTAAGTATGGAGAAATTAGATGAAGTGCGTTATGGCTGATGGACTGAAAAAATATGGAATTTATGTGAAATGTGGAAAATATGGGAAATTACTTTGGGAAAAATTTGGAAAATCTGTATAAAAGTATCACAAAGTGGTGAGCAAATGGAAATGGAGAACATTGTTCACAGTAGCTAAAGATTGGAGAGAAAGTTGGAGAGAAAATGGGAGAGAGCGAGATTGGAGAGAAATTTGGAGAGAATATGGGAGAGAGCGAGATTAGAGAGAAAGATGGAGAGAAAATGGGAGAGAGCGAGATTGGAGAGAAAGTTGGAAAGAAACTGGGAGAGAGCGAGATTGGAGACGAAATGGGGGAGAAAGTTGGAGAGAGCGACACCACCGAGATTGGAGAGAGCGAGATTATGAGCGAGAAAGTGGGAGAGAGTGACACCACCAAGAGTGGAGAGAGCGACAACAGTGAGAGTGGAGAGAGGGAGAGCAGTCTGTGCGTCAGCCACGCCTTTTCCAGTACTGCATTCGAACGTCACGCCCATGCAATCGAAGGGCCTCGCCTATGCATCGAATGGTCGGGCAAGTATTTATGCATTGAATTTGGCCGCGATCTTGTAGATTATACATTGGAAACCCTAAATTGAATACAAACAAAGGTTGAAGACGCAAGGGCAAACGTCAACCAAAATTAAGTGTCTTCATAAGAAAAATTCTTAAGGCCTAAGGAAATTTGGTGGACGCATATGAAGAAAACACCTTAGGACAAGGTGATGCAAGCTTGCGTTGATAAGGGGAGAAATAAACATTTGGCCATGCAGCCAAGTAGGTGCTGTCAACACCACGAGATATTTGAACACCTATAAATATAGCTTTGGGATTTCATTTTCAAATCACAAAATCATAAATTTCGTAAAGGAGAGGGAGAACAGTGAAGGTTGAGAAGAACATATCAAATTTGGACGAGGAGATCTCCCAATCTACTACTGCGTTTGGAGTGATTCTAAAGCTATCTGAAAGCTCTGGAAGTCTAGTTTTCAGAGTGGGCTGCTGGAGGGAAAAACGCAAAGGAACCGGTCTGGAGATTGAAAAGAAGGCAGAAGGGTCAGACTGTCGGATCAGTCTGGGCCAGTCTTGAAGATTCTGTGATTCCGGCCAAACCCCGAAGAGTTATCAGCTGATATTTTAAGGTAGGCTTCCTGAGACATTTTAGAATGAGTTTGTAGAAGGAAGTATTTCAATATAAGGTTCATAACTATGAGTAATCTAAGCTGTAAAATGAATATGGATTCTAGGGGTGAAAAGGAGCCTGAGAAGCCACTAGAGTAAAAAGCTCCTAAGACAATCAAGATGAGTGGCTAAAATGTTTTGACTAAAACATTTTGCTTAAACAGTTTTATTACAACATGTTATAGAAAGCATGTTTCCAAGAATATTCTCATGCCTACTAGTTTTATGAAGTGATTTCCAAGCAAGTTGTGAATTATGTTTTAAACGCATGCATGTGTGAGAAATTGTTGAAAAACTATTTATATGTGTTGATTTCATCCAGCATGCGTTAACATCTCTAAATTCATGTTTTATATGTGTTATACTTTACATGCTTTAAAGAGAAAATTCGTTTATGACTAGTTTTACTAAAATGCGATACCAAAGGACATTTGAGAAGGTATCCACCCAACTAGATACTGAAAGACATTTGAAAAGGTATCTATTGGTAGTGAAGGATGTTTGAGAAGGTACCAAGCCAACAGGATACTGAAGGACGTTTGAGAAGGTATCCTAGTAGCTCGATACTGAAGGACATTGAGAAGGTATCTGAGAAGATGTACCTAATGTGTGAGGGTACTTAGTGTGGCCACAGGTGAATAGAGTCAGAGATTGAGCAAAAGGGTTCTCTCTGGACTAGTAGTTGGTGATGGGATTGTTTTACCCATAGTAGGCTACGTTGGATTGAGAAATGATTTTACTGTTTTATGATTAAAACATCTTTATATGTTTTATGCTTGGAAAATGTTTATGTTGCAGTACAACTAAATAACCACTAACTGTAAGCAATATTTCCTACTAAAACCACATTGAGAATATCTTCCTGAGATTTCCTCCATATCAATGAAAATTCCTCAATTAATACTTGTTATATCAATAAATAATGCTAAAATAACCAAAATACTTTTATATAACAAAAGTACCAGCTTATCCTACTCCAAACTTAGCCAAAATCCCAAAATATGCCCCTTTAGAGGTTATTTGGACTGTGGCAGGTAGCTGGGCGTTCGACTGTGTGCAGGGTGGGCTTGTTGTGTCACACAGTGGGCTGCTGCATTGGCCGTGCGTGATGCGTCGCATGGTGGCTACTGCGTTGGGCTGGCGTGCGTGATGCGTTGGTGTGAGGCATGCTGATGGACGGACGCTTCGTTGCAAGGCACGCGTTGTGTGATGCGTTGGCTGGCTGGGCATATGCATCCGGGCAGACTCCAATGTTTCAACAATGCAACCTTAGGTCCCTCGGACCCTAATTAATTTGGCAGCCTAAATACTCAAGCGTAACACTCTAAATAAGCTCTCAACACAGAGATTTTGGTGATGGCATGAAGGAATTCTTCTCGCCTACCCCTCTATTTATAGCCATCCCCAAACTCACCCCCTTGTGACAACTCAACTTCCATTTGTCCCTTTTTGAATCTGCCAAAACTTAGTCTATTCCAGCACAGCCTTGAGTTGTTCTCACCTTAATTTGACAGCCAAAATTCCCATTTTGCATCCAACATCCTTCATCCACCTCTTACTAAGGGTGATAAGACAATTTTTGCATGTAATCTCCTTTGGCCACCTCCTGCTTAAAGCAATAGGGTTGCTTTGTGTGATCCTCCTTTCGCCACCTCAATCACGTAAATACTTAAACATGTTCATCTATCAAATTTGTTGGCTTATGGATGCATTTCATAAATATTGCCATCTCCCCTTGGGGTTTTTTCCCCATCAATTAGCCCTCTTTTTGTCCATAACGCATAGAAAGCCAACTTACTACCATCGAAATCCCACTTAGCCATTGCATGAGCCAGCCATCACCAACGCATAGGGTAACCGCTCATCCTCGATGCATGGCTTACTAGGTATGTCCGCACGGCTTGCTTGGCATGGATGCATGGCGCTTGGCATAGGCGCTGGCCATCAATGCATGAGCGTGCTACATAGACGCTGGCCATCGCTTGCAAGGCTTACTCAGCTACATGGGCATGTTTGGCCGCATAGGCGTGCTCGACGCATTGATGCTCGACAGGGCACTGCGACGCATAGGCATGGCCATTCGACAAAGAGCTCGCAGCATAGGCTGGCTGCTCGATGCATGGGTAGGGGCGCTCGGCACATGGCATCGACGCATTGGCATGGCTGCTCAGTAGGGCAGCTTGGCATCAACGCATGGCTGGAAGTTTGGCAGCGCTTGGCCTACTCGACGCATGGGCTGTGCACTTGGGCTCGACGCATGGGCTGGGCACCTGGCATGTCCGCTCGACGCATGCCTTGCCCGCGTCTGTATGCCTTGTGCATGCCCTTGTGTTAGTTGTATGCAAGTCCATGGCCATTGCCCAAGCCTTCTTTCTTCCAAAGTTTAGTACAACATGAAGCCAGCCTCCTATGTACTCTTAGGCCTTGTGTTCAAGGTGCCTAACCCTCCACATGCGTCGGCCATACTCCTAACCACTTGCCACCCTTTTGATATAACTTAATACATATGGTCGTACTCCTCCATATGCTTTCACCATTGCCCCAATATTTTTATTACTTAGGATTTTCCTTCTCCAAATAATCTTCCACCTTAGATTTAGTGTTACGGTCTTACATTTACCACCCCCTTAAAATAATTTCGTCCCCAAAATTAAACAAAACATATTTTACAACAAAAATTTTATTAATTGATTTATCTAATATAGTTCTATTACACAACGGCTTTTATCCTAGTCATCTAAAACTTTCTCTTTCCCTTTTCCCACTATTGATATATTGTCTTCCCTATCTTGAGTTAATCCATATAGTTTTCCCAACGCCATTTTTCCTGTTTCCTCTTTTCTTCCCCCTTCAGTTCATCCTCCTTCAACAGTCATTGGTCTCACTCTCGGGTTGCTTGGTGATTGTATATTTCCAGTATTCATCAGCGGGGGACATTCCTGTTTAAAGTGTCCTAGATTGCCACACTTAAAACATGTGCATGATCGTCCTTGGGTTTGTTCCCAACATCTTCCCCACTGATATTTATTATAGACCAAACATCTTTGTTTTTAGTATAATTCCAATGCAAGTTTCTCAGCATAATCCAAGGCCGAACACAGGGATTGTTTTCATTAATGGATACTATTGTGATACATGCGACCGGTTTTTATCAATGAATAAAGAATGTTTGTTATATAGTAATATAAATTGCGGTGAAATAAAATTGCGTTGATAAAATAAACCTAAGCTAATATGATACATGATATTAAGATCGAGAACTGAATGTGAAGTTGTACAAAGAATCGGTGTATGCGATGGCAAGGCTTTCTAAATGAAGTAGAAAGAGAGAATAGTAAGAACATCGCAAGTTTGTCAATTACGTCAAATATACAACTAAGGTTCCGCTTTCCCTTGGCGTACACATCTTAGTGATCGGCTGCGTTCTCATATCTCTATGGCGAAACATGGATGAACGTGATGAACACAAGGTTGCTTCCATCTCTGCAAATACTTCATGCTTTAATTAATGCATTCTTTCAACCCTCTTTCGCGGTGGGTGGTAGTTGTGGAGAGGAAAGCTTCCCTCTCAGACTTGCTTTCCTAGTAGAATTGACCTTCGCACAGTGCTTCAGCTACGGGGATTGGAAGGATTCTCTACTCGAAGACTCACCTCTTGGTCTCGTCTCATGATTATCCCGGATCTACTCTGGAAGCCTCTTCAGACCAGCCTCTCTCTCAGAATCATGTATATACACGTCTTTCAGTGAATTTACAGAAGCTATTTATAGGCTAAGCTTGGCTCTTTGAGTGTGTGGTCCCCACATTATGGTTATGGTAGTTCCTGAAATGGCAGAATAAATATTCCTTCTGTTACGCAATCAACCCGTCAGAAGTGCACAATTAAAAGATGTACATTTGTCTGAATCTTCCGCAAATCCGTTGCTCTTCACATCTTCAATCGATCGCCACATGCAGTGTTGTTTTTTTTTTTTTATTACCACATGCGGTTGAAGTTGCGTTGATCACTAAGCTCAAGATCGATTGTCGCATGCACCGTCATCGCATTGATCATCTTTTTGTTCTTGATTGATGGGTGCAATGCGACGTAGATGCATTGTTTATTTTATCTTTTAGCCACGAACGCATGCGGTGACTGATTTCCTACAAAACAGAACTAAAACATTCCATTCTACCATCACAATGGTGTTAGTGGATGTATTGATGAAAATTCATAATTTTCGCATTTCTTAGCCAATTTATATACTATATACGCAATTTTTCACACTGGTATTTCTTCAACTAAGGCAATATTGCTCAATTCCTATCCTTATTTTGCATCGATTGGTTTCTTCGAATGCTCCACCTAGGCAACATTACTTGACAATGCAATTTTCTTCTATCCTTGATAATTCATAAACATGCCCTACTTTATTCTTTTATACAACAAATCTCTACTAAAAAATTCCCTTCTTGTTTTGAAAAGAATGTTTACCTCTTCTTGTAAAAACAACTTGGTACGACTAGAATGCGATGGTCTGATTTGCATTGTTTTAGTAGAGACTGTTGATCATGGTTACACCCTTCATTCTGGCTTCTTCCCATGGGTGTCATGCGAACATCCAACTACGGTTGTCTGCCAATTTCAACTTCAACTCTTGATTTTCAGCTAAGTTTTACTTTTGCTGGTCAGAGAAGTTGTCTCTTATATTCTTATTTTTCTCTTTCATTTTTTTTCTTTTCATATTGCGTTATTTTTGGAAACCCACCTTCGTTTTGGCTTGCTCCCACGGGTGTCATGCGAACATCCAACTACGAGCAGATTCCTTTCACGACTTAACTCTTATCAGGCTGGGATTGTTTTTTTTTTAATTTCCCTTGCACTAACATTGGAGTTTGTATGAAATTAATTTTTCTTTTGCAAGAATGAACGTATTTTCTTAATGAACGCATCCACTTGATCGCATTTGCTCAGACCTTTCCCACCCCCAAATTTAGAGATGCGCAAGGTCCTCATTGCGTTGTTTTGGACAGAATAGACAAAACACTTGGTCAAGATTTTGAAAAGAAGGTTTGAGTTGAGTCTTGAAGTATAAAAGGTAAAGCATTGCTATTGCTATGAATTATCTAAGTGTTAGTAAGAAAATACAAAGTGTGGGAAATGTTGCTAAGGGTATGCATATAACTCATCATGGCAGCGTAATTAATAACGCAAAATATAAGATAAAAAACATCGTAATTATTGACAAAGGATGATAAAAGAAGAGGCTATCGCATACAGAAAGAATTGTTACTCGGTTGTATTAACCAAGTATACAAAGAATTACAAATAATGCAATACAAAATTTGAGCATGTATAAAGAATCAAGAAATACCTTCTATACATAGAAATAATGAATGAAATAAAATTAAAAGAATGACCGCAAAAGAATTTTGTAGATTTATTGAGGAGGAGGTTCAGAGGAGGATTCTGATGAGGTACTCGAGAAGCTTCTTCGAAATGCAGAGGTTGTTGTAAATGCGGAGGCACAATGGGACCATGTAGATAGGCTGTTGAAAAGTTAAAGTACTTATGGTTGCGCTCTGCCAATTGCCTTTGGTTCAGGTGGATCGTGTAACTATTGCGTTGAATGTTGATCAACACTTGCCTTGTCATAGCAACACTGCATTACAACTCTTCTTGTCGCTCGTGTACCTCCATTATTCTCTGGAAGAAAAAGTCATGTTGATGGGAGAGAAGAGAACGCATATCAACAAGTTCATCAGCTAGGGTGGCAATGGTGGGCTACGCCTGCGATGTTTCGCCATCAACGTTCTGGGGTTGGGCAGACATGCCTTCACCCAAATTGTGTGGGTCATCAACATCCGGCGGTGGAAGGGAAAATTGTAGTGAAGATGAAGGGGAGGATGGAGCTACTGGATATGCGTTGGGTGAATAAGGAGCAAGAAGAAGGTTGGTAAAATGTTCGGGGAGTGGGGAACGGGGTTCTGTAGGAGGGCGTGGAGGGCAAATGATCAAAGGCAAAGGGTCCAACTTGATCTTGCAGTGATGTCTCTTGGACTTTTTCCTTTCCTTTGTTAACCTTGCGCTGTTTATTGGGCTTTGGTTGCTGCAGCACATTTAAATCGATCATGGGCCTTTTAGGTGAAAGTTCGGGGCAATATGGGGAATCTTCGAGAAGAATTCTCAAAATCTTGATGTTGATGAGACCATGTACTTTCGTCATTGGTTCTTCTTCAATACCCACACCCAATGAAAGAAATATTGGCCTCTTATACGCCCCACAAAACCTCAAATCTGCCTTCCGATCAATTGGCCCATGTCTATTGGAATGCTGCGTGCGATGTAGTATGCGGCCATTACTCTATCCCTCGAAACTGTTTTGTCCTGAGAAGTCGGGATTAGTTGTCGTTTCACCAAATATACCCAAAGCCGCACCTCTGGAAGCAGTTTATTAGATGCAAGGGTTCTGATGCCTTTCATTGATACCAACCACTGAGTGCCTGGTTGCGTTAATGTTTTTAACGCATCTTCCATTTGCTCTTTTATGGGATCATCAATGATTTTATTACCTGGTGCATCCGGGATGTCCTTCATCTGATATAACTCATTGATGTCCTTTGCGCTGAAAGGCACTACCTCACCTTTCATGGTCACCACATCTTTGGTGCCATGAAGTCATCCATTGTAGAAATCTCGCACTACTATTGGGATTATGATGGATGAGCACTGGCAAAATGTTTCCCATCCATGTTCCAATATAATACTTGTGATTAAGTTCGGTAGTGGCGTTGGCGCAGGAAAGAACCCCATTTCCATCATCATATCATCATTCTTTTTCTTCTTTGATGGGCTTCCTTTGGCCACCATAGGCTTACTGTTTTCCGCTATCGCTTTGCCCTTTTCTTTTGTCAATGCAAGGTGGGATCTTTGTCTTTGTTTCCTTTCCCTTTCCTTGCGTTGTTCTTCCTTCTCCCAGTCCGCAATTTCCTTGCCTTTCTTTTCTCTTATGCGCTGAACATTTGCTCTGCGCCTCTTCTCCTTCTTTTCCTTCTTCTTCTTTTCTTCCTCTTCCTCCTCTCTCATTTCTCTTTCAAATTCTCTTTCAAATTTCTCTGAGGCCAGCAAAATGCACTGTTCTTCCTCGAGCCTTATTCTCTCCTCTTCTGCTGAGATTGCGTTGTTGCGGTGCACTTCTTCATCTTGTAATTATCTCCTCTGACTACCTTCTGCGATGATTTGTTGTGCCCGTAACATCTTCTCTTTTTTTTCTTCCTCCTCTCTTCTTCTCCTCTCCTTTTCTTCTACTGCATTTTGTACAAACTGTGGGTCGACTGTTGACCCTTGCGGCGCACTCTCCTTGCGACGCCACATAAGGGGGGTGATGTCTGAATCTTCTCCATCGTCATTCGCAACCATTCTAATTTGAATTGATTCTTCTGCAGGTTCCACTGATTCTCTTTGTTGTGCTAACACCCCCTCATCAACCCTTGCGGAGGTGGATTCTCCATCGAATTCTAGGCTCTCAGCCCCCTTTCTCTTTTCTTCTTTCTTCTTCAGGCGTTTCTCATCCCGCCTGCGTTCCCTCTTTTCACGCGTTTTTCTTTCTTTCTTCTCATTCCAAAGTTAGGCTTCTTCATCACCTTCTGCCCTCTTCTCCTTGATCTTCTTCTTCTTCTTCTTCTCAACCATTTCAGGCTACTTCTCTACCACCCCTTCCTCCAATGCAACTCTAGTGGGTCCCTCATAGGATTCTGCTTGAGCAATTTCCTTAGGATCTGATACTGCCAGAGCGCTCCTTCTTGATGCTTCCTCCATTTCCTCCTCTGAAGGTAGTGGCTAATTAACAACCCCTGCTTCGGGCAGCCCTCCTTCCTTTTCCATGTTACTGAGAATACTCCCGAACACCTCTCTGTCATATCTTCTCTTTTTCTCGCTTTCAGAAGACAGTTTTGGGAGTGGGGCACTCTCCATGCTCTGCCGCTCTCTGATTTGAAGCGGTCTGGCTGCCAAAGGCTTTCGTCGAGGTTTTCCAACGATTTGAGGGATGGGTTTTGGTTGGGCGGCGAGATGGCGGCTTGCCGCGAGGAATGTCGTCTCTCTTGTAGTGATTTGGGCTTGTGAGGGTGTTGAAGATGAGTGGGAAGTTTGATTGGCCATGGTTGTACTGTGTGAAAAGGGAAGCTCTTAGGGTTTTAGGAAGAAAGTTTGAAGTCTAGGTATGCAGAGGCGATAGGGTTTCTGTTTGCAAAAGACTCAAATAGACTCTCTCAGATAAAGGACGTGGGAATTTATAGGTTGGGCCTTGATGGGCCCAATGCAAATTCTGTGATGGCAAGCCTCGAGGTACTCAAAAAGCCTGTCGCCACGTTCCTCACATTTATGACTTAGTAAAGAAGTACGTCCTTTCACCTGCTCAATCATCATTTCCATGGAAGGCTAAATGATTGGACTACTCTATTTTAAAAAATAATTTGTCTTTTGTGTTTTATTCGGATGGGCGCAAGGTTAAGATTAACGCAATGCATCATCAATGCAAATGCATCTTTGCAGAGGACGGGCAACAACGCATGTAACAGCTCAACACACCCCTCAACTCAGCGCATTTCTGGAGGACGAGTGCACGATATTTCTACTGGCCCAACACTACCTCAACATAGTGTGTTTTCACTAAGGACGGGCGAAAAATACATACGAGTGCAACACACCCCTCAACGCAATGCATTTGGGTAGGATGAACGCAAAGTGTATCTTGTTATCGCAAGATGCACCCATCATCACAATACATACCGGATGGTTTTATTGTCATTTTATTTATTATTAAATTTTTTTTCATCAACGGAAGTCATTAGGACTTTTCGGTATTCACTTTCTTCTTATTAATTAGTCATTCACGAAAATTTAAGAATAACGCAATTAATGCATAGAAGTAAGGAAATTGAATAAAGCACTGAAATTGATGCAATCAAATTAAATGAAAAGTAAATTCATAACCAATAAAAGCTAGTTTAAGGAAACAATAAATGACGACATTCATGAAGCAATAAAGGAAGCAATTAAGACAGTAATTAAACATAGAATTTAGAGATATGGATTGAAAGACGATTTTCCATGATTACCACAATCCACACCTCTGTAGGCGGTCAAGATTGCCTGCACAATGTCGTCAAGGACATTGTTCCTTCCCGTGAGATTCCGGGGCTTCGGAATTACTTGCATCGTTCCAGGTGTTCTATTACGTAGTTCGACTGCCAGTTGCCCAACTTGAATCTCCAAGTTTCTAATTGAAGACGCCTGCGACTGCATGACCACATCGTTTTTCTCAATATATTGCTTGAGCAAGGACTCTAATGAATTTCTAGAGGTGTTTGAGGAGGATGATTGATTTTGCAGTGGTCTCTGATGACTCTGGTTCTAATTTTGATAAAAAGGTGGAGGATTTCCTCGATTCCAAGAGTTGCTGTTCTGATGGTTACTCGGCCCCCCTTGGTTGTGATTTCCTCCCCAACCAAAGTTAGGGTGATTCTGCCAACCGAGATTATAAGTAGGGATTATTTTGGATAGCAAACACTTGTTGCGGGTTTGATGGACACATTTCCACCGCATGGCACCCTCCACATTGGACGCAATTTATTGCGGCCACTTGTGCTGGCGCATTGGGTTGCACTGAATATTGAGAGAGGGCACCTTGATTAAGTGCCATCGTCTGGAGGAGAGAGGTTACCGCGGTCATCTGTGCGGCCAAAGTTGTCATTGTATCCACAGGTACAATGGCATTATCATTTCTTCTTCTCTCGGAGCCGTCGTCCGTGTTTTGTGATATGTGATCAAGGGTGACCTTGGCTTATGTGTAGGTTTTATCCATAAATCCTCTCGCAGCGGAGGCATCAACAACGACTTGCGTTGATCTGTTTAGGTCGTTATAAAACATTTCCATCAAAACACAATCGGGTATCCCGATATGCAAACAATTTATCACCAACCTTCTGAACCGCACCCAAGCGGTGCTCAGAGTCTCGTTATCCATTTACTTGAAGTTCAGAACGTCCTTTCATCTTCTTGCATTGACTGCTGGCAGAAAGAACTTCTTCATGAACCGCTGCCAATTGGTCCCATGATGTTAATTCATTTGGCTTCAATGAATGGGCTCATCCCTCAAAGTGTATGGGAAGAGGTAAATTCTGATACCTTCTGGGGTGACGCCAGGGATGGAGAAGGTACTGCACATCTCGACAAACCTGGTAAGATGGGCATGCGGGTCCTCACCTTGTAGACCACTAAATTGCCCCATGTTTTGTATCATTTGGAGCATGACCGGCTTTATCTCGAAACGTGCATTCTCCTCAACTATTGAACGTGAAATTCCAGGCGAGAAGTCATAGAGATTGGGCGCCACATAGTTCCTCATTAGGATATTGTGGTCAGCAGCAAGAAATACGGAGTCTTGCGCTGGCCGATGTACCCCTTGAATCCTTTATTGTGCCTCGCTATTATTGTCTGCCATATTGGCTCTTCTACGCCTTGCTCTGTTCTGGCATGCCCTTGCACAAAAAGTACGCTCGATCTCTAGGTCAGCTTCAAATTCTGAATCAGTTCCAGTACTCATAAACCGTCAATCTGTTCTTCGCGTTAAACAGACAGTACAAAGAGATCTGTCCTACAAAATACCCCAAAAGTATTCAACACTAACCGTTACCAATCCCCAGCAACGGCACCATAAAATTGATGACATAAATTTAACTTTATCTACTCTAACGCATGGCTTGTGGATGCAATGAATGATGCTCTAAATATACGCTCAAGTACTTTGCAATAAAGAGAATTTTTATGCGATACTACGTTCTGAATGTGCGTTGTTAATGTGATGCTCGTAGTATGCGATGTAGTAGTGCATGTCATAAGTTTCCTTGCACTGGAACCAAGTATAATTCCAACGCAAGTTTCTCAGAATAATCCGAGGTCGAACACAGGGATTGTTTTAGTTAATGCGATACTATTGTGATACATGCCACCGGTTTTTATCAATGAATAAAAAATGTTTGTTTATACAGGAATATAAATTGCGGTGAAATAAAATTTTCTTTGATAAAATAAACCTAAGCTAATATGATACATGATACAAGATACATGATACATGATATGGAGGTCGAGAACTGACTGTGAAGTTATACAAAGAATCGGTGTATGGGATGGCAAAAGTTTCTGAATGAAGCAGAAAGAGAAAGAGGAAATAGTAAGAATATCTAAAGTTTGTCAATTGCATCAAAGATACAACTAAGGTTCCTCTATCCCTTGGCGTACACCTTTCGGTGATTGGCCGCGTTCCCATATAACTATGGTGAAACAGGGATGAACGTGATGAACGCAAGGTTGCTTCCATCTCTAGAAATGCTTCTTGCTTTAATTAACGCATTCTTCCAACCCTCTCTCCATAGGCGGAATAACATCTTCACTTCTGCTCTCATAGATGAAGATGTCGTCGAGCATGCTTTAGCTAAACTTAATTATTTCCTTAACATAAATTAACTCACTCACTTAATTCTTGCTATTTACCCAAGGGATTAAGAAAACATCATGGAGAAAATGGATTATGGATGTACGAAAATAGACAGATAGATGACAATGGCAATTATCATAACATTTAATGCTAAGATTAAGCGTTCGATACATGGTGTGAATGAGAGATTAAAGAAGATGAATACAAGTGATGAAATAGAGATTAGAAACAAATACAGAAAGAGTGTCAACGTCTTGACACAGATTCCAAACGAAGATTGTGCTTACCAGAGGGTGGTAGTTGTAGAGGGGAAAGCTTCCCTCTCAGGCTTTCTTTCCTGGTAGAATTGACCTTCGCACAGAGCATCAGCTACGGGGATTGGAAGGATTCTCTGCTCGAAGACTCACCTCTGGGCCTTGTCTCATGATTAACCCGGATCTACTCTAGAATTCGCTTCAAACTAGCCTCTTTCTCAGAATCAGTATATGCACGTCTCTATGTAATCATGTATATCTTTTAGTGAATTTGCAGAAGCTATTTATAGGCTAAGCTTGGTTCTTTGAGTGTGTGCTCGCCACTTTATGGTTATGGTAGTTCCTGAAATGGTGGAGTGAATATTCCTTCTGTTACGCAATCAACCCGTCAGAAATGCACAACTGAAAGTTGTACATTTGTCTGAATCTTCTGCAAATGCGTTGCTCTTCACATCTTCGATCGATCGCCATGCGGTGTTTTTTTTTTTTTATTACTGCATGCGGTTGAAGTTGCGTTGATCTCTAAGCTCAAGATCGATTGTCGCATGTGCCGTCATTGCGTTGATCATCTTTTCGTTCTTGATTGATGGGTGCAATGCGACGTAGATGCGTTGTTTATTTTATCTTTGAGCCACGAATGCATGCGGTGACTGATTTCCTGCAAAACTGAAACATTCCATTCTACCATCGCAATGGTGTTAATAGGTGTATTGACGATAATTTATAATTTTCGCATTTCTTAGCCAATTTAGATACTATCAACGCAACTTTTCTTTCTGTTAGTCGCAATATCTAAATAAAACAGTACAAATAACTTGTATTTCTATAAGTTATCGAGAAACTCTCCATCGCAAAGGCGAACGCGTTCGATCAATGCATGGGTGTTGTGATAATCAGCCACATGCGTCCATCGCATGGTAGTTCCACTCGTCAAGCGATTGCGGTCATCGTGTCGAAGTTGCGGTATTAAGAGAATGCGGTCACTGAATGATTGTGGCTACACGATAACGCATAATAGAGGGATCAACACAAGGTTGGTGGAATGAACGCATCAACGTACATCTCGAGAAAATCAAAAGATAATGTTGAGATTTCACCTACCCCGCCTTTCGCAGCAGAGATTCAGAAAGGACTAATGCGCCGCGAATGTCAGAATCAAAGTAGTCCATTAATGCTGTCGGCAATCCAAGCTCTATATAAAGAAGCAGATGAGCAAAATTTTAACACATCCAAGGTTTTCCCTGCGATCCAGACTAATGCATGAGAAGAACGTCTAAGAGTTCTTCATCTCCCTCATCCATTCGAGTGACGACTGGAGCCTTCAACCGGAGCTAGATCTCGGGAGAGTCAGCTCCACCGCCCCTCCATGTCACCACCGGCAGCCTTCACGCACATCCGCTGGAAGCAAGTCATTGCTTCCAGCCGGTCATTTCATTTTCTCTTCTTTTCTTATATTGTATTGTATTACATTTCTGGATTAAAGAATTAATACATTATGTGTTCAATGCATTTCTGTGTTTCCTCTGGTTCCCTAGCAATCTCTGGCGTCTTTACTCTTCTCTTGCCCAGCCTTAAAATGAAAAGAAAACTATGAACAAAGACGAGCTGAGCTCTTAAATTTGTAAACTGATGAACTGATTAACCCCTTTTCTGAAGGATGCTTTTGGTATTTATAGAACATCCAGGGTGAAAGGCAACTTCTCTCTCATGATTGTACAGATGGGACGACTTTAACTCTTTACTGATGCGCTGAATATTTATCACAATAAAACTGAATGTACTTGTGATCATTATCGGCTATCAACTTAATTCGGATTCGGCTATCATTAGCTTTCTGTCCCATCGCGATTAATTAGCCTTTCACCTAGATGCGCCCACCATGTTGCGCCGACCAAGTTACAACAATCCTTCTCGATCAAATGTTTGCGAACACGATCACCGCAAAGCCTTGCGGTGATGCTGCGCCAACCAATGATTTCCTATGATCGCGTATTCTGCACAAAAATACGAAAATCAACTATTCTAATGTGATGAACGCATGCGACCGCAATATTATGAATCTGATGCTTTTTGGACACAATTTAACATGTTTTATTAACATAAGCCAACATTGTTTAAGAACTTAGCACTATGATAACGTGCATTTCTGCCCGTTATCACACCCCCAAATTTAAAGAATGCTTGTCCTCAAGCATAAGCTAAAGACTTCCTTTAGCAAGTCAACCGCAATGTTCTTTTCCTAGATTTCTCAAGAATACTTCGTTCAAATCCTATGTACCAAAGTTTCCTTAAGTCTTATTCAAGTCGCTTCTTAAGATATTTCTAAGCCCTAGGGACTGCAAGCTTAACCTTCAAAAGGACTTTACTAATTTTCGGAACATCGCATGATTTATTTCAAAAAGAAAATTTTTTTAACAAGGTGATTTTATCCTTGCATATTTCTTGTCATTGTTATTTTTTTTTTTCTGACCATGCACTGATCTAAGTGCCTTGCCTTCGCTTTGGCTTGCCCCCACGTGTGTTATGCGTACATCCAACTACGAGCAATGCGCTCTTCCTCAGACTAAACTCATACCTACTTGGCAGTGGAGTTGCGGTCATTTATTTATGCGTTGATCCCGGTGACTTACTTTCATTTTGGCTTGACCCCACATGTTTCATGCAGACATCCAACTACGAGTAAGTGCCTTTCACAACTTAATTCTTATCGACATGGGTTTCCCATTGCGTTGACAGTGGAGTTGTTATTCTCAAAATTTTTCCTTCTTTTTTTTTTTTAAATAGCAAGGTCGAAAATAAATACCTCACACCCAAATTTAAAATGCGACAATGTCCTCATTGCCAAAGGATTGAGATAAGTCATGCGATGTTCGTAGAAAGCTTCATAAAGAGAGTTTGAAAGAAAGCGAGCAAACCCCTAACTTCTAGAAATATTTTATGAGGTGACTATCTTAAAGTTAAGTTGACTCTCATATATAGGAAAGACATAGAAGCATATTTTTCATCATTGAAATCATAATTGGCAAAGTGACAGAATGCGATAACTTACTAAATTTATCTATGCCAAATAATTTCGGTAATCAAAGAGGATGCGTTGATAAAACTTTTAAAACTAACATGCAATGCAATAGTGCAAAATTTGAAATAAAGATAAGGAAGAATACACCCCCAAATTTGCACTATCGCCCGCATTGTGTATTGACGCATCCATCTTTGCGGTGATCTCTCTTCTTTGTGATGCAGTGATGGAGTAAGATAAGTGGCTTCTTCGCCGCAATCCAACACCTCGATCGTTACAAGAAAAACACAGAGAGAGAGTAAAATTATTTTTAATAAAACAAAAATCTTTATCGCAATCTTCCCTTTTTTTCTTTACTTATTTTATTTTATTTTATTTGTAGAATAAGAATAGATAAAGCTTAAAAGAGATAGTATAATGAAAATTCAGAATAGTATAGAAAAGTTGAAGATTCATGCTTCCCAAAGCTTGCGTTCTTGATGGATTGCGAATGTTTGATAATGCAGGGACCACCTACTTCCTTCTTTATTCAAAGTTCTCTTAGTTCCACGGAGTCGACTCGGTGATGCTAGCCTTCTCTATGATAGGCCTTTACTCGCTGCCCATTAACTTTGAATATGTTGGTTCCGTCATCATTTGATAATTTAATCGTGCCATGCAGAAATACTTGTCTAACTATGAATGGTCCGAACCAATGTGACTTTAGTTTTCCTGGGAAGAGCCGCAGACGTAAGTTGAAGAGTAAGACCCTCTGCCCTACTTGGAGGTTTTTGTCGCATATGCATTTGTCATGCCAGTGCTTGGTGTGCTCTTTGTAAATCTTCGCATTTTCATATGCGTTAATCCTCCATTCTTCTAGCTCGGCCAGTTGCATTTTTTGCACTTCTCCTGCTTTCTTCAAATCAAAGTTCAACTTCTTTACCGCCCACAATGCCTTATATTCCAGCTCCAAAGGCAAATGACACGCCTTACCAAATACCAACGCATATGGGAACATACCTATCGGTGTTTTAAATGCAGTCCAGTTTGCCCACAACGCATCGTCAAGCTTTGTTACCCAATCTTTTCGCGAAGGCCTTACTACCTTCTTAAGTATCAGCTTAATTTGTCGATTGGACACCTCGGCCTGACCATTCCTCTATGGATGATATGCGATGGCCACTTTGTGGAGAATGTTGTATTTGCGCAGTAGCTCCTTGATATTATGGTTGACAAAGTGGGACCCTTCATTACTTATGATGGCACGAGGACTGCCAAAACGAGTGAAAATATGTTTCATTAGGAATTTGGAGACAACTGTCGCATCGCATGCGATGCGCATGCTATTGCTCTACCCATTTGGATGCATAATCGATGGCTAATAAAATATAATGTTTACCATTCGAGGGAGGGAATGGTCCCATGAAATCAATCCCCCATACGTCGAACAATTCAAGCTCCAAGATGGTGTTCATTGGCATTGCATGTTTCCATGAAATGTTACCTGTGCGTTGGCACCAATCTTACATCATGGTGTTGTCAGCTGCATCCTTAAATGTGGGCCAAAAGAATCAACTCTGTAAAACCTTGGTTGCAGTGCGCTGTCCTCCAAAGTGCCCACCATATGGTGAGTCATGACATTGTGATAATATGAGTTGTTGAGCAGCATTTGGTACACATAATCACAAGATCTGGTCTACCCCTCTTTTATACTGATTCGGCTCATCCCAATAATCATTTCTGCATTCATGTTTGAGCTTCCTCTGTTGGTGGTAGGTGTAATCTTCAGGAAATTGTTCACAAACAAG
This sequence comes from Benincasa hispida, assembly GCF_027475165.1. NCBI lineage: Eukaryota > Viridiplantae > Streptophyta > Magnoliopsida > Cucurbitales > Cucurbitaceae > Benincasa > Benincasa hispida. Next base: position 5,891,117 of record NC_143484.1, on the reverse strand, counting down.
ATAATTGACTATATTTGCATACTAGGGCAATTCTTCGATATGGAACAGCTGCTCATCCGGGAACACTGCACTCACTTCAGACTCATTGCGGTCAACCTCAGGATTTTCCAGTCTAAACAAGTGATCCACAACTTGGTTCTCTGTCCCCTTCCGGTCAATTATTTCTATGTTAAATTCTTGAAGGAGGAGAACCCATATGATCAACCTCGGCTTTACATCCTTTTTGTCATTAACTACTTTATTACTGAATTATCAGTATGGACGAGTACCTTTGTCCCCAACAGATATGCTCGAAATTTTTCCAACGCAAAAATTACCGCCAGAAGCTCTTTCTCGGTGGTGGTATAATTTTTCTGAGCAGGATTTAATGTTTTACTCGCATATGCGATGGGATGCAAGAATATTTTTCTCTTTTGTGCCAAAGCTGCTCCCATTGCATACCCGCTTGCATCGCACATTATTTCAAAGGGTAGTGTCCAATCAGGTGCAATTAGTACGGGTGCGGTAATCAGCGCATTCTTCAAAACTCAAAATGCATTGAGGCAGTTGTTGTCAAAATCAAATTTTCTGTCAGCCTCTATCAACGGACTCAATGGTCGTGCTATTTTGGAAAAGTCTTTGACAAAGCGTCTGTAGAATCCAGCGTGCCCCAAGAAGCTTCGTACAGCCTTCACGCTTGTTGGAGTTGGAACTTTTTCAATTGCTTCGATTTTTGCTTTGTCCACCTCCAACCGATCCCAGGAAACCTTGTGCCCCAACACTATGCCCTCCTTCACATGAAATGACATTTTTCCCAGTTAAGCACCAGATTCGTCTCTTCCTTGTGCCCCAACACTATGCCCTCCTTCACATGAAATGGCATTTTTCCCAGTTAAGCACCAAATTCGTCTCTTCGCATCTCTTCAGTATCTTTTCCAAGTTGGCTAGACAGACTTCATAGGTGTTTCCATAAACAGAGAAGTCGTCCATAAAGCTTTCGACAGAGTTCTCATGATAGTTTGAAAAGATGGCCATCATGCACCTTCGGAACGTGCTTGGCGCATTACAGAGGCCGAACGGCATGCGGCGAAAAGCAAAGGTCCCATATGGGTAGGTGAATGTGGTCTTGTCTTGGTCTTCTAGAGCTATCATAATCTGGTTGTACCCGACATAACCATTCATAAAGCAGTAAAAGTCATTTCTAGCTAGACGGTCTAGCATTTGATCAATGAATGGCAAAGGGAAATGATCTTTCTTTGTGGCCACGTTCAGCTTGTGGTAATCAATGCAAATGCGCCACCTAGTGACGGTCCTTTGCAGTATTAATTCATTGTTTTCATTCGGGACTACCGGCATGCCGCCCTTTTTCAGCACACACTACATGGGGCTGACCCATGTGCTATCTGCTATAGGATAGATAACGCCCACATCTAACCATTTAATGATCTCCTTTTTTATGACCTCTTTCATCGCAGGGTTGAGTCTGCGCTGATGTTCGATCGTTGCTTTGTGGTCCTCTTCAAGACAAATGCAGTGCATACAATACGCTGGGCTAATTCCTCTAATGTCAATGAGCATCCAGCCAATTGCTCGCACATATTTTGGCTTTTTTTCTTGATTTTCGATCATCTTCTCTTCTTTGTTTGTTTTTGTTATGATCACATTACAGGCAGCAATGAATGCACTAGCATCCTCTTCTTCATTCTCCTCATCAAACTTTTCTTCCTCGATCAAATTCTGGTCATCATCGAAGTCATGCAGGTCTTCTTCATTCGGAAACTTCATGGCATGAATTATGTTGAACTTGAGCTTCTGTCCGTTGATGCTCAAAGTGATTTCCCCTTTATGCACACCAATCTAAGCATGACCTGTTGATAAAAATGGTCACCCCAGAATGATGGGCACATCTTTGTCGGCCTCGTAGTCCAAAATGATGAAGTCGGCTGGTAGGATAAATTTGTCAATGGTTATCAGCACATCCTTCACCTTTCCCTCTGATACACTAGAGATCTATTGGCCAGTTGGAGAGTCACCGTTGTAGGCACAAGTTGCCCAACATTAAGCTGCCTAAAGATTGACAGATGCATCAAATTTATGCTGGCTCCAAGGTCACACAAGGCTTGCCCGATGTACAGTCCTCCTATGGAGCAGGGTATAGTAAAGCTCCCAGGATCACTCATCTTCGGTCTTTGGTGAAATGATTGATTTTGAACATTGAGTTAGCACCATCTTGGCAAACTTACCAGCTCCCCTCTTATTTGTTGCCATATCCTTCAGAAACTTTGCGTAGGCAAGCATCTCCTCAATCGCTTCATTGAAAGGAATATTAATATGTAATTGCTTTAACATAGACAGAAAGTGTTGGTACTATACCTCTTTGTTCTTTTTCTTCCTTAGCCTCTGTGGGAAAAGAGGTAACTGTACTTTCATGGTCCCCGTCTCAGTTGCCTTTGAGGTCGATCCAACCTCTGGTTCGACTGCTTCTTTTTCTCCTTCTTCTTCTTGCATCACCGAAACTTCAGGTTCAGCCACAATGGGAGCTGTCCGACTAAGCTCCTTCTTTTCTCCCTCCACAGTCTTCCCACTTCGCAATGTCACAACCTGACATTGCTCTTTACCTGATCCCCCCGGGTTGCGTAGGAGTTCTATTGAACTCGGCAGAGCCCCTTGCGGTCTACTCTTCATCTCACTCGCAATCTGACCCATCTGTAATTCTAGATTTCGAATGGACGTAGCCTAACTTTGAAGCACAGTTTCATTTTTCTCTATGTATTGCTTCAATAGGCTTTCCAAGGAAGAGGATTGCAGTGGTTGTGAGCTATTTTCTTGATTGTTTGTCTGACCATTGTTGTGTGGGAAGAATCCTGGTGGCCCTTCTTTCTGCGCCACGAGTTGGAAATTCTGTTGCTGATTCTTCCAAGCAAAATTGGGGTGGTTTCACCACCCAAGGTTGTAGGTATTCGAAAAGGGATTATTTTCACAAAGTAAATGGATTGTGGATTTTGCGGGCAATCTTCCATCACGTGCCCATCACCGCAAGTCGTGCACCTTGCGGTGTTTTGACTGATTGCGTTGATTTGCCCATTTTGCGGTGTTGGGCTGCTGATCGTAATTCCCTGGATTAAGTTCATCATTGCGGTCATCTGATTTAGTAGTGAAGCAATAGCACCATTACTTGCATCATTGTCTTTGATTCTCAACCTCTTATCAATCTCTCTCCAATCTTCGTGGTTCTTAGAGATGCGATCCAAGATATTCTTCACCTCGTTATATGTTTTATCAAGCAGACCACCAGCGGCTAATCACAGAGAGGAAATGGAAACAAAGTTAGTTGAACTTCTTCGGCAGAGATTTTCGGAAACACAAAAGTATTGCAGATTTCAATAAAGCTTCGGAGGTGGGCATGCGAGTCCTCGCCACGCCTTGCTACGAATCGCCATTTCGAATCGGCTTCTGTCGAGAGCAGGCCTCATGATTCTTGGAGAGAAATCATAGAGGTTTGGCGATGCATAGTCCCTAATGGGTCTATTGCGATCGTTTGCCAGCAGGATTGGATTTTCCATGAAATTGTTATCATTTGGTGCTCCGTTTCCAGGCTGCTTTGTCATCTCTTCTTTATCTGACTGTGGTTGCTGTTGGCAGTTTCTCAGTCCCCGTCTAAACATTCTCTCAATCTTCAGATCGTAATTCGCCAGAGATTGAGAGTCTGCAAAGAAATCAAAAAATTACCGTTAGTACACTATTTTGCCGAAGTCCCCAACAATGGTGCCAAAACCTTGATCCTTGATTTTATGAAGTGAACTATGGACGATATGCGATGCTGAAATTATGTTGTGCACTCAAGTTTCCTCAGCGGAATCCAAGTGTAAATTCCACTGAGTTTCCTGGTAAGTCCACGGTCGAACTTAGGGACTTGTGAAAAAAGGTTGCATTTGTAATTTTTATGAAAACTTTGCGATAGCCAAATAAATAAATAGTTGTTGAGGTTGTTGTTTGCAATGATAAAAAAATAACAAATGTGGCAGAGTTTGAAAAGAGTTGATTAAATGGGAAATGCGATGAGTATTCAGTGAACAGGTTGAGAAAAGTTTCGGCTAAAACTTCCTAGGATACGTTCATGCTATGCGATCATGTAACATGCATACAACAGTAAACCACCTCTCGGTGTGAATGCCATGGCTTCTAAAGCTAGAACGCATACGATATATGTGCTAAGTCTATAGGACCTACGCATAAGCCTCTATTCTTATTTATGCGATGACAAAATGACACACACACAAATAAGGCGACCACATAATATCATTCCCATCTCTAGGATGCATGCGATGCAGGTTGACAAACATAGCTTATCTCTAAGTCCCTATCTCTTGTTTATGCAGTTCTAACCTAGCTCTCCCGATTCATTAGGTTCTTTCTTTAGACTCTCTCTCAAGTAGCTCTAAAGGGTATTTGGCACAGCATAAAACAAGACAATCGCAAGCAATGAACTTCCTAGGTCATGTTATCTTAGTTCTTCTCAACCCATTCGATTAGTTTAGCTACTCATGCATACTATGAGAGTGAACAAATGTAGAATAAGAACTTCCATTGTATAAATATAAAGATGAAGTACAAAATAACAATGCAAGTATAGAATAAAGGGCCTGGAAGCAATCTCTTAATGCCTAGGCTTTTACACTGTTTTTCTACTCGTATTTAAAAGGTAATCTTGCTCTCGCGAGAGTTAGCCGGCTCTTTAATTCTACGCCTCAAGGTTCTCTCTCGAGTTTCCCTGAGCGATCTATGACGTCTTTACTCTTCTCTTGCTCCGCCTTAAAACGAAAGGAAAACTATGAACAAAGACGAGCTGAGCTCTTAAATTTTTAAACTGGTGAACTGATTAACCCCTTTTCTAAAGGATGCTTTTGGTATTTATAGAACATCCAGGGTGAAAGGCGGCTTCTCTCTCATGATTTTATAGAGGGGACGGCTCTAATTCCTGACTGGTGCACCGAATATTTGTTACCAAAAAACTGAATGTACTTGTGATCGTTATCGACTGTCAACTTAATTTGGATTCGACTGTCATCAGCTTTCTGTCCCATCACGATTAATTAGCCTTCCACCGAGATGCGCCCATCATGTTGCGCCTACCAAGTTGCGGCAAACCTTCTCGATCAAATGTTTGTGAACACGATCATCGCAAAGCCTTGCGGTGATGCTATGCTCATCGCATATTCTGCACAAAAAATACGAAAATCAACTATTCTAATGCTATGCTCAACCAATGATTTCCTATGATCGCAATTTCCACCTTTCATCATCACATATTCTGCAAAAAAATACGAAAAGCAACTGTTCTAATGCGATGAACTCATGCGACTGCAATATTATGAATCTGATGTTTTTTGGACAAAATTTAACATGTTTTATCAATGCAAGCCAACATTGTTTAAGAACTTAGCACTATGATAATATGCATTTCTGCCCGTTATCATTTATCCCTCTACCAAATCCAACAGAGCCCACAGCTCCTGGATTCTCACTTCGAGAATACTAAGGTGACTAAGTGGTGGTGTCTGAAAGGCTAGTTGTTCTTGGAGAAGACTGTTCGTTTGTTGAGTGACAATGAGAGATTTGGATAGACGATTGTCTTGGCATTCTAAGTGACAGTGAGAGGTGTTGGTCCAAGAATCCACGAGAGAGAAAGGTAGAAGAAGAGTTCTTCAAAAGATATATCTCTCGTTCCTTTGTATTGAATTTATCAAAGCATGTAGTAATTTGTTTTGAAATGTATAACTGGCTTGTATGTTTGTGAATGCTTGTAAATCTATCACAATGAATTTGGAACGATCTTTCTTCCACTTGTAGGTTCTTTTTTAAAAGAGATCCTTCAATTGGTATTAGAGCTAGGTTCTGATATTCCAAATCCATTGTTGTATAGAATAGCATTTATATTCTTGGTGGGTAAAGCATGTATGCATTCTATTTGAGTGTTAAATAGGTTTGTGGATGTTGATTAATGGTGTTTCTGGGATGGTTGCCTCTGGTTATTTAATTCTTCTACATTCAAAGTTAATTGTAAGGGCCCCTGTGTTTTTGGGCATATTAACTTCCTATCGAGTTTGTAATTCAAATTGTTTGAGTTAGTGTGAGTCACTCGTGATGAAGCTTCAAGGAAGAAGAAGACCAAGTGTTGGTCAGACCATGTAAACGATGGGGTAAGTGATCATTGAATATGAGGTACTTGACAGCAAGGTGAACGCGCATGCACTAAACGATCGTATAGCTCAGTAAGCTTCATCGCTTAGTTACTGATTACACGATCAAATAGTAAGAGTTCCTTAAGCGTTTGCTCTATGATGGTCTAGACGATCGTGCTTCACAGCAACGTAGTCGTCTAAACAATCGTTTAGACTTGTGCATTTAATGTTAGTGCACTAAACGATTGAGTGCCTCATGCTTCATCGCATTGTAAATGGTACTCAGTCGTTGCTAAGTGATCGTGGATACTCGGTCAGTTTACTAAACGATCAGGGAGGCTTCGCCGCGTGGTTCAAGATCTGGTTCGCCTAAGAACCGATTTGCTCAATGGATTTATGTAATAAATAGAATTTTAATTTTTGGTTTTTTAGGCTAAATCATCCCGATCCATTAGTCTTTGATGAATGTACGTAAGATGTATGTTTGATTATATGTCATATGGTATGCCATATAGTTTAAATCTCACCTTAGTTTATGCATTGGCCATGCATCATCTCTATATTGTAAGTGTTATGGTATAGTAGTTTGCATGATTTAAATTACATAAGAGCATACTCATGCATCATATAATATAAGAGTTATATTTATGCATGCATTAAGCAGAGACATGCATCATCTTTATATTATAACTATTATAGTATAAGGGTATATGGAAGCATGTTTTCTTAGTTCATTACAAAGTATATAAAAGTTGTATATATAGTAATGAATGGACAGTTGATGAAGCATGGCACATAGGTTAAATTTATAAGAGTTATAAATACCTAGTTGTGCATGGCAATGTGAATGGGTTTTGGTTGTTTCTTTTATAAGTGTTGTAATGGAAATTAGAACTAAAATCAATAAAAAAAAAGACATGCATGCAAACTTAGGCTTGAATCATGGTTTTAAAAGTGTTTTAAAACATGGTGGAGATTGACCTAAGATAATGGTTCTAATGAGATTAGCAACCTAACGTTTAATCTTTAATAAGTTTAATAGGATTAAATTGACTAATAAGAGATTAAATATGTAACAAATCTATCTATAAGGGACCTTTTGTCTAAGGTGGGTTCTGTCTAGGCTGGGGTAGTTAAGCTGATGGAAATGAAACACCCCTAACTTGGAACCTACCTGGAAAGATGAATTGGATCCATTTGATGCATGCACGCAAATTTAAGGATAGTATGTTAAAGATTTTAATGAGACTTGACTTGAACTTGTTTAATTTCAAAGAAAAGAGTTATTTTTTAGCAAATTAAACTGACTTAGATTAAATTAGTAGTCAGATGGTCTAAGTTAATAAACCCCTAGGTAGAACATTCAGTGGGAGGTACTTAGGATATATGATACTTCATTTAAACCTCTTCATGTTTCTCTCCTTTATGTTCGCACCGTGAGATCTATCCTCGACCTCATGGCACCTGGAAGTGTCCCCCTAAAGTATGGTGTTTAAGTAGGTCAATACTAAGGTGAATGGAGAGAATGTTCATAGTAAGTGGGAGGGAGACGTGCCACAGCATATCCCACGGTCTTTCTCATTAGGTTGGATAACGTTTCTGTGCATTGCCTCGAGGCACCCTGGGAGTGTCCCCCTATAGGATGCTAGTTTTTCACGACTCTTTATCTGATCTCCTGTATAGGATAAGGCCGTTTTAATCTCTTGTCCTAATCTGCTTTTTCCCTACGGTGGGCACATTAGGGCGGGACTCTAGAGCCAAAAATTAGGGGTTATACTTATGCGAAATTGTTAAAGGTTAACAGTTCTAGACCGAAAAATGGTGACTGTTAGGGTCAGTTACAAGTTTTGTTTATGCCTAATGGTTAAGAGTGTCTCATCCCAGTGAAGAGGCATCTGATCACCCAACCAGTTACGTTTGTCCAGCCTCGCTGGGACATCATTGTGAAATAGATGTCTTTTAACTTAGGGTACATGGAAACTATTTTGCTAAAACAAAAATTGGTGTTAAAAGTGGTATTGCATAGACTCATTAAGTTTGTTCGTTTTTCAACAACGTAATGGCTACAGCCACATCAGCTCTATTAAGCACCGACAAATTGACTGGAGAGAATTACGTTAGTTGGAAACATACGATCACTACTATATTAAACGTCGATGACCTAAGGTTCGTCCTTACAGAGGAGTGTCCTCCTATTCCACCTTAGAACGCCACTCGAAGTGTTCGAGAGCCTTATAAGAGATGGACATGGGCGAACGAGAAGGCTCTAGCTTACATCTTGGCCAGTCTTAATGATGTTTTGGCCAAGAAGCATGAGCTTATGGTGTCAGCACGTGAGATCATGGAATCCCTACGGGGAATGTTCGGACAACCGTCTAAACAGCTCAAGCACAAAGCTCTTAAATGCATCTTCAACTCCAAAGGCACCTTTGTTCGTGAACATGTGCTAAATATGATGATCCACTTCAATTTGAAGGAGATGAATGGATCGCACATTGATGTGGGCAGCCAGGTTAGCATAATTCTGCACTGGTTGCCAGAGAGCTTCATACATTTTGTTAGTAATGCGATACTAAACAAAGTGGACTATACCCTTACAACTCTCCTCAATGAGTTGCAAACATTCCAATCCTTGCTGAAAAGTAAGGAGAGGAAGGTAGGTGAGGAAAATGTTGCTTCACCTTCTAAGCAGATTCATCGAGATTCGACCTCAAGAACAAAGTCTGCACCTTCTACTTCTAACACTTCCAAATGGAAGTAGAAGAAGGGTTATAAGAGGAAGGGGAAGGTAGCTGCTAACCAACATTCTGTCGCCCAGCAGTGTAGGCGACCAGCACCAGTTGACGAATGAAAGTGTTTTCATTGCAACTAGAATGGGCACTGTAGGTGGAACTGTTCTCGCTAGATTAAGGAGAAGAAAAAGGCTAAAGCCAAGACAAAAAAGGGTAAATATGATTTACTAGTTTTGGAAACTTGTTTTGTAGAGAATGATGATTTTGCCTGGATTATTGACTCTGGAGCCACTAATCATGTTTGTTCTTCTTTTCAGGGGATTAGATCCTTACGGCAACTTGAGGCTGAAGAGATGACGATACGAGTAGGCACCGGGTACGTCGTCTCAACTTTGGCTGTGGGAGGGCTCCAGTTGACTTTAAGAAGAAGTTTATCATTTTGAATGATGTGAATGTAGTTCCTGAGTTAAATTGGAACTTGATTTCTGTAAAGTGTCTGATACAATGTAAGTATACTCTTCATTTTGAATTGAAAAAAGTGTTTTTTCTTAAAGGTGAAGTTGAGATTTGTTCAGCAAAACTGGAAAAAAAGTGCTAAGGCCGTTAGCAATAAGTTCCCTCCATAACATAGATATGTTTAAAACTATCGTAACTCAAAATAAACGACAATAGGTTTCTCCAAAAGAAACTGCCAACTTTGGCACCTTCGATTAGGGCACATCAATCTCAATAGGATTTAGAGGTTGATGAAGAATGGACTTATAATCGAGTTAGAGGAAAACTCTTTACCGGTGTGCGAATCTTGCCATGAAGGCAAGATGACTAAAAGACCTTTTACTGGAAAAGGTTATCGAGCCAAAGAGCCTCTAGAGTTAATGCATTCAGACATTTGTGGTCCGATGAGTGTGCAAGCTAGGGGAGGCTATGAGTATTTCATCACTTTTACTGATGATTACTCTCAGTATAGGTGTCTTTATTTGATTCAACGGAAGTCAGAATCCTTTGAAAAGTTTAGAGAGTTCAAGGCTGAAGTTGAAAATGCATTGGATAGACGGATTAAAAAACATCGATCAACTTGGGGTGGAAAGTTTTTAGATTCGGAGTTCCAAAACTATATGATAGAACATGGAATCGTTTCCAACTCTCATCGTTGGGTACTGATGACATGCAAAAATGCATGTCATATTAGTCCTTTTACATAGAATTATGAAGGTCGTTAGGCAGAATATGCAGCAATCATGATAGGAATTCACGAAAAAATGAGCTTGCATCGATCAGCATGTCGAATCTCAGCTAACCTGTTATTTTGCGTTAATTATGCGTTCAATGTTCTATTTTTGTAGCTAATGCAGGAAATGAACACAAACGTGGAAACCGGACCACTGCATAGATAGCATACGGAGAAACTCTCCATCACAAGGCAAATGCATTAGATCAACACATGAATGTTGCGATAATCAACCGTATGCATTCATCGCATAGGAATTACGCTCGTCAGGCGATTGTGGTCATCATTTTGAGTTGCAGTATTAAGCGAATGTGGCCATTGAATGATTGCGGCTACGCGACAACGCATTCTAATGGGATCAATGCAAAGTAGGTGGAATGAACGCATCAACGCATCTACCTCGAGAAAAACCAAAAGATGATGTTGTGTCAGATCCCACCCCAAATTATACTCTAAACCTGGATAGAATGGTGACTGCAGCAGTTACTAACTCTTTTGCTAGCACTTACCGCCTAACTGTCCTGTTAACCTTTACTCAAACCCTGAATACATACATATAAACAATATACCAACATATTAACTCGGAACTTAACACATTTACATTACATGGTTTCGCAACATTGTTCATACATGAATATTACAACTTAGTGAGCCCCATCTAGTATACTAGTCACTAGACAGACACATGTGTACTAACTAACATAGGTCTTTAATTACACTTCCTTCAACTTGTTTCTTTGAGTGGTAGAGTAGCAGCAGAATAGTCTTTTGGGAACTGACCGCTACCTGAAAGAAAATATTTGAAAACGTGAGCTAAAAGCAATGACTTAATAAAAATATAAATCTCATGTTCAAAATCGGAAGCTTGAAACCAGAATACTGAAACTAAAGTATACCAAGAAAACGTGTACATAAAACCTTTAAACCACCATTAAACATCATTATTCCTTAGTTGAGAACGAGCATACACTGCTCTAGCTCCCAACATCTGATATCGGCCAAGAGACCCATACTTCGGCCTCTCTTTACTGGTATATAGCCTAGGAGACCCATACTTCGGCCTCTCATTCGGAACTACCTATGGCACATGGAGTTTTCTATGTACCGTCAACACCTTAGGTACATTTATTCAAATACCTTCCTTACCTTCAGTATCCGGCTAACTTAAGCTACCAAGTTCTCAAATATAGCATAGAAAACTCTTTAGGATACCTTCCCTACCATTAGTATCCCTTTTCATTATGTTTAGGAATACCAACGCATGTACTTTGATAATCTTAGGTATTTAAAACATAGTACATCAAGCTTCATTCAACCTTAGCTTTAACCCTCTGCATGCTTCGTACTTTGTAAAATAAGTTGACTTAAATCATGTTGAACTAGCTTGTAAAAACTATTAGCATGCGTAGATATGGAAAACATACTTGGAAACCTCATACATTAGTAACATCATGCGTTGAGAAACATTCATAACCATTACCAATTCCAAACTATCCTTCTAGCCTAGGAGAAGATATGACTACCCTTATCCTTAGTTGAGAGTGAACTATTAGATCTAACCCTCAATATCAACCTTGATCGGGGAGAACCCTTTTGCTCAATCCCTCGACGCCGTATTTCCTACATGCACATGGTTATAACTGAGTACCGTCATACCTTAGGTACTTGACTAGGATACCTTCTCATTGTCCTTCAGTATCCGTTATAAACATTTAGTTGAACACTAAAGCTTAGTACTCAAATCATCATACTAGTTCATCCATCATACTGGTTCATCATAAAAATGGAGTTACTTAAACATACTGATAGTATTTGGACAAGATAACATATCTAAATCATGTCAATTCCATGGAAAACATGCTTTACTTAATATGAGAAACAGTTTCACAAATACGTTGCTTGGCAATCCATTTAAACACTTAGCATGGGAAATATCTTCAAGAAATCATAGTTTCTAAATCATTAAAACAGTAAGTTATCACATAGTCACTCACAGTTCGTTGGCCTCTTAACCGGTTATACGCCTCTTCTCGCTCTTCTTGGCATGAAAGGACATAATTCCTGGTTAAACTACTCAGAATTCTTAGCAAAATACCTCAAATAGTTCATTTACTAAAGGAACTTTCATCAACAAGGACAGCTTTACTAGCGAGATCATCCTCATAAGAGAGATCAGCGAGATCCTCATGAGCGAGATCAAGCTTTTCCTGGCAAACTGTCATCCTAGCGATACTAACCTTACCAGCGAGATTTAGCCAAATTTCTAGCGAGATTCCCTTTTAGAATGAGATCCTCATCACAAAATTAGTGAGATTTCCTTCATTAGCAAGATCCTCTTTCTCCATATGAGTTGTTTGCTTGTTCTTCCCAAGCAGCTGTCTACTTATGCACAGCTTCTCTGTTACAACTTCAAAAATTCATAACTCAAAATCCAGCCGTCTTTTGAAGAAACTTCCTTCTACAAACATGTTTAAAATTGAGTTAGAAACAATACCTTAAAATTTCAGCTCAAAATTGCTTGTCGTTTAATCTAGAGATTCAAAACTTCATCATTGGCCCCAATTCAAGTAGTTGCCTGCTTGTTCAACAATTTCAAGTTCAAATTCAAAATTATATAACTCGATTTCCAGGCCTCATCTTAAAAAGTTTCATTCTACAAGGTTGTTTACAAGTGAGTTGACATATTTCCTCAAATATTTAGCTCAAAACGCTTCATAATTCGTCCTAGAGCTTCAATTCTTCACTGATGGCTTAGATTCACCCAAGAAACGAACCCTTCGTCTTTATTTTTCCCCTCCGGCCTTATTCCGATGAGTTTTCCTTGTAGCCCAGCCACAGAAAATAGACACACAGATCTTTCGAATACCATTAGAATTACATAAATAGCCTAAGTAATTTGTCCAAACCGACCCAATGAACTCGACCTTCTTGCTTATATTACCGCCCGAAATCCAGCATGAACTCTTCTTGTGCCACCTTGCCCACTATTGGTGATGAAGGGTGAGGATTTAGCAAATTTCCTTTCGCTAACTTCACTCACAATATTACTTCAACACCATACCTCATTAGATGGCATGGTCTCATTCATATGCTTATTTTGCATGCCATCATCAAGCATGACCTTCCTTAGCCTAGCCGAGTTTTGTCCTACTTTTACACTTAGCTACCCAAAAGACTATTTATTCTTGCTTACATATTCTACCCTTCCTAAGACATGGCTTCATTTAGCTCATTAGAAGACATCACATTACTTACTCTTACTTGAAGTAAATAGGGTTCGGGTTTTACATGTTGACATTTCACCTACCACGCCGTTGGTGGCAGAGGTTCAGAAAGGAAAAACGCGTCGAACATCAGACTCAGAGCAGTCCAATTAATACTATCGACGAACCAAGCTCTATAAATAGAAGCTGACGAGCTGAAATTAAAATCATCCGAGGGAGGATCCTTGTGAACTGGGGACTTTTCCCACGATCAAGACAAAATGCATGAGAAAATGCTTGAGAGTTCTTCATCTCTTTCATCCATTCTGAGTGATGACCGGAGCCTTCGACCGGAGTTAGATCTCAAAAGAGTCAGCTCCTTCGCCCATCCATGGACCACCGGCAGCCTAGACGCACATCCGCTGGAAGCAAGTCTTTGTTTCCAGCCGATCATTTCCTTTTCCTTTCTTTTCTCATATTGTATTGTATGACATTTTGGAATTAAGGAATTAATACAATCTATTTTTCAATGCATTTCTCTGTTCCTTCGACTCCATCTCCATCTTCTTTGCTAGCATCTTTACATTTATTGCAGCACTTAGTGGGATTGCTTGGGTATTGCATACTTAGTCATGTAGATTAGGGATATTTAGCATGTAGCAACCACCGAGAGGTGTGTGTTTTGTGAGTGTATGAGAAAACCTTATTTGCTTAAGTGTGAAGCTGCTGCAACACCTGTCTATAGGCTAACGCATTACTTGTCTATGAGTAAAGTCAGCAACAATCAACTGCCCGGGAGGGTAAGTGGTTGTTCGCATTAAGCAAGGTATGTGTTGTTCACTAGGGATAGTAACAATCTTGCGTCAACCAAATTCATGCATTTGTCTTGTATTATGAATGCTTCATTCGTCCATTAGGGATACTCGGGAGGGTAGTCTAAGGACAAGATCTAGGCTTGGGAAGGTCAGTTCAGAATCTAGACTCGAGAGAGTCAGATTAGAACAAATAATATAAGAGATAGGAGCTTAGGAATAAGCACTGTTTGCTATTAACCCATCGCATGCATCCTAGAGATAGGTTACGATTGAGTGCGGTCACCGCAGCGTTGTGTGCATTTTGCATCATCGCATAGGAAAAGAGTAGAGACTTAGGAATAAGCTTTATGGACACTTTTGCATTCAACACATGCGTCCTAGATTTAGGAGCACCACATCTCCATTGGGAAATGATTTGTTGTGCATATGTGTAGCATGAACGCATTGGCTTGCGTTGACTAGAACTGCAAACGCACGAGAGTCCACATCTCCGTTGGGAAATGATTTGAATTTCACCTACCACGCCGTTGGTGGCAGAGGTTCAGAACGGACAAACGCAAGGAACGTCAGACTCAGAGCAGTCCAATTAATGCTGTTGGCAACCAAAGCACTATAAATAGAAGCCGACGAGCTGAAATTCAAATCATTCGGGGGAGAATCCTTGTGAACCAGGGACTTTCCTTGCGATCAAGACAAAATACGTGAGAAGACGCACGAGAGTTCTTCACCTCTTTCATCCATTCCGAGTGACGATCGGAGCCTTTGACCGGAGTTAGATCTCAAAAGAGTCAACTCCTTCGTCCATCCATGGCACCACCGACAACCTTGACACACATCCGCTGGAAGCAAGTCTTTGGTTCCCGCTGATCATTTCCTTTTCCTTTCTTTTCTCATATTGTATTGTATGACATTTTGGAATTAAGGAATTAATACAATCTGTTATTCAACACATTTCTCTATTCCTTCGACTCCATCTCCATCTTCTTTGCTAGCATCTTTACTTTCATTGCAGGACTTAGAGGGATTGCTTGGGTATTGCATATTTAGTCATGTGGATTAGGGATATTTAGCATGTAGCAACAACCGAAAGGTGTGCGTTGCGTGAGTGTGTGAGAAAACCTTATTTTCTTAAGTGTGAAGCTGCTGCAACGCCTGTCTATAGGCTAACCCATTGCTTGTCTATGAGTAAAGTCAACAACAATCAACTGCCCAGGTGGGTAAGTGGTTGGTCGCATTAAGCAAGGTATGCATTGTTCACTAGAGATAGTAACAATCTTGCGTCAACCAAATTCATGCATTTTTCTTGTATTATGATTGCTTCATTCGTCCATTAGGGATACTTGGGAGGGTAGTCTAAGGACAGGATCTAGGCTTGGGAAGGTCAGGTCAGAATCTAGACTCAGGAGAGTAAGATTAGAACACATAATACAAGAGATAGAAGCTTAGGAATAAGCATTGTTTGCTATTAACCCATCGCATGCATCCTAGAGATAGTGTATGATTGAGTGAGGTCACCGCAGCGTTGTGTACATTATGCATCATCGCATAGGAAAAAAGTAGAGACTTAGGAATAAGCTCTATGGACACTTTTGCATTCAATACATGCGGCCTAGATTTAGGAGCACCGCATCTCTAGTGGGAAATGATTTGATGTGCATTAGTGTAGCATGAACACATTGGCTTGCGTTAACTAGGGTTGTCACTCTTAAATGCTTTACATGCTTTAAAGAGAAAAGTCGTTTATGACTAGTTTTACTAAAATGTGATACCAAAGGACATTTGAGAAGGTATCCACCCAACTAGATAATGAAGGACATTTGAGAAGGTATCTATTGGTACTGAAGGACATTTGAGAAGGTACCAAGCCAACGGGATACTGAAGGACGTTTGAGAAGTTATCCTAGTAGCTCAATACTGAAGGACATTGAAAAGGTATCTGAGCAAAAGTACCTAATGTGTGAGGGTACTTAGTGTGGCCACAGGTGAATAGAGTCGGAGATTGAGCAAAAGGGTTCTCTCTGGACTAGTAGTTGGTGTTGGGATTGTTTTACCCACAGTAGGGTACGTTGGATTAAGAAATGATTTTACTCTTTGATGATTAAAACAGCTTTATATGTTTTATGCTTGGAAAATATTTATGTTGCAGTACAAGTACTGTAAAAGTTTATGTTTCAGTTAAAAACTCATTACTGAAATCATGCATGAGAATTTACTATGTTTTCTCGGTCATTCACTGGGCGTAAGCTCACCCCGTTTTCAAATGTTTTGTTTTCCCCTCCATAGGTAGCAGTCAAATCCTCTGAAGATAGCTCTGCGTCTGCTCTGCCACTAAAGGACTAAAAGACTTGTAACCGTTTGCTAGGTGATTACTGTTAATACTGTACACATGTTACTATTGTTCATATAAGGACTAGGGTTTGTGGGTTTTGGGGGCTTGTAAATCTAGTGTTTTAATGACTCTAAACATATTATGTTTCTAAGTTAATAAATTGTGGGCATAAAGACATCCCGTTGCATATGAATTATAATTGGTATCAGAGTTATTCCGCAAGAGTTCTTAGGCAGTAAATATCAGCCCAAGGGTTGGTAACTGCTGCAGTCATGCCGTTCTCTAGGCTAAGAAGGTGGTCTGGGGCGGGGTGTGACAGCTTGGTATCAGAGCATAAGTTTTTGGGAAAATTGAGGAATTAGTTTATACCAGCTTTGTATCCAGTATAAGTTTCTGAGAAGGTTAAAGAGTTAGCTGATACCAGCTTGGTATCAGAGCAAAGGTATACGTAAGCTTAGGAAAGGTTTGAACTAGCTTAGTATTAAAGCATAAGGTTTTGGGTGAAAGAGAGAGTTCATACATTATATTAAGTCCCATAGATAACTCCTTAACATGTGTACCTATAAACTAGGCAAAGATGCTGAGGAGAAGTGGCAAGCAGAGCAAGCAGACTGAGAAGAGGAATGTTGACCCTACCAACGGAGGTCCTGAAGTTAGACGGGACCCATATCCGAAGGGGAAAAGAGTTAGAGACTTAGTAGAGCAAGAAGCAACTTCTGCAAACGAGTCGAGTACACCAAGGGTAGGTGTAGAACCCCAGATGGAGGATCGAGTATTCGATAGAATCACTCAAAGATTGGCGGCAAGTGTAGGATCGATTCAAAACGATCCAAAAAAGAAATTCGGCGTCGAGAGGCTGAAAGCTTTAGGAGCCACGACGTTCGATGTAACCATAGATGCATTAGATGCTGAGATCTGGTTAGATTTGATTGAGAAGTGTTTTAAGGTTATAAGGTGCCCTGAGGACTGTAAGGTCAAGTTAGCGGCATTCTTGCTGCAAAAAGGGGCTAAGAAATGGTGGAAAGTGATAGAGGCTAGAAAGGGTAGTTCAGAAACTATGACTTGGTCTGAGTTCAGACAAGTATTCGAAGATGAATACTACCCTAGTTCTTTTAAAGAAGCAAAGAGGGAAGAATTCCTTAGGCTAACTCAAGGAGTAATGACGGTTGCTGAGTATGAACAAAGATTTACTGAGTTATCTCAGTATGCCCTTCCAATCATCATGGAAGAAAAGGAGAGGTGTAGAAGATTTGAGAATGGCCTAAGAAGAAAAATACGTACATCCATTAACTTTACATCCAATTGGGTGAATTTCACTCAGTTAGTCAAGATCGCTATCTGAGTAGATTAGAATGTAGCGAGGGAAGATGTACTCCGGTCAGGTGAAGGACAGTTTAGAATGACTGGAGAAATGAGAAGTAAGAGTTTTAGACCCACATTCTCTGGACAATCGGGTATGAGGAGTTTTGGAGGTGCAAGCCAACAAAGCTCAGGTCGAAAGAGGTCAAGACCTGCAGCTGAATGGTATCAGGACGTGCTAGCGAGTCGGTAGCTAGTACAGGGAGAAAACCGCTATGTGTAAACTGTGGTAGATCATATTCTGCACAAAAATACAAAGATCAACTGATCTAATGCGCTGAACGCATGCGACCTCAATATTATGAAATTGGTGCTTAATGGACGCAAGTTAACATATTTCATCAACGCAATCCAAAATTGTTTAGACTTTATTACAATGATAACGTGCATTTCAGCTCGTTATCACACCCCCAAATTTAAACAATGTTTGTCCTTAAGCATAAGCTAAAGATTTCTTTAGCAAGTCAACCGCAATGCTCTTTTCCTAGATTTCTCAAGAATACTTCGTTCAAATCCTATGTACCAGAATTTCCTTAAATCTTATTTAAGTCTCTTCTAAAAATATTTCTAAGACCTAGGGACTTCAAGCGTACCTTTCAAAAAGACTTAAATAAATTCTAGAACATCGCATGATTTATTTCAAAAACAAAATTTTCTACCGGGGTTTCAAATGATTTTATCCTTGCATCAAAGTTTTCTTCATTGATATTTTTTTCTGACCTTGCGCTTATCTAAGTGCCTTGCCTTCGTTTCGGCTTGCCTCAATGGGTGTCATGAGGACATCCAACTACGAGCAATGCACTCTTTCTCAACTAAACTCATGTCTATTTGGTAGTGGACTTGCGGTCATTTATTTATGCGTTGATCCTGGTGACTTACTTTCGTTTTGGCTTGCACCCATGTGTGTCATGCAGACATCCAACTGCGAGTAAGTGCCTTTCACAACATAACTCTTATCAACATGGGTTTCCCATTGAGTTGATAGTGGAGTTATTATTCTAAACAAAATCTTTTTTTTTTCCAGAAAATAGCAAGGTCGAAAATAAATACCTCACCTCCAAATTTAAAATACAGCAATGTTCTCATTGCCAAAAGATGAAAATAAGTTATGCGATGTTCTAGAATGCGATGTTCTAGATTATAAAGGGACTACCGTCATTCTTCCCTTCTTCGGCACACATTGCATGGGGTTGACCCACGTGCTATCTACAATTGGATAGATAATGCATGCATCATGCCACTTGATAATCTCCTTTTTTACGACTTCCTTCATCGCAGGGTTAAGTCTGCATTGATTTTCAATAGTTGCTTTGTGGTCGTCCTCAAGACGAATGTGATGCATACAGTACGTGGGGCTAATTCCTCTGATATCGGCGAGCGTCCAGCAGATTGCTCGCACATGCTTCTTGAGAATTCTCATCAACGCATTCTCTTGTTCTGCGTTAAGTACGGAGGAAATTATCACTGGCAACTTCTCATTCTGGCCTAGGAATGCGTACTTCAGATGTGTTGGTAGGGTTTTCAATTCAAGTGTTGGTAGGTTTTTCAATTCAAGTGTTGGTGGTTCCATTAGAGAAGGTTGCATTATTTTTCTTTCTTCTTTTGGCTCTTCTTCATGCATTGCGATTGATCCTTCTTCTTTGTTTGTTTTTGCTACGATCGCATTGCAGGCAGCTACGAATGCGTTGGCATCCTCTTCTTTACAATCTTCATCAGACTTTTCTTCTTCAATCAAATTCATGTCATCATCAGAATCTTGCAGGTCTTCCTCATCAGGAAATTCCATGGCACGAATTATATTAAACTTGAGCTTCTGTCCGTTTATACTCAAAGTGATTTCTCCCTTGTGCACATCAATTTGAGCACGACCCGTTGATAGGAAAGGTCGCCCCAAAATGATGGGCATGTCTTTGTCGGCCTCATAGTCTAGGGTGATGAAGTCAGCTGGCAAAATAAATTTATCAATCGTGATCAGCACATCTTTCACCTTACCTTTTGCATGAACAAGAGATCTATCTACCAATTGGAGAGTCACGAAAGTGGGCACAAGTTGCGTCACATTTAATTGTCGAAAGATTGACAGCGGTATCAAATTTATGTTGGCCCCCATGTCACACAGGGCTTGCTCAATATAGAGTTCTCCTATGGAGGAAGGAATAATGAAGCTCTCAGGATCGCTCATCTTTGGTGGGATAATAGATTTGGAACTTTGCGTTAGTGCCACCGTGGCAAATTTTCTAGCGCCTCTCTTCTTAGTTACCATGTCCTTCAGAAACTTGGCATAGGCAGGCATTTCCTCAATTGCTTCATTGAAAGGAATATTAGCATCTAATTGTTTTAACATAGATAAGAAGCATTGGTACTGTACCTCTTCGTTTTTCTTCTTTCTTAACCTCCAAGGGAAAGGTGGTAACCGGACTTTCACAGTTCCTGTTTCATTTGACTTTGAGGTCGACGCAACCTCAGGTTCCACTACTTCATTCTCTCTTTCTTCTTCTTGCGTTACCACAATCTCGGGTTTTGTTGCGATGGAAGTTGTTCTACTCTGATCCTTCTTTTCTCCCTCCACATTCTTTCCACTGCGCAACGTCACAACCTGACATTGCTCCTTACATTATCCACCTGGGTTGCATGGAAGCACGATTGAACTTGGCAACACCCTTTACGGTCTACTTTTTAGCTCACTCGCAATCTGGCCCATTTGCAATTCGAGGTTACAGATGGACGTAGCCTGACTTTGAAGCACTGTCTCGTTTTTCTCGATATATTGCTTCAATTGGCTTTCTAGGGAAGAAGATTGCGGTGGATTTTGTGAGCTACGTGCTTGGTTTCTCTGTTGACCGTTACTGCGTTGTAAGAATCCTGGTGGCCCTTCCTTTTGCACCACAGATTGAAATTTTTGTTGTTGATTCTTCGAAGCAAAATTGGGATGGTTTTTCCACCCGAGGTTGCAGGTGTTTGAAAAGGGATTATTCTTTACAAAATATACAGACTGTGGATTTTGCAAGCAATCCTCCATCGCATGCCCATCACCGCAAGTCACACACCTTGCGGTGTTTTGACTTATTGCATTAATTTACCCACCTTGCGGTGTTGGGCTGCTGATCGTTTTACCTTGAATCAAATTCATCATTGCGGTCATTTGGATTTGCAATGAGACAATAGCACCGTTATTTGCGTCAGAATCTTTGAGTCTTAATCTCTGGTCATTCTCCCTCCAGTCTTTATGATTCTTGGAGATGCAGCCCAGGATATTCTTCGCCTCATCATAAGTCTTGTCAAGCAGACCACTAGCTGCTGCCGCATTGGCAGCGGTCTGCAAAGTAGGATTCAAACCGTGGTAGAAAATTTCCATTTGCAGGCAATTTGGTAGCCCATTATGTGGACAATCTCGAACCAACCTTTTAAACCTCGCTCAAGCATCGTTGAGCAATTCGTCCATATCTTGTTCAAAATTAATAATAAGCTTTCTTCGTCTTACGTTTTCGGTAGGTAGAAAATACTTCTTCATAAACTTCTCCACCACCTGCTCCAAGAAGTGATCTCTCCTGGTTCAAGCGAATAAGCCCATTTCCTAGCCTGATCACAGAGAGAAAATGGGAACAACGTTAGTCAAACTTTAGCAGAGATGTTCGGGAACACAAAAGTATTGCAGATTTCAATAAAACTTCAGAGATGAGCGTGTGGATACTCGCCATGCCTTCCTCCAAATTGACCTGCAGCCTGGACCATCTGCAGCATCACCGGTTTCATTTCAAATCTACTTCCGTCTCAGGTAGGTCTCATGATTCCCGGAAAGAAATAATAGAGGTTCGGTGATGCATAGTCCCTAATGGGCCTATTGCGATCGTTTGCCAACAGAATCAGATTTGCTATGACATTGTTGTTGTTTGGTGCTTCATTCCTAGGCTGCTCCGCCATCTCTTCTTTATCGGATTGTGGTTGCTATTGGCGGTCTCTTAGTCTCCTTCGAAATGTTCTCTCAATCTCCGAGTCGTAGATCGCTAGAGATTGAGAGTTCTGCAAAGATATCAAAAAAATTATCGTGAACAACTATTTTGCCGAAGTCCCCGACAACGGCACCAAAAACTTGATGCTTGAATTTTATGAAGTGTGAATATGGATGATATGCATTGATGGATTGCGTTGTGCACTCAAGTTTTCCCAGTGGAATTCAAGTGTTAATTCCTCTGAGTTTCCTGGTAAGTCCAGGGTCGAACACAGGGACTTGTGAAAGTTGCGTTGATAAAGTTTATGAAAACTTTATGGTAACCAAGTAAATAAATAAAGTGTTGGTGTGTTGTTGTGTTGATGAAAAAAGAGTAAATAAAGGCGGCAGATTTGAGAAAAAGAGTTGCATTGATAGATGCAATGAGTATGCGATGAACGGGTTGAGAAGATCTTTAGCTAGCGTTACTCGGGAATGCGTCAAACTTTGTGATCATGTTACAACGATGCACAGCAAGTCATTTCCCAATGTAAATGCGATGCTCCTAAGTCTAGGACGCATGTGTTGAATGCAAAATGTCCATAGAGCTTATCACTAAGTCTCTACTCTTATCTTATGTGTTGATGCAAAATGCATGTAAGCAAGGTGACCGCATACAATCATATCTTATTGCTAAGATGTATGTGATGCGTTAATAACAAATAGTGCTCATTCCTAAGTGCCTATCTCTCGTTTTTGTGTTCTAACCTGGTTCTTCCAAACCTAGATTCTGACCTGACCTTCCCAAGTCCCGATCCTATCCTTAGATTACCATCCCGAATATCTCTAATCGATGAATGAAGCATACATAAACAAGATAATCACAAAGAATGAAGACTTCCTAGTTGTGCTAGCTAAATGCTTCTCAACCCATTCAACTGTTTTAGCTACTCATGCATGAATTACATAGAGTGAACAGATATAGAGGAAGATGTTCCATTCTTATAACTTAATTGAGTATAAAATGATAATGGAAATTAAACGTATAGAGCTTGGTAGCAATTCCTTGCTAACCGAGGCTTTTTACACTGAATCTCTATTTTGATCTACAAATATTCCTGCTTCCACGGGCGTCGACCTTCTCTCTATCTTGGAGCTTCTGGTGCTTTCTCAAGCTTGCCGAAACGATCTATCAGCACACCTTCTTCCCCGTGTCCGCCTTAAAATGAAAGAAGACTATGGGCAAAAACGCGAACTTGTAAAATGATGAAATAATCGACTGCTTAACCCCTTCTCTGAAGAATGCACTTGGTATTTATAGGGCATCAAAGGTGAAAGGCGGCTTCTCTCTCCTGGTTGTACAGATGGGATAGCTTTAATTCCTCACTGATGTGCCGGATAATTGTCACCGATAAAGCTGGATGTACTTTGTGACCGTTATCGGCTGTCAACTTAATTTGGATCGGACTGTCGTCAGCTTTCTGTCCCATCGATCTTAATTGTCCTTTCGTCCGGATGCACCCACCATGTTGCGGTAATTCTTCTTGGGTAAATGTTTGCAAGCACGATCAATGCAAAGTCTTGCGGTGAAGTTGCGCTCGACCAATGTATTCCTATGATTGCATTCTTTGCATTGCGTTAACGCATTATTCTGCACAAAAATATAAAGATCAATTGCTCTAATGCATTGGATGCATGTGACTGCAATATTATAGAATTTATGCTTAATGGACGCAATTTAACATATTTTATCAATGCAATCCGACATTGATTAAGGATTCAGCACTATGATAACGTGCATGTCTGCCCGTTATCAGTAACTTACTAAATTTATCTATGTCAAATGATTGCGGTGATCAAAGAGGATACGGTGATAAAACTTTTAAAACTAAAATGCAATGTGATAGCGCAAAATTTGAAATAAAGATAAAGAAGAGTACACCCCTAAATTTTGCATTGTCGCCCGCATTGTATATTGACGCATCCATCCTTGCGGCGATCTATCTTCTGTGGATTGCGGTGATGGAGTGAGATAATTTGCATCTTCATGTAACATCTCCGCAATCCTGTGCCTTAATTATTGTAAACAAACAAAGAGAGGGTCAAATGATTTAAAACAAAACAAGTTTTTTTTTGTTTTTTTTTTTAGAAGGAAAAATAAGTAAGATGCAGATAACTTAAATAATAGTAAAGTGACAAAGGGATAAGTGTTCAAGAGTCAAGTAAGGGGTAGTCCAGGTTTTTCAGCTTCACGGAGGCCTTTTCCGGCTGGAAATCACCTCCATAATATGCTTTAACTCGCTGTCCGTTAACCTTAAATGTTCAGCTGCCATCCTCAGTGATCAGCTCCACTGCACCATGTGGAAATATTTCTTTGATGATGAAGGGACCGGACCAGCGTGATTTTAATTTTCCCGGGAAGAGTCGCAGTCTTGAATTGAAGAGTAAGACCTTTTGCCTAACTTGGAGGTTCTTACCGCATATGCATTTCTCATGCCAGCGCTTGGTGCACTCCTTATAAATCTTCGCATTCTCGTATGTGTTGATCCTCCATTCTTCTAGCTCGACCAGCTGCTTTTTTCGCGCTTCTCCTGCTTTCTTCAAATCAAAATTCAGCTTCTTTACTGCCCATAGTGCCTTATACTTCAGCTCTAAAGGCGAATGACACGCCTTACCAAATACCAACACATACGGGGACATACCTATTGGTGTTTTGAATGCGCCACAACGCATCGTTCAGCTTCATTGCCTAATCTTTTCGTGAAGGCTTTACTACCTTCTCAAGTATCAGCTTAATTTCTCGATTGGACACTTCAGCCTGACCATTCGTTTGCAGATGGTATGCAGTGGCAACTTTGTGGAGGATGTTATACTTGCGCAGCAGCTCCTTGATATTGCGATTGACAAAGTGGGATCCTTCATCACATATGATGGCACGGGGAGTGGCAAAACGAGTGAAAATATTTTTCTTTAGGAACTGGGAGACTACCATCGTATCACTTGCAGCTATTGCCTCTACCCACTTGGAGACACAATCGACGGCTAATAAAATGTAATTCTTACCACCCGAGGGAGAGAATGGTTCCATGAAATCAATCCTCCATACATCGAATAATTCAAGCTCCAAGATAGTGTTCATTGGCATTGCGTTTTTCCATGAAATGTTACCTATGCATTGGCATCAATCACATTTCATTGCGTAGTCAGCCGCATCCTTGAATAATGTAGGCCAAAAGAATCCGCTTTGTAAAACTTTGGCTGCGGTGCACTGCCCTCTAAAGTGCTCGCCATATGGTTGATAGAAAAATCGGCAAGCGCAGCGGAAATAAGAATCAATTTTACTCTAATTGTCCAAATTAAACATGCAACACAAAAGAATTAATTAGGGTTATTTTGAAATAATACCTTTGAAGCTCCCGAAACTCGTCTATCTCCGCTCGAACACGAATCGGACAACCACTAGAGCTGACCTACTATCCTCTGGACTCAGAACCGAGTTGTGCGACCTGATGGATGAAGAACCCGAGAGAGAGAAAAATAGATGGAAATAGTATAGTGAAATTGGGTTGGGTTTGGTTTTTTTTCAGCCCAATTT
Organism: Benincasa hispida; assembly: GCF_027475165.1. Lineage (NCBI taxonomy): Eukaryota > Viridiplantae > Streptophyta > Magnoliopsida > Cucurbitales > Cucurbitaceae > Benincasa > Benincasa hispida. Next base: position 5,865,767 of record NC_143484.1, on the reverse strand, counting down.
TAAAAACTAATTTTGCAAATTTCCAAAAGTCTTTAATCCAAAAACACAAGCCTATATTTATAGAAAAGGGTCATGAAAAATTGCATGAAATAATTTCATAAAATCCCAACACTTAGAATCCACTATCTTAGTGGGCTTAAAGTTTCTACTATAAGCCAACACCTAGCCTACTATTTTGTTAGTGGAATTATCCAACAAAAGTTTGAATTTTCTCACTAACTTTAGTCAAAGAGAAAATAGTCATTTGGTCAAAGTCAAACTTTGACCAAAAAGTCAACATTTTGACTTTTTATGATTTTTTTCATGTTGACTAACTTTGACCTCCCGAGCATGAATCCGCATTCATTTTCTCGAAATTCAAATCACATTTGAATATAAGATTGGTCAAAGTTTGACTTTTCAAAGTCAAAAGTCAACTCTTTGACTTTTTACATCTTTGACCATTTCTATTATTTCCGAGCTTCCGAATATGAATGTATTCATATTCTTGATATTTAAATCACATTTAAATATTAAAGTTTATCTCTAAACTAAAAAATCGACCACTATATCACATATACTTGTCGGTTTCTCTCTCTTCACCTAACTCGAACAATTCGAATTATTCTATCATACTGTTCTAAGTTTATTCCATATGAGCTAGTAGGGGAACCTAATGAACCTATAGATCATGGGCTCCAATGATCCGAGATTAGCTGGCTAAACTCTTTAGATGGAGCTAATCAACATTCATTAACTAACGGGTCATTTCACTATAGTCCCGTAGTTGCACTCCCCTCACTATAGATATTTGTGTCCATTTGATATAACCATGATTAGTAAGTAATCCTTCACAGGTTGTTCGTAATCTCAGCTAGGACATAAAAACCATTTAACCCCCAAGACTACATCTTATTCTTTAAGTTCTACTGATCCTCTAATGAACAATTGGTTTAAAGTCCAACCTATAAACCGAATCCTTCTCGGGACAATGAGAGGGTGGGGCCCCTTGTTCAAGACCTGGATTCAGTACTAAAGGGAACAACCTATCTAATATCCCTATAACAGGTAGGAGTGAATTCCGTCTTGCACCCTATGTTCCCAGCTATCCACCTGATCTTACCCCTGAAATGGGAGGCTTATTGGGCCAGCGATAATGAGCTGCCCTCACCTATGCAAATCTAAGGATAATTCCGAGTGAACAGGAGTTCATAGTTAGCTCAAGATTAAGGTTAAGTTACCTAGGTCATCAATTAACGAAATAGTCAGTTTTATACATTAAATGACATTTAGAATGTAAAAGTGACTATTTCATGGTTCAGTCTTATGTAAACTCTTAACATAGGATGCCCCTATTTTCATGTCTCCACATGAATGGTTTAGGATCACATCATTTGTACTAACTACAAAATGGGTCTCCACATATATTTGAACTTGATCCACATTTATGTCACTATATAAAGTTCAAACTTAAATTTAATAGCCTCGGAACCTTAGTTTATTGGATTCATGAATATAGAATTAAAATTTACTAAAGATTTTCAATAACTGCCTTATTGAATAAGAATAAGATATTATAAACTACGAGTCTTAGGACATAAAATCCAACAAACTCCCATTTGGACTAATAGGATCAAATGATGGAAGTTAAAGGTAGAGAGCCTGGTAATAGTTCCTTGCTGACCGAGGCTTTTACACTGAAATCTCTATTATGTTCTAAAGATGTTCCTGCTTCTGCAGGCATCGACCCTCTCTCTGTACTTGAAGCTTCCGGCGCTCTCCGAAGCTTATCGAAACGATCTGCCAGCACAATTTCCTCCCTCGCGTCCGCCTTAAAATGAAAGAAAACTAAGAACAAAAGCGTGCGAACTGATGTATGAAATCTCTAACTACTGAACTCGTGAACTCCTTCTCTGAAGAATGCCTTTGGTATTTATAGAGCATCCATGGTGAAAGCCGGCTTCTCTCTCCTGGTTGTACAAATGGGACAGCTTAAATTCCTGACTGATGCGCCGAATAATTGTCACCGAAAAAGTTGAATGTACTTTATGACCGTTATTGGCTGTCAACTTAATTTGGATTTGACTATCATCAGCTTTCTGTCCCATCGCGCTTAATTGGCCTTTCACCTAGATGCGCCCACCATGTTGCACTAACCAAGTTGCGGCGATCCTTCTTGGGAAAATGTTTGCGAGCACGATCAACGCAAAGCCTTGCGGTGAAGTTACACTCGACCAAATGATTTCCTATGATCGCTATTCTTGCGTTGCATTAACGCATATTCTGCACAAAAATACAAAGAACAATTGTTCTAATGCACTAAATGCATGCGACCGCAATATTATGAAATTGGTGCTTAATGGACGCAAGTTAACATATTTCATCAACGCAATCCAACATTGTTTAAGACTTTAATACTATGATAACGTGCATTTTAGCCCATTATCAAATGACCATAGGTAACATGATCTTAATCTGAATAAGTTGTGAATGCCTGTTTATGAGGGCGGTCCTTTGATTTGCATGGGTGAGAGTGGCCAGATCGCCAACTAAACAAGCCTACCATTTTGGGGATTCGTTTGATTGGGGGGTTGGAAACTCAGCTACACAAGATGAAATTCACTCCTTCCTTGATGCATGGGTAAATAGATAAATTGCTCCCTTAAGGGCTTATTCCAAGTCTTGAGCAATGTGGCGCCACACCTCTCTCTTGGTCCGAGAAGGGTTTAGTCATAGTGGGACTATGATCTATTGTTCATTGGAGGGATTAGTGGTACTTAAGGAGTTAGATGTAACTACAAAGGCAAAATAGTAATTTGGCCTAGCTGTACTTACGAGCAATTTGTGAAGGGTCATCGTACTGTTGATTGGTTATATCCAATGAACATGTAAATATATATGTTGTGCGAAGAGTACAACTGTCAGTCTTTAGTGTAGTGCCCGACAGTTAACTAATGGTGGATAATGTGATTAAAGAGTTTAATCTGTTATTCACATACCGTTGGAACTTCAAGCTACAGGTCTATAAGGTCCCCTTAGTAGCTCAATGGATTTAAGTTGAGAATCAGTTTTTGAGTTAATTTGTAATGTTCAAATTAATAAGAGGGAATTTGATTATATATGATATAATTAAGTTAGTTCAATTATATATGATATAATATACATAATGCATTATAGTTTGATTGGAGGAACTAATATTGGAATATGATTCAAATATATTTTCTATGAATAAGATTCATAGTTATTAAATTTAATATAAATATGACTTATATCAAATGCCATAAAATAGAGAAAAAGAACTATGGTTTATATATTGTATATGATGCAATTTTAAAATTATAGGTTTTAAATATAATATGATAAGTTAGTTTTCATATTTATTTATAATTTATTAATTAATTGATAACCCTTTTTCTCTCTAACCACCCCTTAGTGGGAAGTTATTTAGTTTTTGTGGCAAAAATAGGATATATGAAATATGATTTTATTTTTCCAAGGGAGAGGTGTTACTCGATAGAGATTTACGAGACAAGCATTCATGATCGAGTTGCTACACGATAACTTTGAGAGACTATACAATAGCCTCATTTTCTCTAAATGATCAATAGACCTTGCTATGCGGTAGCTTTGTCCTCTATTCGATCGTCTTCCTCCTCTAACTCAAAACTTCCACTCTAACCAAAATTAGCCAGAGCCCACCACTCCTAGATTCTCACACCGAGAATATCAAGGTCACCAAGTGGTAGTGTCCCTGTTGGTTCGAGGATCGAGTTTTTACTTGTTGCTATTCGAGGGAGTTCGTGACTTGTTCGAGGCATTCGTGAACGAATACAATCGAGGGATTAACTTGAAGAATAGTTCTTCAAAGGTATAATCTCTAAGATTTGTTTTTATTTCAAAAGCATGTTGTAATTTAAGTTTTATGCATAATCTGTTCTTGTATGACTGTAAATGTATGCGTTCAATCATAATGGGATTTGGACCGGTTAAAAAATTCTCTGTCAAAACAGTTCCTTCAAACTCAAGAACTAGTTCAATCCCCATGTAGCAGGTGTTTCGTAAACCGTCAACTTAAGAACCTCTAGCCTTAGATGGGATCTTATCGGGTGAGTTTGTAACCGTAGTTTTATTAACGACCTATTTTAACTATTAAAATAAGTTGTTATTTGTCAACCCTAAGTGAGCATGCAGGTATCTTTGTTATAGATTTTAAATGTATAATTCATTTTATAACACTTATAACTTAGACATTCTCCATAACATACATCATACATTTCATATTTTAGTATAACAACTTATATTAAAACTTATGAAAACTAACATACATACTATATATTATAAAACTTATAACATACTTTCAATGCATGCAACATATTTTTCTATGGTGAGATTTTATACACGACATACTTTATGCAAAAACAAGATTCATTTTTAAATAAACATATATTCACAATACATAATTGATTAAACACACACTAAAGTGCACCAGTTTTGGCATCATAAGCAAGCAAACAACTAAAATATTACAATAATAACTTAGCTTCAGCTTTGAACCGCTTTCGAACACTTCGAATCGGCCCGAACCAGTTGAAAAACTATTGAATCAAACTTTCAAGGCTTGAAACTAGGCTGAACTAGGCCAAAATAGGCAGAACCGACTGGAATTGACTCAAACCGGACCAAATCAGTCCAGTTGGGTCGGTTGTCTTGTGCACACACATTTTTGGAAATATTGAAGAACAGTATCGTGGCACTATTGAAGTAGCACCGCGACGCCACTTGACAGAACCAACTTCTAACTGCATTTCCTACTACACCTTTGCTCCAAAATATTTAAGTTACAACCTAATTTCAAGTTTATTAACTCTAGCAACATTACAGAACCTTCTTCACACATTAAAATCCATAAATAAGGGGCGAATTACATAATTACAACTGAATTGAAGATAAATTTTGATGTCAAAACTATAATATATCCACTGCAGCCACCATAACATTCATCACATGAATTAACACCCATGAAGCCAAAATTAATGTAAATTGAGTACTTAAATCATGTTCTTATACAAATTAAAAAAGTTAACGACGTGCATGCAGAAGCGATTTAGATCTTAAGCACTCTAATTATATTAATTTTGAGATTGAAGTATGCATGTTTATGTATATATATATAGAGAAAAAAAACTAGGGTTTGACATACAACCTTTGTAGAACTCACATTACAACAACTCCTTTGCACGAATTTGATCACAAATTCTTTGCGGACCATGGCAAGAGTCTTTCCTGCTATTCTCCGACCTTAGAATAGATTGTGGGTCCAATTGTGTGAGAATTTGAAGGAAATTTTTGAAGTATGAGGGTTTTTGGTGTATGAAATTGAAATAGCAAAGTCTTCTTCAAAATTTCAATTTGGCATAAATCGTTTCCAACTAATTTTTCTTCTATTTAAAGAAGAAACACATGCAATCCTGTTAATTTGACACCAATTAAACTATTAATCTAGTGGGAGTTTTAAGTGTTTTAAGGTGGAGAAAGTGGGATAAACCCAAAACCTTATTTTTCATTTAATTTTGAATTTCATAAATTCCAATTAAAGAAATGTAATTTAATTTTAATAATATTAATTCAAATAATTAATTTTGAATAAAATTAATTTCCTTTTAAAAGAGTTTTAAATAAAATTAATTTGAAGAATTAATTTTAAATAATTAATTAAACGATTTAATTCATTAATTTAATTTAATATCAAATGTTAAATTAATTAAAACACCAATCCCGAACTTAAATAACTATACATATGTAATATTTAAATCATATTTAAATATTTTCAACTCTCCAATTTTGTTTAATTCAACAATAAAAATACGTTATTTATATCGTATATAATTAATACTTTATTCGCTAATCCGAATTTGAACATTTCAAATTCTCTCATGACACTATCCTAAGGTTTAGTTTGATATGAGCTAGCAGAGGAACCTAATGAACCTACAAATCATGAGCTCCAACGATCCGAGATAAACCAGCTAAACTTTTTAACCTAATTAACCAACATTCGTTAACTATTGGGATACTCCACTAAAAGTCAATAGCTGCACTCTTCTCATTGTAGATATATTTCAGTCCACTTAATTTAACGATGATTAGTAAGTCGATCTTTCACAGGTTGTTTGCAATTACAACTGGGTACTCCTATAATTACATTTTGCACTTTAAATCACACTGATCCTCTAACGAATAATTGGTTTGTACTCCAAGAAAATGAGAGGGTGGGACCCCTTGTTCAAGACCCGAAGTCAACACTTAAGAGAACAACCTATCTACTATCCCTTGAATCGGATAAAAGTGAATTTCATCTCTTAGGACTATGTCCCTAGCTATTTACTCGGTCTCACCCCTAAAATGCAAGCCATATTGAGTTAGCGATGTTGAGCCACTTTCACCCATGTAGATTAAGGATAATCCCAAATAAATAGAAGTTCATAGTTAGCTTAAGATTAAGATTGAGTTACCTAGGTCATCGAATTGAAAGAGTAAGTCTTATCAGTAAATGGCGTTATAAAGTAAAAGTGACTATTTCATGGTCCGGTCTTATGCAAACTCATTGCATAGGATGTCTCCACATGAATGATTCAAGATCACATCGTTTGTATCAAATACAAAGTTGGCCGCATCCATTGTGTCTCCAACTTAAGGTACCCAGCCTTATCCTATACTATAGACCATTTTGGCTATTACTCGAACTTGATCCGTTTTTATGTCTTTACATAAAGTTTATGTATTTATACTATAGCCAAGGGTTCTTTATTTTATTGGATTTAGGATTAAAAAGGTGAAATTCACATATTCAATAACATTTTTATTGTATAATCTCAATAACAACTTTATTATCAAATAAAATATGTTTAATGTTTACAAACCACGAGTTTTAGGACATACAACCCGACAATGTATCCCTTACGGCCATTTACATATCCCTCATCCTCGTTAGGTATGTTTCTGATTAAGATATTCTAAAAATTTTATGCACATGACCTTGCCAGCTTCCTTTAAAGGTAATATTAGACTGTTTCTTTGATTGGGAATTAAAATAGGTTGACTATGAATGTGAGGAAATTTTGCCTCAACGAAGTGCAGGAAGGAGTGGTCGTAAAGCAAGGAGTCTTAGAAAGGGTGGACGTCACCCACCCATTGAAAATGTAGCCGAGAATGAAGAACAAACATCGATACAGTCGCCACCCAGGTTGATCTTACAACAATTATATTTGAGCTTTAGAAAAGGTTTAGAAGTATAATGTAGAAGGTGTTAGCCCAACAGGCATCGCCTCAAGAAGTTCCTACACCCCAAGGCCTTACTCCACAACAGAATTTGTAGGATCTGTCTACAGAGGCCATGCATCTAAGGGATTTCAAGAAGTATAATCTCCATTTGTTTAATGGGTCACTGAAGGACCTACCAATGCAGAGTTGTGGTTATCTTCTATAGAAACGATCTTATTGGATTGTATGTCCTAAAACTCGCAGTTTGTAATATTAAACATATTCTATTTGCAATAAAGAGGTTATTGAGGTTTATTCAATAAATATATTATTGAATATGTAAATTGCACTTGTAAAGCCTAAATCCAATAAATAAGATCCATGGCTATTACATTAGTACTTGGATTTTATGTGGAGACATAAGAACAGATCAAGTTCAAGGAGATAACCAAAATGGTCTATAGTGTACGAATAAGGTTGGGTTTCTTATTCTGATAACACTATTGGATGCGACCCACTTTGTATCTAGATACAACTGATGTAATCTTATATTGTTCATGTGGAGACATGTGAGCGGGGGCATCCTAAGCAAAGAGCTTATATAAGACCGGACCAAGAAATAAGTCACTCTTACTTTATAATGTTGTTTACTATTTAAGACTGACTGTTTCAAAACAATGATCTACATAACTCGAACTTAATCCTAAGCTAACTATGAACTCCTATTTATCCGGGATTATCCTTAGATTTTCATAGGTAGGGATTGGCTCAATAAGCCTCTCATTATAGGGGTAAGATCGGGTAGATAGTTGGGGACATAGGGTGCAAGATGGATGTAACGACCCAGATCTGTACGCATATAGGAAATTAAATATCAAATAATAAGCAGGACGAAATTTTATTTAAAGGGGTGGAAATTTAGAAAGAAATAATAATAATAATAAATAAATAAATTGGAAATTGGAAACTTATTCATTATCCAAAAGATAATGAATAAGGGAGCGAGCAGGAGCGAGAAAGTGAGAGAGAGCGAGAGCCACACCAGCGAGAAAACTGGAAAAAACGAGATTCTGAGAAGAGAGCTGCGCGATCGAAGGAAGAATTGGAGAGCGAGAAACCCAGCGAGCGATGCTAGCGAGATTGAGGCTGGCGAGAGTAGAAAGAGCGAGATCCCTGGAGAGAGCGAAGATTGAAGGAAACTTGGAGAAAGCGAGAATTGTAGCAAGGAAGTTGGAGAGAGCGAGAGTAAAGAGAGCTATTCTTAGCGAGACAGTAGGAAAGAGCGAGAGCGAGCGAGAGAGCGAGAGCGAGCGAGAGAGCGAGAGCGAGAGAGCTAGCGGGAGCGGGAGCGAGAGAGCTAGCAGGAGCGGGAACGGGAACGAGAGAGAGAGCAAGAGCGAGAAAGCTGGAGAGAGCGAGAGCGAGAAAGCTGGAGAGAGCGAGACGGAAGAGAAAATTTGAGAGCGAGAGTGGAGAGAGCGGGATTTTCAGCAAGAAAGCTCCAGAGTAAATTCCTAGCGAGAAAACGGGAGAGAGCGAGATTTTAAGAGCAGAGTGAACGAGATTTGGACATAAACGCGAATTATGCGTTGAATTTGGCCACGATCTTATAGATTATACATGGAAAAACCTTAAAATTGAATACAAACAAAGAATGATGACGTAAGGGCAAACATTAGCCAAAATTAGGTGTCTTATTGAGAGGAATCCATAAACCATAAGTAATTTTAAAGAAGCCACCTATACGATGATTTGTCGCACTGAGAAGAGCTGAAAACTACTATAAATAGGACCCTTTGCCGAAGATTTAACCCATTCTCAAACAAATCTCAGTAACATAGTATCGTGTAAAAAAGTAAGTGTGAGTGAGGAAGTTCTGTGAAGAAGAGAAAAGTTCGGGTAAAGTGCTGCCCAAATTTCTTCTTTTGATTTAAAAAGGGAAAACTCTGCTTATAAAATCATAAAGAATAATAAGGAATAATTAGATCACAGTCAAGGTAAGTAGTTTATCTCACCCTCTCTTTAAATGTTCTATGGTAGTGTACCTTTGTTATATTGCATGGTTATGTTAATTGTTATATTGCATTACATGTTTAGAACACGTTTCTCTACAAGGGACCCCATGCATTATGTTTGTTCACGATTACGTTAAAACTAAGTTTTAATTAGGTGTAAGTTATGCTTCCAGTCTAATCTTATGGTTATGTTAATGGTTTATGTTGGATGCAATTCTGGCCCTACTGACTGCATGACCCGCTAATCATCAGATGGGTTAGTTTTCGCTTAAGTCCTCATCTTCCTATCAGGGCGGAAAGATTTATGTTGGAAGCATAACGTTTATGCTAATGGTTGATGTTGGATGCGACTCTGGCCCTACTGACTGCATGACCCGCTAATCATCAGATGGGTTAGTTTTCGCTTAAGTCCTCATCTTCTTATCAGGGCGGAAAGATTTGTGTTGGAAGCATAATGTTTATGCTAATGGTTGATGTTGGATGCGACTCTGGCCCTATTGACTGCATGACCCGCTAATCATCAGATGGGTTAGTTTCGCTTAGGTCCTCATCTTCCTATCAGGGCGAAGAGATTTATGTTGGAAGCATAACCGACCACCACATGTTATTATACGTTTTCGGTCCCAATCATATGTTTTCATGACATGTTGCTTGTGATTGTGCATTTGGTCACTACCCTACGTGAGAACTACTTACTGGGTATATTATGTACTCATCCTATATTTTTACAGACTTTGTAGGTAAGAACACAGCGTAGAGGGCAGAGTTGGACGTCACTCAAATGGCCAACCATCAAACTCACTATTATAGGCACATGCATTTTGTACCACCACGCTAATGTTTTATGGATCCTGGTGTTTTGATAAATAAATTTCTATATAGTTTTTCTATCTAATTAATAAAATTTAGATATGTTCTTTGAAATTTCAACCAAAACTCATCTCATGATAGAAAAGTCTAAGTATGCATGTCGTAGCAGTCGGATCATAAGGTTTAAGGATCCGGGCGTTACAATGGAATTCACTCCTAACTGCTTTTAGGGATAATAGAGAGGTTGTTCTCTTAAGTACTGATTCCAGGTCTTGAACAAGGGGTCCCACCCTTTCATTGGGCTAAGAGGGACTCGATCTGGTAATTAGATCATAAACCAATTGTTCATTAGAAGATCAATAAAACTTAAGGAGCAAGATGTAATTTCGGGGGTAAAACAACTTTTTGACCCAACCGTTATTACGAACAACATGTAAAGGGTCAACTTACTGATTATGGTTAAATCAAGTGGATAGAAATATATCTACAGTGAGAGGAGTGCAACTACTAGGCTTTACTGGATTGATACGATAGTTAACGAATGTTGACTAATTCGGTTTAAAGATTTTAGTCAATTAATCTTAGATCGTTGGTGTCCATGATCTATAGGTCCATTAGGCCCCCTACTAGTTCATAAATGGATTAAACCTTAGAATAGTGTGATGAGCAAATTTGAAATGTTCAAATTCGAATTAAGGTAATTCGTAATTATATATGATATAATTACACGTTTAATTATGGAATTAAACGAAATTGGAGAATTGGTATTTAATTAATTTAATATTGGATATTAAATTATATTAAATAATTAAATAAATTTTATTTAGAAATAATTATTTGAATTAACGTTAGAAATTTGAATTTTATTAAAATTAAAATACTAAATTCAAATTTAGTTTTAATTTATTTTTTTGAGAATTTAATTAAAAAAAATTGAATTTTTAATTAAAAATTGGAAATTCCAATTAAGTGGGATTATCCCACTGTTAACACTCAATTCTCATTAAAATTTCACCTACTTGGTGTTAATTCCAGGTTTATTTAGGTTGTATGATCAGTTGAATATATCAACTAGTTTTTGCTGAAAGAGAAATGACATGCAATTATGTTTTGATGGTTGTTTTTTAAAGAAAAAAACTGAAGAAGAGTTCTTCGAGCCTAAAACTTCAAAACCCATATATTCTCTCCAATTTTTCCTCAATTCAATTTCATTTTGGGTTTTACCATAAAATCTAAAGTTCTAGAGAATAGTAGAGAAGATCAAGCGGTGGTCTACAAGCCTATGGAGTGGAGATTCAAGCTGGAACTTGAAGAATTTGAAGTCTTCAAAGGTGAGCTTTCAAAAACCCTTTTTTTATTCTATGAACATGTTGTCTTAGTTGCTAAAATTGGTGAATTAGAGTGCTTAATGATCCTGATTGCTTCCACTAATTGCATGCTAACTCCATCAGATCTTCCATTACATGAAGTGCCCGATGATTAGAAAGTGTTATTTTCTTACTTACTAGTAATGCTACAATCTAGTTGCAGTCTACTAAGAGGATGATAGGTTTTGAAGTTGGATCAACAACTTGAGAGAAGTTCAAGGAATGCTTCTACACAAAATATTTCTCTACTAGCTTGAGGAATTCTAATAAAAGGAGTTCTTAGATTTTCTCCTGAATTGGTCACCACAAGAGGTTAAAAGGATAGAGAAGTTTTTCCAAGACCTAAAGAGTGAGATACGTGGTTTTGTATGAGCCTTCGAGTTGACTACTCATGTGAAGACACTTTCTTTGGCAGTATAGATTGATTCTTAGGCATAGGGAGAACATTTAAAGCCTTAAGGGTCGGAACCCTCCTCAGGACAGAAGAGAAAAGCAGGGTAAAAAGCTCTTGAGCCCCTACAGGAGAGTTCGAGTTCGGTCGAATCACTATGGCACTTAGAGCAGCAAATAGATGAGTCTGGATTAGTCGAGTGGAGCAAGCCAGTCTGTGGTTCCTATGGGAGACGCCACTGGGGGCATCGTTTAATTAGTAGTAGGGTCTGTTATCTTTACGAAAAGGAGGGGCATACGATTGACCAATGTCCTACCAGAAGCATGTCAGGTGGTAAGGATCAACCTTCGAGATCAAATCGAAGGGATTTAAGTAGACAGTAGCAGTGGGACGGGGGAGATGCTAGGACTTAACATGAAGCCGAAAGAATTAAGTCAGTGGCAAGTGATACGCTCTCCATTCTATACTATTATATTATGATGCTAATTGTGATCATATTTTCTCGCATTCTTTTCTAACTTCAGTTTCGTTAAGCATGCTAAATTAGAATAAGGATTGTTCGGCCATGATTGATTAGTATACTCTATTTGATGTTATCGCTTGGGTGCATAAAAGGGGTGGAAGTATGTTTCCCTTGTTAATAAAGGGACTGTCAGGTGTAGATGATATTCTATGTGATGTTGATTAGTATACTCCATTTAGTATTATCTTGGGTATGAGGGAGTTGGTTGAATTTGGTGCCCACGTGGAGGTCATATGGAAATGAGCCCAGTTAGTTAGGGGATATGCAGAACTGATCCGCCCTAAATTGAAGTTTGAGGTAGTTGGTTGGTTTTGTGATTTTGGAGACATTGCTTGTATGAAGAGGGAATATGCATGGGCCATGAAAGTTGAGAAACTTGTCTATCATGATCGGTGAAGATAGTTGGGGACAAAAGGTCAAGGTAAGGATTTACTAAGCAGAGTTTTCATAAATATGTTATTGATCTAATTGATGAATATTTAGTACGTAAGAATATTTATCTAATGCAGCTTAAATCTTTTTTTTTTTTGAAAAATTCAAAGAAGTTAGACTAATGTTCAAATCAATTAAGCAAATATATGAAGACATATTATGATCATATCATAGAAGTACAGAAATTTCAATACTACGCCTAATTGATAGGAACTGAGATTATATCTCAACTTTAAGCATTAGTTACAATTGGGTGAAATTATGTTTCAAAAGGAGAAAGGTGACTTTTTGGGACTTTGTCATGTTTATGGTGAGTCCTTTGTTAGACATGGTTACATCATTAATAAGTTACACATCATTATCATACTCTAGTTAGGATGTGTAATAGAGATTGCACTGTGAACATTATTCCCTCAAAAGTTGTCTTAGAGAGAATTTTGGATTATGAAAGTGTAGTAAACTAGTTTACAGCATTTCAGGATTTGAGTATGTTAAGATGCATATGTTGAAACAAACTCAGAAGAATATATATGTTCAAAGTATGGCTAAATGTAGGTTGTCTTCGAGGAAAAAAAGAATGGTATTTTATACAATCCTGAATAAAATAATATATTTGTACGACAAATATCAATTTTTAAAGAATATCAAATAAAAGACACAAACCTTTATTAAGGTTAGATAGTATTGATTTTTTGGTTTCAAGTAAATCCATTAAATAGTTAATAAGTATTATTAATCATTTAATTGGATTAGAATGTCAAATGAGTCCTAATCAAGCAAGATGAGCCTTAATCATAGTGGGACAATTATTGGATAATTCAACCTTTACTATGATTTATGAAGTAAAAGTTTTCATATTAGTTGACAAATTAAAGGTTTATCATCCTCAAAGCCATGATGAGGGATGTTGACAAGGATTGCAGAGTCAAAAACATTAACTCGAGATAAATTCTACGTACTTCATCTCAATCTTGATTCGTAGATATTCTTGATAGGGTAAAATCCATATGATATGAATAGATCTACGAAAGAGGCATCCATGTGTAGATAAGAAGATGCATATCTTCAAAGTAAGACTCGTGGTAGAGGGTGAAACCTATTGAGAGAAATTAGATTGTGGGTCAATTTTCTCACTTGTTGCCATAATGGAGTTTTTTAGCATTATTTAATTCATTGTTGCATATGAGATATGTAAAATAAATGGTTAGATTATTTTATGAAAATAATTTAGAGGATACATCTACAAAAACTAACAGAGTAGTTTAGCTTTCAAAGATCAAATGCAAAGAGTTTGCAAAATTATATATGTTCATTTGAGAAATGTATTGAACAAATTAGATCTTTGAATAAAAGGTTTGATAAGAGTTATCATAACCTATGACTTTGAACAAAATATTAATGTTCTTGTATAGACAATATATTCATTAATTGTCAAGTGGATATTTCTCATGTTTTGTGTGAATGGCAGATTACTCATTGTGAATGATGTAATACAACATACAAATTTGACTACCTAACCAATTAGGGACATAATGTTAATTGAGTCTCAAACATTTTACATTTACAAAATGTTTGTCAATTATTCAACCCACAACCTCAAAAGAATGATAATGTATCATTCTAATGTGAAGTGAAGTCTAAGGAACAATATCCTAAGTCACTTTCAATGTTGAGGACAAATGATTATTAATCATCTCTTAGTAGAGGAAAATTAATGCATAAATGTGACTTACCATAGAATTGGTTAATTATATAGGTTATACCAATGGTGTGACGATTGAGTACAAAATCAAGAACTTTCTCAGAGTATCTATGGATAATGAGAAATTTTGTATATAGTGTTAAGATATGATCTTTTCACAAGATACAATAAGTCTTACAGAGATTTAGAGAAATCTATGGTAAGATTAATTTTATCCTAAGTGGTGGAGATTGATACATAAGACATTTGTTTTTGTTTAAGAAGCAAAACTTTGTGTAACCATAAAATATCCTTAAATATCTAAAAGTGTTTAGTTCTAAGTTAGTCTATCACACTTTTATGAGATAATAATGGTGCAAAGACTAAGATTAAAGGATAGTAGTAAACACCACTGTCTAGGGTAAAACATATTGAAAGAAATTATCTTATTAGTGACCAAGTTGACTATGAATGACATATTGTTTGATTTATATAAAAAGACTCTCTAGGCTAAAGTGTATGAGAGGATCATCTGGACGATCTAGGATTATGAGACATGTCTCTTCTTCGCTAGGGCAATTGGCATAATATGTTGGGTATAGAGTATGCCCTAGGATATATGCCTCATAGGCTATGACACACCAGCTTTAGTATAAGTGGGAGATTGTTGGGACTTACGCCCTAAAGCCTCATAATTTATTAGTTGATTAATTTAATTAATAATTATTCAATATTAATTTATCCATTAATAGAAAAAATCTGAAATTATTGCATGAAATCTGGAACATTTATGTAGTTGACATACAGGTGGATTATGTTCGAGAAATAATCTAAAGGTCTATAAGGTTGGTGCCTTATTCCGGTGATACTATAAATACAACCCACTTTGTAATAGTTGAAAATAGTTTGATTCAGACCATTCATATAGAGACATGTGAGTGGGAGTATCCTCCAGATCGCGAAATATTTAATCTCTTTTTTGTAATAAGATAATTGATGAGATTAATATTTCATAGAATGATCATGTGCGACTCGATTATAATTCCAAGTAATTTATAAACTCTTGTCTATGAAGTTAGTCCTTGTACTTGCACAGGTGAGAGTGGCCCGAGTTGCCAACATAATAAGACTACCATTTTAGGGACTTGACTAAATAGGAAGTTGAAACATAACTTCACAAGATGGACTTCACTTATTCTCGCATAGGGTAAGTAGATGAGTAGTTCCCTTAAGTGCTGATTTCGAGTCTTGAACAAGGGGCTTCACCCTCTCACTGGCCCGAGAGGGACTTAGTTTATGGTTGGACCATAAACAAATTATTCATCAGAGGAATCAGTGGTACTTAAGGAAAAGAGGTGATTGTAGAGGTAAAAGGTGAAGAGATTGGAATTCCTCGTAGTGGAAGCAATTGGATGCCATTGTCTCTAAATTTTTTTTTATAAAACATACAACATAACTTAGAGCAAAGGAAACACAAGGATAAACATAATTAATCTAAGCATGCTTGTACTGTGATGAAAATAGAGAAGAGGGGAAAGGGATATCACATACCCTTGAAGTACCATCTTCTCGCTTCGTCTCCACAACACTTCTTCTTCTCCCGATCTCACAAACCTAGCCTCACCAACACAACAACAAGGAAGAGGACATCACCACAGACCTTCCTTTTTATTCTTGAGGATGAGAATTATTAGAGAGTTGTGGGCTTCTAGTTCTTAATTTTGTGTAAAGGAAGAGGTTGAGAGCTTGAGAGAAAACACATAGAGATTAATTAGGGAGAAAAAGATGTTCTAAGCACCAACATTTCACGTATTGAGAGGTTGATGAGGTTGAGGGAGTTATCAAAATAACTCCCTCCCTCTTTTATTTAAAGAATATAAAATTCAAATAATTTGAATTTTAAGATATATATATATATAAAACTAACTTTATATATATAATTATTAAACTATATGTTATACCATATATAATATATAACCTATAATTTATATTATATCGCATATAATATAACCTATGGTTTTTATACATAAATCACATAAATCAATATTTGAATCACATGCAAATAACAATCTCTCTAATCAAACTCTATAGTTTTAATATGAATCATATTCACATTAATTTAACATATAGTTTTTATATGAATCATATTCATATTTTTTAAGTTTTGAATCATATTCAAATATTTATTTCTCTCGTAGAACTATATAAATTTAATATGAATCAAATTCATATTAATTTTAGCATATAGTTTGTATATGAATCATATTCATATAAATAATATTTTAATCATATTCAAATATTTAGTTCTCTCACAAAATTATATAATGTATCAACATACATTATACTTTATAATGTATTAACATACATTATCTAATTATATCTTATACAATTAATTTTCTTTAATTAATTTAAACAATTTAAATTAAACCAAAATTAATTTTATTTTCATTGGTCCTTATTAAGCTAACAAGAGACCTTATGGATCTATAGATTGAAGCTACAATGATACTTGATTAATTAATTAAACTCTTTAATTAAATTAATCAACATTCATTAACTGTCGGTCACTCCACTAAAGACCGACAGCTGCACTCTTCACACTATAGATATATTTCTGTATCCATTAGATATAACCAATCAACAATGCATTGATCCTTCAAAAATTTCTTGTATAGCTCAATCAAATTACCATTTTACCTATAAATGAACCCTTCTCGGGCCAGAAGATGGTGAGGTGCCTCATAGTTCCAGCCCAGGAATCAGTCCTTAAGAGAGCAATTTATCTACTTACCCTAACAATAGAGAATGGGTAAATTCCTTCTTGTGTAGTTATGTTCCCAATTCCCCAATCAAATGAATCCCCAAAATGGTAGGCTTATCGAGTCGGTGAATCTAGCCATTCTCACACATACAAATCAAAGGACCACCCTCATATGCAGGAGTTCACAACTCACTCAGGATTCAAGTCAAGTCACCTATGGTCATCCTAGTGAAATGTAAGTCTCTTCTAACAGCAACGTTATAAACAGAGACTATATATTTTGTGGTCTGGTCTTATAAAAACTCTTTGTATAGGATACCCCGACTCACATGTCTCTATATGAATGATTAGGATCATATCATTTGTAGTACTTTATAACAATTGTAACAACTACAATGCAAGTCCTATCAGTAGTGTTACCAAGATAAGGCACCCAACTTTATCCATATACTACAAACCATTTATATTATCACTTAAACATGATCCACCTGTATGTCTCCACATACATGTTTAAGTCACATCATATAGTCTTGGATATTTGTTTAATGGATTATTGCATTATAAACTAATCAACCATTGATTCAAGTAACATATAACTACGAGACTTTAGGACATACATCCCAACAAAAGGGACATTTGACCCATCTATAATATGAATAATTCTTGAGGGATCATCTTGCTTATATTGATTACATCTATGGACACAACTTGTCCTACAGTACATAAAAGTTCAACTATGGGTCTATAGTGGTTTGTCCCATAGTTAATGAATGAAGGTTAATTTAATTAAAGAGTTTAGTTAATTAATCTTGGATCATTAGAGCTTATAATCTGTAGATCTATAAGGTCTCTTGCTAGCTCACCATGGACTAACAAGAATCAAATATGTTAAAAGAAAATTGGGAATGTTCAAAGTTATGACGAAAAATATTAATTGTATTGGATTCAATTAATTACTTGATTTATTATAAAGTTTATTTGAATATGATTCAAATTATAACTTTATAATATGGAGAATTTAATTATTTATTTGGATGACATTCATATAAATAAATAAATTATTTAATTTCAATAAGATTCGAATTAAAAAGATAATGGGAGAATAAATTTATTTGAATATGATTCAAATAATTAATTAATTAATTTGAATGATATTCAAATTAAAGAGAAGTTGCATAAGATAAATATTTAAATATGATTTAAATATTTAAAATTTTTGAATATGAGATATTAATGGAAATTTTTTTAGATATTATTGAATATTTAATTTAAAATATCTATAGAGCGATTCTTCTTATAGGATTAGAAATGACTCTGTAGAAGTCTATAAATAGGGCCCTAGAGAGCTCTTATGGAATAAAGTTGTACACTCTCTATAACATAATTTCTACAGTCATTCTACAGAGATTTCTCTCCCAAGAAAATTCTTCAAATTTTTAGAGAATGGTTCTCTAAAAATTCTTCTTCCATATTCCCCCTCATCATTCAAGAGTGGTTTCTACAAGCCAGATTCATGCCAGAGTCATAACAAGGAACCCTTCGTGGAAAAAGAAGATTTCTAGGAGAAGACCACTAGTTCAGGTGGAGATTTTACTGCAATTATGGATTGGCAAAGGTATGTTACTTAACCTTTTTATTGATTATTTGTTTTTTAATTCGTTCAAGAAATGAAAGAACACGATCACACGCTTCCGCCAGGATTCACTTCCCTTAAGTAGGACCAAAAATAGATTGTTCATTAGAGGGATCAATTGTACTTAAGGAGTAAGAGGTAATTACAGAGGTAAAATGATAATTTGATCCAGTAATTATGAACAACTGATAAAGGATCAACTTACTTTTAATGGTTAAATCCATGGACGCAATATATTCTATAGTGCAAAGAGTACAAACATGGGTCTTTAGTGGAGTGATCTACGGTTAATGAATGTTGATTAATGTAATTATAAGTGTATATATCATTTACATTCAGGATGGAAATAGAAAGATGCTTGAGTTCAAGTTGGTGTAATGATACCGACAACTTCATTAGAAAAAAGCTAGGTGTGGTGAAACTGATGATGGGACTTTATGAAGTATTTAAACTCAAAAAGACAATTATTTATAGTCAGTAAGTAACATGAAGGTTTTAGAGTCTTGTACTTATTATAGTTACCAATTTTGTTTATTTGTGTAAGTTGACTATAGCTTGTGGGGAGACGAATAATTATATTACTTTTGTTCAAGTGAATTAGCTAATTGTTATGTTTGTTGAAAGTTGTATGTACAAATACTTTATTACTTTTATTATATCCATATGAATATTTGTTAGTCAACCTTCTCCGACGTTGATCGGTACCCCTATAATGTCAGCTTCGTTTCGTACTAGTTATAACAAGTTTATATATTAAATTGAATATTTTTTAATTAATGAAATATTTTTATCGACGCTTACATATGTTGCAGAAGATACTTACAATGACCACTGATCCACATTTAGTAACAATCTTATATGTTGGTAAAACTTAACTTTTAGAGACGAATTTTCAACGTCACTATATAACAAAAATGGCAACACACGTGTGTTTCTAAAAGTATATTTTTATTAATTCATTAGCATCAGTAAAAGTCATGTTCTAGTGATGAGCAATGAGTATGTCACTAAAACTTTCGACTGCATAGCTACTGCGACATTCACAGCGACACACCTCTACACGTTGCTAATACTTTTGGCGGTGTTTTTTTGCTTTTAGCAACACGTTTTACTTGCCACTGAAAGCTTTTTTTTTTCTTGTGGTGTTAGTTAATCTCGGTTCATTGAAGCTTTTAATCTGTAGGTCTCTTAGGTTCTCCTGGTAGCTCACAACGAGTAAACAAGGATCAAGAGTTTGGAGAAAAATTGAATTATTCAAATTAAATGAAGAAATAATATTAGTTGTATATGATACAATTAGTATAACGTATATAGAAACATTATAACATAAAATTAATATTGAATAAGATTCAAAATTAAACTTTATAATAAACGAAGATTTATTGTATTTGGATATGATTCAAATATTTATTAAAATGAATTGTATTCATATTAAAACGTTAAAATTTAATATGAATGAAATTCATACTAAAATTATAGGTTATGAGTACAGGTGTCCACAGGGCGGGGTGAAGATGGTGAAGCCTTCCCCATCCTCATCTGTTCTCCTATTCCATTTCTCGTCCCCGCAAAATTCCCTGCAAGGAATAAGATGAGGATTTCCTGTGGGAAAAATTCTCTACCTTTATTTTTCTGAAAATTTTTTATTTTAATTAAATATATGTGTGTGTGTGTGTTTTAACAATTCCTTAAACCTTTCGAACACAATAATACACAT
This sequence comes from Benincasa hispida, assembly GCF_027475165.1. NCBI lineage: Eukaryota > Viridiplantae > Streptophyta > Magnoliopsida > Cucurbitales > Cucurbitaceae > Benincasa > Benincasa hispida. The sequence goes on along the minus strand of NC_143484.1, from coordinate 5,845,198 downwards.
GCAATTTGAAAAGATCTAATTAAAATCCTACATTCTCATCATTTCTAAAATTTAAGATTTAACAACTAGAACATCCTATCTTAAATATTACATCTAAGAAATTAAAGTAATAACGTCTTAAATTTAAATAATTAAAATATCCATGATTATTCTAACAATATATATATATATATATATGATGGAACGAACACATGTGCAGCGGAAGAAAAATAGATCTAAAGTACTCTAATTAGATTAATTATAAAGATAAGCATGCATGCAATAAAACAAGTAAAAGGGGGAAAAGAATACAATCTTTGTAGTCTTTGAATCTTCTCCAAATCAGCTCCAATCTCCTCATATATGGTTCGTAGACAATCATGAGAGTCTTGCCGACTATTCTACTGCCTTAGAACGGGATAGTGGAATCCGATGAGTGACTTATTTTGTGAGGAAAAAAAGCCAAAGATTCTAGAGAAAAAGAGATGAGATTATTACATAATCTTATCAAAACCCACTATGGCCAAAAGTTCTTCAAAAACATTAAACACTCCCTTTTGAAGACCATTACATGCAAACAAGCAACTTTGAGTTTTATGAGAATTTGACACTTAAAGATCCACTAACTCAAAGTAGAATTTAGTGGGACAAGTGTCTTCAAATGAAGAAAACACTTAGCCATGCAAAAGTTGGCATTTCTCACTCACAAATGTTAGATCTTTCTACTAACTTGGTCAAAGTTTGACTTTTAAAGTCCAAAGTCAACAAATGTGACTTTTTTACTTTCAAAAGTCAAAAGTCAACAATTTAACTTTTAATACAATTTTGAAAATTTTCATTTAATTTCAAAATTAATTATAATAATCAATTTTAAAATTAAATTAATATCAAATAATTAATTAAACAATTTAGTTAATTCAATTTAATATCAAATCCAACAAAAATCTCAATTAATATGAATCCCTATTCATAATCTTGATATTTAAATCTTATTTAAATATCTCCTAATTTTTCTCTCTTTATGTTTAACTCACAAATAAACATTAGGTTAAATATATCGTATATATTTAACTCTTTGCTCCAAAAACCGAATTTGAACACTTTAAATTCGTTCGTCACACTGTTCTAAGGTTTAGTCCGATATGAGCTAGTAGAAGGACCTCATGAACCTATAGATCATGGGCTCCAACGATCTACGATTAACCGACTAATCTCTTTAACCTAATTAATCACCATTCGTTAACTACCGGGTTACTCCACTAAAGGCCAGTAGTTGCACTCCCCTCACTGTAGATATATTATGTCCACATGATATAATCATGATTAGTAAGTTAACCCTTCACAGGTTCTTCGTAATAACGGTTCGGTCAAAAGCTGTTTTACCCCCGAGATTACATCTTGCTCCTTAAGTCTCACTAATTCTCTAATGAACAATTGGTTTGTGATCCAATCATTAAATCGAGTCCCTCTTGGGCCAATGAGAGGGTGGGGCCTCTTGTTCAAGATCTGGAGTCAGCGCTTAAAGGAAGAACCTCTCTACTATCCCTAAAAGCGGCTAGGAGTGAATTTCGTCTTGTACCCTATGTGCCCAGCTATCTACCCGGTCTTACCCATGAAATTGGAGGCTTTATTGAGCCGGTGTTGTTGAGCCAACCCTCACCCATGAAAATCTAAGGATAATCCCGAATAGGAGTTCATAGTTAGCTCAGGATTAAGGTCAAGTTACCTAGGTCATTGATTTGAAATAGTCGGTCTTAAATAGTAAACAGCATTATAAAGTAAGAGTGACTTAATTCTTGGTCCGATCTTATGCAAACTCATTATATAGGACACCCCCACTTCTCATGTCAATCAATGAACAAATCACTTCATTTGTAGCACGTTACAAAAAATTGTAACAAGTACAGAGTGGGCCGCATCCGATAGTGTTACCTGAATAAGGTACCTAACCTTTCGTATACTATAGATCATTTTGGTTATTTACTGAACTTGATCTATTCTTATGTCGCCACATAAAGTTCATGTATTCATATAATAGTCATGGATCTTTAGTTTATTAGATTTAGACTTTACAAGTGCAATCACATATTCAATAACAGTTTTATTGAATAAACGTCAATATCATCTTTATTGATAATAGAATATGTTTAACATTATAAATTGCGAGTTTTAAGACATACAACCCAACAATATACATACATGCATACATACATATATATATATAAAAAAAAAAATTTATAGTTTATATACAAAAGTCAAGGTAGGGCGGGGATACGGGATGGGGCTAGGGTCGGGGTCGGGGAAAAAAAGTTCCCCCTTCCCTCCCCATTCCTCGTATATTTGGGGTGGGTCCCCACGGGGCCCCAACCCCACTGATTTTTTTTGACATCTTTAGTTATGAGAGAGAGATGCAATTGAATATGATTTGAATTTACAATTAATTAAATATGATATATTTAATTAAAAATCAGTTAATTATTTAATTTGTTTGATTAATTAATTAATAATTAATTTAAATTAATTAAGGGAGTGGGAGAAGGAAGTGGGATAACTTCCCACTTCACGTTAAAATGCAAAAAGGGGTTTTGCATTTTGATTAAGGATGTATGATTTGACCATTCTGTGGAAGAAGTTTTTTACTTTACTCCCCATTCATCTCTCTCGGAAGGTTTTTTGCAAAGAAATTGTTTTCTCTTTAAAAATTCTACTCCACAATCAAAATTCTTTGTCTCTTTCATGAGCGATTCCCACAAACTATTCCTTGCCAACATAATAACAGGAAAAACCCTATGGTAGTGTCACAATATTGTTCTTGGAAGATTGATTGCAAAGGATGAAAAATTTCTATAAAGACTTGAAGAAGATTTGAAGAAATGTTCTTCAAAAGTGAGTTCTTCTTTCCTGTAGAAATTATTTAATGCTTAACTTATTGCATATTGATGTATGTTTCTTTTTTTTTTTGTCGTAATTTTAAAACAAAATCGAAGCAAAGCGATCACTCACTTCTATTGGGGATTCAATTCCTTCACACTAAACCCTGACATTAAACAAATAAAGTATGAAATAAGTATATCAATGATAGATTTGTATCATTGTCTATCAGTAGTAGAAATATAATTAGTGATAGATTTATATCATTGTCTATCAGTGATAAAAGGTAATAAAAGTCTACCTTTTTTATGATATATGTGATATAGAGTGGTAGAAGCCCATTACTAATATTCTTATTCATTCTATCACTTCTATTGTTGATAGACTTTTATTCGCTACTTGAAGTCTATCAGTGATAACAGTCAATAGAGTTGGAAAAAAAAATAACGATAGTTTTCAATTTTTTACTTGAAGTCTATTAGCTGATAGAATAGAGAAAAAAAAAAGAACAGTAATAGATTTCTATATACATCTATCAGAGTTTATCAAAGTTTAACAAACATAAAATTTATGTAGTATATTAGAGTCAGCCAATAAAAGGGTATATCAATCATTTATTTATAATTCTATCAACGACATACTTTGATATACGTCTATCAAAGTATAATTCAATTTAATCCAAATCACTTAACCAAGATGAAATCCAAAATTAAATTTTGGTTGACCGAAATTAACTTCTTTTGAAAACGCATTATCAAGGTCGCTACATGTAAAGACAAACAATAAATTTATAACTAAATACAAACGTTAAACAAAATAAAATATCAAATAAATATGTCAATGATAGACTCTTCTATCATTATCTATTAAATCAATGATAGATAGTAATAAATGTATATCAATGTCTATCTAAAAAATTTTGGGCTTTGAACTTTTTTCTACGCCTTCGATGAGCTTTTTACACATTTTCTATGGGCTGAAGGTAAATTTTGCTATACTTTCAGTTATTTTTAATTGTTCCTATGTTTGCAATATTTTAGCCTCATTTTAGTATATATGCAAGGAACCCTTAATTTAATCGATTAAATATTAAATTATAATTAATATGGTATTCATTATGTATATTAATGGGTTGTTTTTAATAATAAATTGCTCACTTTTGAAATATTTATAAGTAAATCTATTATTTGATTGTTAATTAATTGATTTTTAACAATATATTGAATGGTATTTATTAGTTAATTAATTAAGCTATTAAATTATGTAAGATTGTAATGCTTTAACTCCAAAAATTAAATACAAACATAATTTTTTATCATAAAATTTTAAAAATATTTACCATGTACAACCAAACACAGTTCTTTCTTTTTATCCATAAATATGTTCAGATATCATTTATTACCAAGCATCTATAAGACTAAACCAAATAACTCCTAAATTTTTTAAAACAGCTTCAATTCTTTTTCCATTTAGAAACCCAAATTCAACCACAGGTGCACACACAACTCTAAACCATAAACAATTTTACCTTCACATGCTTTCCCTCGAAACAATTTTCGACTTAAAAATAGGGTTCTTTGACGGCTGAAAAAAAAAAAAATCAAATCTCGTGGTAACAAGGTTTTTGAAATTTAAACTTATTTTCTTTTCATTTGTTACAATGATTTTCATTTTTCTTAAATACAATAATTGAATATTTAGTCAAATTCTAAAAATAAAACAAGCTTTTAAAAACTTTTTCTTTTTAATTTTCAAATTTTGGATTGGTTTTTTAAGACCATTGGCAAAAAAGTAGATAACAAATGATTAAATTTGGAGGCAGAAATAATCGATAAACTTAATTTTCAAAAATAAAAAATAAAAGATATTAAATAATTACGAAATCGGCCTAAATAATTCGCTTAAAAAAGAAAAAAAAAAAAAGAAATCACCGGTTGAAAGAATAAAAAAACATACTAAAAATAATCAAATCACTACTTTTCTTGCTTAAAACTACTTTTGGATAAATATAAAAACATCAAACATTCTTTTTAAACAAGACACGTTTTATTGTACACAGATTATAAAATATTGGTGTCAATAAAAATTTAAAGGTCCTAGTTTTACCAAAATTTTAATAAAATATTGATCTTGATAAATGTTGCTGGAAAAATTATAAAAGCAAAATATTTAAAATATAAATTTAAATTAGTAAATAAATATTTTATGATTTTAAAAAAATTAAAATGTTTATTATTTATATTATATTTACCTCAATGACATTTTGTTTTATAATTTTTGTGTTTTGTAGATATTTCTACGATATAATAAAAATATCGATTCACCCCTCCTGTCGATGTTGAGACCCTAAAAATGTGAAAATATCGATAGAAATATTGACATATTGATGAAAATTTAATGATATGTGTAATGCTCTAGGCTTGAGTTTCAAATCAAGATTCAGAATTCAAATGGGCATCTAATAACTCCGACATTCTTCTTCATCCCCTACAACCTTGCAAGACCATCCTTGCTCGTCTTGAACTGCTTCCAAGGAAGACTATTCCCATAAACTAATATGAGTCATTTCAACATGCATTGTCCTCATTCACATGCTTCCTAGGAAAGTTTTCAATAGATCAACCAACATAGGATTTCTCCAAGGAAGCACACTTAACTTTGGAGTTTCTATGATTGAGTCACATAAAAGAAAAAATGCACCTTCATTTTATATATAGTAACTTTCAATTCTTTTAAGCTTTTCTTAACCATACTTTCATATCCTCATAATCACTCGTACTTATATGTGATCTTGGTTCATTCATGTACCATTTTTAAACTCGGAACATTACATTTTCACCAACTTCTACTTGTTTTGTTCTCGAATCACATCTTATTGAGCGAGGTTCCTCTCGGATGCCATTTGTAACATCCAAGACACAAGATTTGGAATCAAGATTCAACACGTGATTACCCTGATGTTCCTCTGCATCCCTCTCGACCTAGCCATATTAACTACTTGCCTTGAACTGCTTCCAATAATGAAGACTATTCCTGTAAATCAACACAGATTCTTCAATATATAATTAAAATAAACTTAGAATCATTAAACTTGAAAACTTTTTATTTTAAAAACAAGACTTAAAGGTTGTTTCATGAATATATATATTAAATATTTGGGATTTAAACATGCAAGATAATTAATGTTTGAAAGTTAAATATATATGTGTTTGATTTACCAATTTTATATATAGAAAATGAAATTAAAATAATAATTAATATAGTCACAAATTAAATTTAGAAATGATTTGATATATTGTTATCATAATTAATTATTTATTCAATTAAAATATTTTTTTTATATTTTTATATTAGTCATTAATTAAACTTAATTCAATTATTCAAATTAATTACTACGAGTTATTATACTAATATAAATTAATTATAGTATTAATGATGCATAATAAATTGTTATGTTAAATAGTTAAAATGACCCACAATATTAATAATAAATATATTAGTTAAAAATTATTAGGTTTAAAGACTATATTTATATTTATTAAATAATTAAAATTAATAAAAATGATGAATTGATATTAATTTATTAATTAATTATGCTATATTTTTTTTTTCTCTGTCAAGTATATAAATCACACTTATATGTAGGATATTAGATAATCCATGTCCGAGTTTTACAATTTTTTGGATAATAATATGGGTTGTTTTCGTATATAGGAAAATGAATAAAAATATTTATAAATATAACAAAATTTTACAGTCTATCTACAATAGACGATGATAGACTACTATCTGTGAGTCCATCTATGTCATGAAAGACACAAATAGTAATCTATCGCGGTTTATCACAAATAGACTGTGATATTTTGCTATTATTTGTAAATATTTTTAATAGTTTTGTCATTCAAAATAATTGTCCTAATAATATTATGGATTTTGAAAAGTAAAATCCTTGTAAAATAAATAAAGATATCACATGTTTGTCTGAAATCTTGTGACAACTTATGTAACAAAGAGGAGGACCTAAAGGATTTTTATAAACATTAAATGAATAAAGATTTGTTACTATCAATGATTTCCTTTTGTATGAATGATCCAATCTAACATTTACCTACCCCGCATTCGTGTTGCCTTCTTCCTTCACTCCCTCACTTGGGCTTTTTCCTTCTTCCCCTTCCTCTCTCGCTCACACTTTTGGCCACCGTCTGATTGTTTATCAGTACCTGCATCAATCATTGTTACTATCAATGATTGACTGTTCATCACCCGCTCCTTTTGATATCTTGCACTTGTTCTTCTACCCACACATTCCACAATTTAATTTATTGTGAGTGCGATGATTTGCACTGCTTCAAGTGTTTGAAGAGGAGAAATAGTAACATGAGTGTGAGGAGATGAGGGAGGGGATAGAGAAAGTAGCTAGTAGGATCTAAGTGGTATATGTGATGTATGCAAAAGGTCGGTATTGATTGTTTTCAAAATTTGGGTCATTCGATATTAGTATAATGTAATTGGGATACCGTGAAAAAAAAAGCTATTTTTTGACATATTATTAAAATGCAACTAAACTAATGTAAAAACTGTAAAAACATTTTCATTTTATGTAGAAATTAAGCAAAACTATAATTTATTAAATTGCATTTGGAAGAGTAGCAATCAATAATGGAAACATTTTGTTAAAAAGAAAAGAGTTCAACTTAAACATTAAAACAGGATGTCCCAAATTATTTTATTTTAAAAAAAAATCAAAGATGAAAAATTTATGGAAAGTTAAAACGTTTCTATCTAAACTATATCAATTAAAACCTAACGCCATAGTAGGAAAAACTTTGACGAGAAAAATAAAGAAAATGGGGCAAACCACTTCAAACTTTTCTATTCTAATCAATAAAGAACGAAAAAAAAAAAAAGAGAAACAAAAAACCCAAAATGACTTTGGAAGAAAAGTTCAATTTTCTCTTTGGTTTATGTGGTTACAACAATTAATGATGAAATTAGGTGTATCTATCACAAAACGTCACAAGTCACAAAAAATATTGTAGATAGATGACTATCAACTTCTTAGTGAACACAATAAAACAAAGTAAAAAGACAGACATAGAAATTGGTAATCCAGTTTGATGCAATATCACCTGTGTCTGGGGGTTGTATATGCCCTAAGGAAAGAGAGACTTTACTAATATAAAGTTAGTTATAACATAGTATTTATATGTTAGAATAACTTCTACAGAGATTCACGCACAACTTATCCTTCAATATATTATAACTTAGACTCTTCCTAAATGTGAGACTCCCTCTTAAGTATTGTCACAATCTTTCCTTGTCTCGTAAGAAGAGCATTTAATAGAGATAGCTTAGACTCCACCTATGTGTAAGAATCTCTCTCACTAAACCTTAACTTCACATCGAGATAATCTAGAGAACATCTCAAGACAAAAATACAGGAAGCTTCTCGAAACTCATACACCTCGTAAGTTATTAAGATTGCAGCTTAGTCTAAGTGACTAGCAAAACCTCATACACTAAGGTAGAATACACAAAATAAATTTATTTTGGTAAGAAAATAAATATGGAGCAAAATTTTTTTCTACCACATGAAGGAAACAAGCCAAACAAAAGGCACTGCAAATGTAAACGAGGAAAATATTTTCTGACAGATTCTGCAGAAGACAGAATAACATGATTGACACAAGTATGGACAAGATGTAGAACATAACGACCAACATCTTGCCTATAAGAAAAATATAGTACTCAGTATCACAAAAGATGCATTAGGACTTAAAAAAATTTATTAGGTATGAATTAAGTGTATAGTCGGGAGTGATTTTGAAATTATTAAAATCACTTTTGTCATTTAAAATAACTCTGAAACATCCATTTAATTACTCAAAATTAATTAAATATTTAATTTTATACTTTAAATACAATATCATTGAAATGTGATTTTGAAAATGACTATGTGGTATGTATATATAATTGAATTGAAATATGAGGTTGGAATGGGGAACGAATTAATGAGAGGTGGAGTAGGAGAGGGGATGAAGAAGGTTTTAATAACGGGAGTGAGTAAAGGGTTGGGAAGAGCATTGGCAATAGAAATGGCAAAGCTTGGTCACATTATTATTGGTTGCTCTCGTACGCAAAACGACCTCCATTTACTTGAACAACACCTCCGCAACATCTCTCCCCACAACCATTTTCTCCTCAACATCGATGTGGTATATTCAATTAAACCATTCTTTTCTCTTTCTTTTTCTTTTCTTTTTCTTTTTACGTATCATCCCTGCACGTCTTCCTTTATTGTAATAGACAAGGCTAATCTATGAATATGGTAGAGGACTGAAAGTGGCCGACAGCAGTGTAGAGCTAGTCGAACCCTTGGGACCTTCTTCAATCCCAGGATGTGATGAGTCGACATCGAGGTGCCAAACGACTCTGTCGATAAGAGCTTTTGGGAGTCATCAGCTTGTTATCCCTGACGTTCGAACAAGCGTGGCTGTAAAACGAAGTGGTTGTTTAATTTAATAGTCTCAATATGCACATTAGAGAAGGAGGGACTGTGAGGTGGGTTGGCGCTTCGGTCAAGAGAAAGGATAGCGTCCTACACTCTAATGAACGACAGTTCTCCGCCTTACTTTACTATATTTAGAATAGTGATCAATCCCTCGGGAGCGAGATAATTCCATCTTGACAAGAGAACTTGGTCCCGGAGATCGACTAATTCTTTGATTCTAGTTAGTAAGAGGGATCGTCGAACTAAGAAATAGATTGACGAATCTAAACTATCATATCAAAGATGAACCAAATTCTAAAACCATTTATACTTAGTTGTACCCATTTCCATGCATCCCATTTCAATCAAAAAGGAGAAATAATATATATTTATTTTGTTTAGTTTATCATATAGTAACTTGTGATTAGGTAGAGCTGGGAATGCACTATGTTTTTTATGTTGAAAACAATGAAAACTAACCGTTTGTTTATGTTACAAAGCACCCACCAATACCAATATGACATTTTGTTTAGAGTCTATCCGTGATTAGCAATCGCGTGTTGACGTCCATCGCAAATTGACGAGACCCGAGTGCATTGTAGTGTTTATGAAAATACGAATTCTTGTGTTCTTAATGACTTTTCTTGAAGGTGAAAGAATTGTGCTCGATCTTTCATTTGACCTCTAAAATATATTATAGTTGTGGTTTTGTAGAGTTGCAACGACAGTGTTAAGGAGATGGCACGAATTGTTGTAGACAAAATAGGAGTTCCTGATATAATTGGTATTTAATTATTGCTTTATAATACATCAAATTTGCTCCTAATTCTCTTTTTCAATTCTATTGAAAATATTTTTTAGTATAGTAAATATCGTTGTCTATCAATGATGGACCATGATAGACATCTATTATTGACACTGATAGATGTTGATAGACATGGATAGATGTCTATCGTGTTCTATCACTAATAGACAGCGACATTACCATACATATAAATAAATAGACCCATTTTCCTTTATTTGAAAACAAAACTTAAAATTTTATACGTTTTGATAGTAAATAACGCGGGTGTGATTAATAAGCAAGGAAAGATTTGGGAGATTCCTAAAGAAGAGTTTGACAATGTAATTGACATAAATATAAAGGGGACAACAAATGTGTTACGCCATTTTATTCCACTCATGACTCCTAAGAACCAAGGCATCATTGTTAACATGTCAGCTATCATGGCAAGAATTGGAGTTCCTATGGTACGTCTCACCAAATTAGTTTAAATGAAAAATTACTTCTTTTTTTTTTCTCTCTCCTGTGATGATATTATTTTAGATCTAAGTAATTCGATTTATTTAGTATTTAGATTTTAAAATGTTATACTTTTAGTCCTAAATTTTGTATTTTGTTTCAATTTAGTCCTCTATGTTTAAAGAATGTTATAATTTTATTTTGATATTTGAGTTTTATTTCAATTTTGTCTCTAAATTTTAAGATTTACACTTTTAACTTAGACTTTTAATTAAGTATACACTTTTCATTTTTAGTATTAATGTCTATTAATTAATTTTAAAAAATTAAAGTTATTTAAGTTTCACTATTTTTCCTCATTATTAAAATTTTAAAAAATGTGACTTCATAATTATTTCAATTTAATTAATAGACATTAAAGCCAATGATGAGAAGCAATCATTTTGTAGAAAATCAGGGATAAAGTGTAAATTAAACTTTAAATCTAAGGGTCAAATTGAAACAAAACTCAAATATTAAAGACAAAATTGTAACATTATGAAATATAGAGATTAAATTTGAATCAAACTTAAAATTAATTAACTTTCATTATTTTTCATCATCATTACAACTAAATTTAAAATTTGACCATATAATTATTTGAAATTAACTAATATACATTAACACTAACAATAAAAATTGAGTCTTTAGTAAAAAATTGTGGTTAAAAGTGTACATTTTGAAATCTAAAAACTAAATTGAAATAAATCTCAAATTGGAATGAAAGTCAAAATATAAAAACCAAAAGTGTAACGTTTTTAAATTTAATGACAAAATCGAAACAAGACGCAAAATTTAAAAGGTTAAAAATATATTTTTACCAAAGTTGAAATAAGTTTTTAATTTCAAATTAAACTTAAATGGTATGTCATCTTTAGTAAATTAATAATATTTATTATTTGAGATATAGGCATCTCCATATTGTAGCTCAAAATGGGCAATTGAAGGCTTAAGCAAATCAGTAGCCAAAGAGATGCCAGATGGAATGACGATTATAACCTTGGATCCTGGCATTGTAAATACACAAATGCTATTTTCTTTATTGGGCGATATTGCATCTCAATTCCAAACACCTGAAAAGTGGTATGATCAAGTCAATAAATACCATTTTTACTTTTAAATTTCTAACCTTTTTTTAATATACTTTTTATCCATATGTTTTAAAGGTAATTTTTAAATATAGGAAAATGAATTAAAATATTTATAAAATATAGTAAAATTTTAAAATTATCAATAATAGACGTTAATAGACACTGATAGACTTTTAGTGTCTATCAGCCACATTGATAAATACTCATAGAAGTCTTTCAGTGTCTATCAATATCTATCATTGATATTTCTAAAATTTTGCTATATTTTGTAAATATTTTCAACAGTTTTACCATTTGAAATAATTTTTCATGTTTTAAATTGTAAATATTAATAAAACTAGTTTTTAAAAAACTATTATTTCTTTTTTTATTTACACTTCAAAGAGTTGCAACCCATTATAAAAAATTGAGAGAAAATAAGTCTAATTTTTTTTAAAAAAAACACACAAATGTCTCGTTTGGTATCTATGTCGTTTTTTGTTTTTGATTTTTTATTTTTGGTTTTTGAAAATTAAGCTTACTTCCTCTCCATTTCTTATAATGATTTACATTTTTCTTAAGTATAATAATTGAATTTTTAGGTAATTTTTTTTAAAAAAACAAGTTTTTAAAAGCTGTTTTTTTTTTTTTTTAGCTTTCAAAATTTGGCTTAGTTTTTTAAACCACCGATAAAAAGTAGATAACAAATAAAGAAATTTGAAGGTGAAAGTGATATTCATAGATTTTATTTTTAAAAAGAAAAAAATCAAATAGTTATCAAACGGGACTTAAATAGTTATTAAATAATTATTTACATACTTTTTAGGATGGGATGTTATAATGTTTCCATAGTTATGGGAAGATAATTAAAACAAGGAAAACTGCTTATTTTTGTTCTTTCCATCTCCTAAATTAGTTATAAACAAAGTAGGAACACAGATTAAAATGCATGACCCTCTTGGTCCATGTTATATTCCTTAATTAATTCAGTTCAGCTATGCCCAAATTAACTAAATGAGTGAAATTTGATCCAAACATTATTCTTTTGAGGATAAAATTTAGAAAAAAAATGTAAAAAAAATGAGTTGTTTTAGAAAATAATACTTTTTAAATATATTTGTAGTGAGTAATTACATTTTAGGGTTAATAATTAATCGTATAATAATATTTTTTTAAAAAATCAAGTATAACAAAATCTATCATTGAGAATTCCTATTAGTGGATATAATGTATCACTAATAGTTTTTAAGAATTGGATCCAAATTTTATTATATCTATACATTTTTTTGTATTATGCTATATTTATTAATATTTTACCTTTGACGATTATATTTGCAATTATTTCTTTTAAATAATGTCGATTAAAACAATTCAGAATTGGTATAGAATTAGAGTGGAATTGCAAACTATTCACAAATGTATAGTAAGCTTTTTTTAATATATTTTTTTCTTTTAAAATTTTTGCCACGACTTTCGAATTGTTTATTTTCTAATATACTCATTTATTAGAGTAGAAATTTGATTTTCCTTCTAGTTAAGCGTCTCTTGAAAAAGGAAAAATTTGATTTTCCTTCTAGTTAAGCGTCTCTTAAAAAGGGAACATTGAATTTTTACATTTAAATTTCATCGTTATTCTTCAATATTAAAGTTTAGTTTATTTTAGCATATAAAGTCTGAAATTCCTAATTTAGTAATTTGAAACTTTATATAGGAAATTATCATAAATAGCACGTTTAAGTTTTTCACCATATAAAACTGGTACGTTTTTTAAAACTCGTAAGAATAGTTTTTCTCGATCAACCTTAGACGAGATCTGCCATTGAAATTTAGTAAAAAATCTAACTTTTGAACTTGTTGATTGTTTTGAGTTTTCTTGCTACATCTCACCTATTTGTTAAATTTAATCTTCCCAAATCTTATGGCAAATCAAATTTAATCTTCCTAAATCTTATGCCAAATCTTATATCTTTATTTCCTCTAAATTGGGTTATCTTTACTAAATATTATATCAAATTATTACCTAATTTTTCAAATCTTTAGCACAATTTCTGTTTTGACAATTATATGAAATTCCAAAATTCCAAATGGAATTTCTAATTATCAAAAAATATTTTCCAAATTGATTCAATATTTTTAAATTTTGGGAAACTCAAATGCGAAAATTGGGTAAGATTGGGATATATAAAAACTCGGTGTTAATCTTGTTCGAGATTCCACCGAGAAAGCTTAAATATATCGAATTTCGATGTTAATTATGCTCAGGATTTTACCGAGAAAGCCAAACTATATAGAATCTTGATGTTATTTTGAGGGGGATTAAAACCCAGATCCACGTAATTTTTTCAAATATATGCAGTCTCTCTAAATATTATACCGATTCTTATTTCTTCTCAAATTTCTTCTTGCAATATTTTTCAAATCATATATAAAAAGCATGTAAATCTTAATTCCAATTTATATTTGCACGAATTTTTAAATTGATTTCCTGATTATCTAAATAATTTGGCAATTATCTTTTCAAATTTCTCCAATATGTAATATTTGGTAGTGTGCTTTTACAAATTTGGAAAGATTTGGAAAGTTCATTTCAATTTTTTTACCCAAATCCTTGTGTGTGCCAAATGTAGCGAGACAAGTCCAAAAGAATTGATAATTTAGAAAAAAAATTAAAAATTTTAACTAAATTTTAGTATCGATCTCGCATGAGATAGTTCGATAAAAATTATTTGAACGAGTTTCAAAAAACGTGATAATTTTGTAAATTAGGAACTTAAAAGTATTATTTATGTCAATTTTCCCATAATCATTTTAGTTATGAAGCTTAGTAAATGAATACTTTGCTTCACAACAATTCCAGCTTTTCAAAATTTTGGAATCATGAAGACTAAAATTACAGACTTGAATTTTATTTAAACGTTATTCAATGTATATAAATTTTTAATAATTTTTTTTGACTGTAACTATTTATACCAAAATAATAATATATGGTCAAATAATCATCTGTGAAATATGATGATAGTAGCAATTTAACCCATAAACTTTCAATAACAAAAATTTGACTAGGTCAGATATATTTTGACTAGGCCGGATATAATTTGACTATGAAGAAAATAGAGAACTTTTTGACCTAGGGTATAATTTTTACCCTTTTAAAATTTTCATGGTTTAATTTTAGTAATTAAAAGTTTAGGGGTTAAATTATTACCACAATCATTTTTCAGGGATGATTTTCGCAATTTATCTTAATACTAACAACAATATATAGAACTGAGAATGTCAAAACAACTCAATATATTATTGCTTGCATATTGCAACATGAATATGATGTATAAGTTCTAGGGTAATTGCAATGAGCATTATTTTCAAAGAATTGCAAATGTAGCACAATTTATCAATGATAGATTTCTATCAACGATATGATTTATCATTGATGGACTTCACGAGCTGGATATAAATTCTGTTATATTAGTAAAATCTTTGATATTGTGTTATATTAACTATTCGTCTGATTGTCATATTTTTAATTGTCTCATTATTATAATAATTTATTTGATGAATTATGATAGGGCTAAGAAAGCAGCTCCGATGATCCTGAATCTTACAGGCATGGATAATGGTGCATCCCTGACGGTTGATGATCCTGGCGTTCTACCATTCTAATAACTTCGTAGGATCATTACGAAGTTTAATTAGATGTTTGTTTTTTAGTTTCTTTGATCTGTCTATTGTTTCTACTCTTATCGTTTTAATAGAAATTCTTTTTTTCTTCCATAATATTCTATCTTCTTAATTATTGTTTCTCCACATTTATTTTATAAAGTAACTTTCTACTTTTATAAAATCTCATGTATTTTATTTCAAAATATATTTATCAATACTACCAATAGAATTGTAATAATTTATATAGGTTTAAGAAATTGTAATTCACAATAGAAATTTAATAACATATTACTTGCTGGGTACTTGCAAGAATAGTAAAAAAAAAAAAACCATTTTTAAATTTAAAAATTTAGCAACTGTATTTCAAAATTTTCAAATATAGCAAAAAAACCATTTTATTTTTTCAGCACATTATAATCCACTTATAATGGTTCAATCTATTATGTTAGTAACAATTTTGAATGGATGTTAATAAACTATTGGTACTTCAATGTTACACTTGAAATTGAATTTTGAACATGTATTGATATATAATTGAATACTTGAACAAATTTATCTTTAAGAAATAATTATATACTAATGATAAACAAATGTTTTATACTTGAAATT
The DNA here is from genome assembly GCF_027475165.1 of Benincasa hispida. NCBI lineage: Eukaryota > Viridiplantae > Streptophyta > Magnoliopsida > Cucurbitales > Cucurbitaceae > Benincasa > Benincasa hispida. Next base: position 5,829,237 of record NC_143484.1, on the reverse strand, counting down.
AGCTATAAGTTAATATTGACATAATATTAATACACAAATGGTATACTTCAAATTTTATTTAAAAGAAATGTTGATATATTATTGATAGACACTAATGGTATACTTGAAATTACTTTTTCTATGAGCATTGATACAATATTGATAAATTAATTTATACCTTAGATGAATTTTGAATAACTAACTATAACTACTAATGCATTAATTATATATATACTTTAAATTGAACTTTAAATTAGTATTGATATACTATTGATATACTTACACACTACTTCAAATTGATTTTAATCATGAGTGGTATAATATTGACACACAAAAAATGTATACCAAATGAATTTCAATGACTATTGATATAATTTTGATATATCTATGTTACAATTTAAATAAAATTTGAATAAGTGTTGATAAATTATCGATACATGATAAACTCAAAGTTTATCATCACCCATAAAGCCTTGTTAGTCAAATAATATTTATAAATCACGGAACAAATAATTTATATTAAGTGGTAGTACAAGCGACAAGTCTAGGGTCAAACCTCAGGGAAGCACGAAAAATTAGTTCCTTGAAGTGCATTTTTAGTTAAAGTGGTAAAATGGGGGGTCTGGTGTAGATTGAAATAGGAATTGCATAAAAAGCAATAAAATGCAAGTAAAAGATAGAAATGCAATTAAAGGGAACATCCTAGCTTAAGGGAATTGGAATTGTTCAATGTAATTTCGATTGTCGAATTGCTTAATGTAATTTTAGTTGCTTAACTATGTTTAGCCCAATCGATTGGACGTCCAACTAACGGTCCTAATTACCTAATTAGCTACACATGCTTAAATGAATCCATATTAAACATGATTATCCAACCGCATTAAGTTCTAGGGTGTACGCTTGGATGAATGCTTAATTTTCACCATCTAATTAAATACCTACTATGGTTTTCTCTAGGTTGATAAGAACAATATGATTCATTTTAGGCAACAAATTGCAAGTAGTTTGTCAAACAATCAAGAGAAAATATAATTGATTAAGCAAGATAAATAATATGTGTAATGCCCTAGGTTTAGTTTCAAATTAAGATTCAGAATTCAGATTGTGCATCTAATAACCCCGACATTCCTCTTCATCCCCTACAACCTGGTAAGACCATCCTTGCTCGTCTTGAACTGCTTCCAAGGAAGACTATTCCCATAAACCAATATGAGTCCTTTCAACATGCATTGTCCTCACTCACATGCTTCATAGAAAAGTTTTAAATAGATAAACCAACATATGATTTCTCCAAGGAAGCACACTTAACTTTGGAGTTTCTATGATTGAGCCTCATAAAAGAAAGATGCACCTTCATTTTATATATAGTAACTTTCAATTCTTTTAAGCTTTTCTTAACTATACTTTCATATCATCATAATCACTTGTACTTAGATATGATCTCGGTTCATTCATGTACACCTTTTAAACTCAAAACATTACATTTCCACAGACTTCTGCTTTTTTTATTCTCGAATCACATCTTATTGAGCGAGGTTCCTCTCAGACGCCATCTGTAACATCCAAGACACAGGATTTGGAATCAAGATTCAATACGTGATTACCCTGATATTCCTCTACATCCCTCTGGATCTAGCCATATTAACTACTTGTCTTAAACTACTTCCAATAGTGAAGACTATTCCTGTAAATCAACACAAATTCTTCAATATATAATTAAAATAAACTTAGAATCATTAAACTTGAAAACTTTTTATCTTAAAAACAAGATTTAAAGGTCCGTTTAGATTATGTACATTGTTTTATGAATATATATATTAAATATTTGGGATTTAAATACCTGAGTTTTAAATGTTGTGGATTATTAATGTCTGTGATAAGATATGCAAGATAATTAATGTTTGAAAGTTAAATATATGTGTTTGATTTACTAATTTTATATATAGAAAATGAAATTAAATAATTACATAATTAAATATAAGAAAACAATTAATGTAGTCACAAATTAAATTTAGCAAGGATTTGATATATGGTTATCATAATTAATTATTTACTCAATTAAAATAATTTTTTTATATTTTTACATTAGTCATTAATTAAACTTAATTCAATTATTCAAATTAATTACTACGAGTTATTATACTAATATAAATTAATTATAGTGTTAATGATGCATAATAAATTGTTATGTTAAATAGTTAAAATGACCCACAATATTAATGATAAATATATTAGTTAAAAATTATTAGGTTTAAAGACTATATTTATATTTATTAAATAATTAAAATTAATAAGAATGATAAATTGATATTAATTTATTAATTAATTATGCTATATTTTTATTGTTCTCTGTCAAGCATATAAATCACACTTATATGTAGGATATTAAATAATTCATGTCCGAATTTTACAATTTTTTGGGTAATAATATCGGTTGTTTTCATATATAGGAAAATGAATGAAGTATTTACAAATATAACAAAATTTTACAGTCTATCTACGATAGACGGCGATAGACTACTATTTGTGTATCTATCAATGTCATGAAAGATACAAATAGTAGTCTATCGCAGTTTATCACAAATAGATTGTGATATTTTGCTATTATTTATAAATATTTTCAGCAGTTTTGTCATTTAAAATAATTGTACTAATAATATTATGGATTTTGAAAAGTGAAATCCTTGTAAAATAAACAAAGATATTACATGTTTATCTAAACTCTTGTGACAAAACTTATGTAACAAAGAGGAGGTCCTAAAGGATTTTTATAAACATTAAATGAATAAAGATTTGTTATTATCATTGATTTCTTTTTGTATGAATGATCCAATCTAACCTTTACCTTTATCACATACCACTTAGATCATGCTCACTTCTTTCTCCGTCCCTCTTGTTCATTGTCCTTTCTCCCCCAGAATTTGTGATGCCTTCTTCCTTCACTCCCTCACTTGTGCTTTTTCCTTCTTCCCCTTCCTCTCTCGCTCACACTTGTGGCCACCGTCTGATTGTTTATCAATACCCGCTTCAACAAACGAAACTCATGCTAGCACTTTAGGCCATCGACCGATTGTTCATCACGTGCTCCTTTTAATATCTTACACTTGTGCTTCTACCCACACATTCTGCAATCTAATTTATTGTGAATGCGATGATTTACACTACTTCAAGTGTTTGAAGAGGCGAAATAGTAACATGAGTGCGAGGACATGAGGGAGGGATAGATAAAGTACTACAAAAAAAATGGGAACACCCGACGACGTTTTAAGGCGTTGGGAGTTAGGTCGTTGGGAGAGACGGTCTCTCCCGGCGAAGTAAAGGACCGTCGGGAGTTCCCCCCTCGGTGGCGTAAAGGTTTGTCGGGAGTTCTCCGAGAACTCCCACGTATCCAAACTGGCGTTGGGAGTTCCCCGGGAACACTCAATGCATTAAAACGGCGTCGGGAGTTTTCGGGGAACTCCCGACAATCTCCCAGGCGGTGTCGGGAGAGGCGTCTGGTTTAAACCAGACCCCTTCTTTTTCGATGAATTATTCCTTGCAGTTCAAAAAACCCTAACCCCCTCGATTTTTTAGCTCGCCGCCGCCCCATTTTTCTTCTTCTCTTCACGCCCCCACCACTTCCCCTTGTCGCCGCCCCTCTTCGAGCTACCGTCCACCATCTGCCGCCGCCTTCCCCCTTCATTGCTTGCAAATTTGTTGTTTATTTTCAAGCTTTCATCAAGGTTCGTGCACATCCATTTCATTTGTTTTCTCTTATTTTATATCTTAATTTAAGCCATTATTTTTAATTTCTAGCATGTTGGTAATGTTGTTAATATTTAATTTTTAGCATGTTACTACTGTTGGTAATTAATGTTGCTAATGTTTAATTTCTAGCATGTTGGTAATCAAATGTGAATTATGAATTATGGATTGTTGATGTTATTGTGGATTGAGTTTTTTTTTTTCTTTTAATTCTTAAGATTATGGATTACTTAATTTAGAAAAAAATATTGTACTCAACACATTTAATATTTTAAAAAAGTTTAAAGAATCTACTAGATATAAAACTAAATTTTGTGTCTAATAGAAAATTGAACTTTAAATTTTGTATCCAATAGGCTTGTAAATTTTATAAGATGTTGAATAGATGAAAGACCTATATTAGACACAAAATTGAAAGCTTGGAGACGTAGTAAATAAAACATTTGAAAGTTGTTAAGACAATTTAAGCGGTCTAAGGAGCTATGTGTTTATTTTGCCTTAAGAAATGAAAATTATGGAACTCAATGCATAATAATACTTTGTACATTGTCTTCTAATCCAGGTTATTGTTTTGGATTACAAGTTGGTCAGAAAATATTTATTTTTAAGGATGAATAAAGAATGGATTAAACTAAGGAATAAGTTATCAGTGGAGTATAGAGAAGGAGTATCACAGTTCTTAGATATGGCAAGGTTTCATGTAAATGATTCCGGACGAATAAAATGTCCATGCAAGAATTGTATGAATTCAATTTGGGAAAAGATAGATATTGTTGAATGACATCTATTAATATATAGAATATCTCCCTCATATTGTGAATGGGTATATCATGGAGAGCCAGTAAACTTATCTAGAAGTCATACAAGTCATACAAGTCATTCAATAGAGGATGTTGAAGTAGATAGTATAGAGAGTAATGCTGTCGAAGAAAATGAGATGTTGAATCTTATAAACGATTTACAAGTTCCAATTGAAAACGAAAATGCAAATGAAGGAAGGATTGAGAATGAAATGTCCTTTAATGGTCAAGAAAGAGATACCACGAACTTATTCAAGGATTTAATGACCGAAGCACGTAATGAATTATACCCTGGGTGTTCGCAATTTTCGTCCTTAAAATTTTTAGTAAAGTTGATTCATATCAAAGTTCTGAACGGCTAGAGTAACAAATTGTTTGACATGTTGCTGGAATTGTTAAAAGCAGCGTTTCTAGCTGGCACCTCTATACCTACTTCCTTTTATGAAGCCAAACGAAAATTGCGTGTTATGAGTCTATTCATGCCTGCAAATATGATTGTGTATTGTATTGGAAAGAGTTTGCAGATTTGCAACAATGCCCTGTTTGTGGTGAGTCTCGATACAAAGTTAATGATGGTAAGGGTAAAAAACTACCACATAAGGTATTATGTCATTTTCCATTGATACCGAGATTAAAACGATTGTTTGCATCAAAAGAAGGCGCTTCTGACATGAGATGGCATAAAGATAAGCAAGTTGAAATGGATGATGTATTGCGACATCCAGCTGATGTAGAGGGGTGGAAACATTTTGATCATGAATTCCCTCATTTTGCTTTAGATCCTCGAAATGTTCATGTGGGATTAACTTCAGATGGCTACAATCCATTTGGAAATATGAGCACTTCTTATAGTATGTGGCCTGTGATGATAATTCCTTATAATTTGCCCCCTTGGAAATGCATGAAGGAAACAAACTTCTTCATGTCTTTGCTCATACCTGGTCCAAAATCTCCTGGAAAGGAAATTGATGTTTACTTGCAACTGTTGATTGAAGAGTTGAAAGAGTTGTGGATAATTGGTGTGCGAACTTATGATTCTGTTGCTGGTGAGTTTTTTCAACTATATGCTACCTTATTATGGACGATTAATGACTTCCATGCATACGGTGACTTATCTGGGTGGAGTACAAAAGGTTATCAAGCATGTCCAATATGCAAAGAAGATAACTCGTCCTTCGGGATAAGAAGAAAAATATCATTTATGGGACATCGACGTTATCTTCCAGAGAATCATAGTTGGCATCAAAGTAGACAACATGATGGAAAAGTTGAACGTAGATCTCCACCAGTCGTAATGAATGGAGAAGAGATATTACAAAAAATAAATACACTAAACTTTTATGTGCTTAACAAACATCCATTGAAGCAAGACAAAAAAAGAAAGCGAATTCTAAACTGGACTAGAAAAAGTATTTTTTTCCAACTTCCATATTGGTCCAGACTATTATTACGACATAAATTGGATGTAATGCATATTGAAAAAAACATATGCGACAATTTGGTTGGCACATTGTTAAATATTGAAGGAAAGACAAAGGATACAACAAACGCTCGATTGGACTTACAAGATTTGAACATAAGAAAGGACCTACACTTGATAAGGTCGAGAATAGATTTTAAAACCACACATAGCATACACATTAACAAATGGTGAACGGATTTCATTTTGTAAGTATTTGAAATCAGTGAAATTCCTTGATGGATTCATATCTAACATATCACGATGTGTCAATGACAAAGATGGAAAAATATCGGGCCTGAAAACACACGACTGTCATGTGTTGCTTCACAGACTACTCCCTATTGGTATTCGAGCATATCTACTGAAGAATGTATCCACTGCTATTGTTGAGTTGTGTACATTCTTTCGCAACTTATGTGCAAAGACAATATGTGTAAGTGATTTGAACAGACTACAAGCAGACATCATAGTCATACTTTGTACATTGGAGAGAATATTCCCACCTGCCTTTTTCGATGTAATGGTACACCTTGCAGTTCATCTACCATATGAAACCAAATTGGTGGGTCCAGTTAGTTACAGTTGGATGTATCCTATTGAAAGAAGTTTACGAACATTAAAACAATTTGTACGGAACAAAGCACGTCCCGAGGGGTCTATAGCGGAAGCATATGCAATGAATGAATCATGGAACTTCTGCTCGCGATATCTAAGTGGGATTGAAACGAGATTCAATAGAGATGAACGAAATGATGATAACATTCCCGATCACGAGATATTTGGTGAATTTGAATTATTTAGGCAGAGGGTACGACCATTAGGGGCGCCAACTTTACGGATGCTATCAGCGGAGGAAAAGCGTATTGCACATTGGTACATTCTCAACAATTGTACAGAAATAACAGACTATCGCAAGTACGTTTCAAACTTTTTCCTTTTCTAAATTCTAGGGTATCTCCTTTGATATAACATTTAAATGATAAATATTGTAGGCAACATTTGAGGTTAATTCATCGTGAAGCTCAAAGCGCCTCTGACTTATATATAAAACATAAGCGCAAATTTCCCGATTGGTTCAAATCTCAGGTATACATAGTCATTTTGTAGGCAACGGTTGAGGGATGATTCATTTTTCGTATTCATTTTTAATGTATACGTAATTATCAGGTTCTACAACGGCGCGAGAGAGAAGATATCTCCAATGATTTCTTTTCATTGCAACGGGACCTTTGTCTGAGGTGTGCTCCTAATGGATGCATTGTTAATGGGGTACGATTTCACACTGTAGAGCGTGATAATCGTCGAGCTACACAAAATAGTGGAGTCCTAGTGGCCAGGGAGATCAGTGAGAACACAAGTGTGGATAACAATTTCTACGGTGTTGTAGATGAAGTATTAGATTTCCAATATGCAAACAGAAGACACGTTTTCTTGTTGAAGTGTAGATGGTTTGACATAGATAACAACAAAAGTAATAGAACACGTGTGGATTTAGAATACAAATCGATCAATACATCACACTTTTGGTATGTTGACGAGCCTTTCATTTTTGCTATCCAAGCACAACAAATCTTTTACATTGATGACATCCAAAAAGGTAGCAATTGGAAAGTTGTTCAAGTAGTCCAAAATAAACAAATATGAGATGTACCGGAAATGGATGATGTTGAAAACGCACAACTAGATTTACTAGAAATTGTTGGTGGCATCCGAGTGGATGAAACCATTGAGGAGGTTACTTTATGCAGAGTTGACGTTGATCCTACAGTTGGGGAAAGACCAACTACTATACATGGCGATCATGACTTCATAAACGATGATGATGAAGAATAATTACCTCCCAATAACAGCTCAAGTGCTGATGAATAATTTGAATTAGATTACGATGATCATGAGTAATGATGTATCTACTAAATTCTCTTTTTTTCTAGCTTATACGTATTTATTGTTAATTTAATATTGTTTTCTCTCTTTTGTGTTTGTATAGATACGATGTCAACCCCTAATAATAATTTGAATTAGATTACGATGATGAGTAATGATGTATCTACTAAATTCTCTTTTTCTCTAGCTTACACGTATTTATTGTTAATTTAATATTGTTTTCTCTCTTTTGTGTTTGTATAGATACAATGTCAACCCCTAATAGGCAACGGGAGGCTGATGAAGAATTCCAGGAGTTATATCTAGGCCACACGGTATCTTCTGTGGGTGATACTTCAGATTAGTATATTTTGAAATATATTCTGTTAATTGAAATACATCATAAACTGTTTTAAATTTTTTATTCATCAGATAGTGGCTCAGCATCCAATCGGAAGAAGCGAGAGCATTCGTAGAACATCGAGTTGGAAAAATACGTACAGAAACATGGGAGAATCACAATCGTCATAAATGAGGGGGAGACGAAACCGATATCTCAACATTTGGTAAAAAAATGCGATCAGCATTGCCGTGAGATCCGCATTTCTAGTACAGTGTCATACTTTTGCTGAGGTTCCGAACGAGTTCATAGAATTGGCTAAAAGTCAATTATTGGTAAGGAATTATAAGTTTATTCTTTTACAGTCATGAACATCATCTATGCTAATTCTTCCCTCCCTCTTTTGTAGGCTCATTTCGATCTTGATTTATCCAGTCAACGACTTAACCGTTTTATAGAACATCAAATGCAAAACTCGTTCAAAGAATTTAGATTAGACTTGCACAGACATTATAGAAAATGTGGAGATCCTCACCAAGCACGTGCCAGTTTGCCTAGTTGGCTTAAAAATTGGCCAGAAGATTGGTACTTTTTGTGTGACCGCTTTGAGAGTGAAGCGTTTCAGGTACAATATTTATGGCATGTATAATTTGCTGCATTTACTAATATATCACACTATTGACATATTTTTTTTTCTTCAAATGTAGGAAATGTCTGTGACGAATCAGAAGAATAGAGAGAAATTACCATTCGACCACGTTGGTGGATGAAAGTCATTCCTGCAAATTCAGACAGAGTTGCAGGCAAAGGAGGGTCGAGAAATAGGACGTGTTGACCTATTTAGGGAAACACACTCTAAAGGTGGTAAGCTTGTGAACGAGGCTGCTGAAAGTGCACATGTAACATTTTTTTCTTTACTGTCATGTTTTTTTTTTCACTTTTAACTTTAGTCCCTCGTTCTTACCCATTTAATTATTATGTCTAGCATTAAATGTTGGAATTAAAATCCAGCCCCACTGTAGAAGGTTCTCAACCACTAACAAGGGATGAAATCTGTGAGACGGTTTTGGGTACACGACCCAGATATTCAAAAGGTCTAGGATGGGGCCCTAAGCCTAAGTCACGAAAGAGTACCATGTCATCAAGCTTGTCATCTACTCAAGGAACGGAGGCGGGAATGGATGAATTGAGAGTCAATTTCCAACAGTCTCAGTCGAGGATTAAGGAACTCGAAGACGTTTAGAGAAGAATGCAAAAGAATCATGCGAGAAAAATGGAAGAAATGAAAAAGATGATTGAAGACATGGTACGATCACATAGAGGAGACCCATCAAATTAGGTATGATTACTACATTATTTAGTTGTGTAATATGTTGCTATCCTGCAGTTATGGTAGCAAAGTTTAGTTATGTCTTTAGTTATGTCATTTAAAGTTTCAACACTCTCATACAAATTAGATAAGCATCCCACCATGCCTTGATGATTCAAAAGCCCAATCACAGTCCCTGAGTGTCGCTCTCTCCATATATCTCAGTCTCTCCATGAATGTCGCTCTCTCCATGAATATCACAACACATGTATAACTTCATTTTATCAGCTGAAGATTCAAATATTCGGCTTCAAAAAGGCGTATTTGCTCTGATTTGGTTGTAAATATGTGTCATTTAAAGCTTCAACACTCTCATAAAAATTAGATAAGCATCCCACCATGCCTTGATGTTTCGAAAGCCCAATCACAGTCCCTAAATGTCGCTCTTTCCATGAATGTCACACCACATGTATAACTTCATTTGATCAGTTGAAGATTCAAATATTAGGCATCAAAATGGTGTCTTTGCTCTGATTTGGTTGTAAATATGTGTCATTTAAAGCTTCAACACTCTCATACAAATTAGATAAACATCCCACCATGCTTTAATGTTTCAAAAGCCCAATCACAGTCCCTGAATCTCGCTCTCTCCATGAGTCTCGCTCTCTCCATGTATCTCGCTCTCTCCATGAATGTCACAACACATGTGTAACTTCATTTGATCAGTTAAAGATTCAAATATTAGGCTTCTAAAGGGTGTCTTTGCTCTGATTTGGTTGTAAATATGTGTCATTTAAAGCTTCAACACTCTCATAAAAATTAGATAAGTATCCCACCATACCTTGATGTTTCAAAAGCCCAATCACAGTCCCTAAATCTCGCTCTCTCCATGAATCTCACTCTCTCCATGAGTGTCGCTCTCTCCATGTATCTCACTCTCTCCATGTATCTCGCTCACTCCATGAATGTCATAGCACATGTATAACTTCATTTGATTAGCTGAAGATTCAAATATTAGGCTTCAAAAGGGTATCTTTACTCTGATTTTGTTGTAAATATGTGTCATTTAAAGCTTCAACACTCTCACAAAAATTAGATAAGCATCCCACCATGCCTAGATGTTTCAGAAGCCCAATCACAGTCCCTAAATCTCACTCTCTCCATGAATCTCGCTCTCTCTATGTATTTTGCTCTCTCCATGAATGTCACAGCATATGTATAGCTTCATTTGATCAGCTGAAGAATCAAATATTAGGCTTCAAAGGGTGTCTTTGCTCTGATTTAGTTGTAAATATGTGTCATTTAAAGCTTTAACACTCTCATACAAATTAGATAAGCATCCCACCATGCCTTGATGTTTCAAAAGCCCAATCACAATCCCTGAATCTCGCTCTCTCCATGAGTGTCACTCTCTCCATGTATCTCGCTCTCTCCATGAATGTCACAGCATATGTATAACTTCATTTGATCAGCTGAAGATTCAAATATTAGGCTTCAAAGGGTGTCTTTGCTCAAATATGTGTCATTTAAAGCTTCAACACTATCATACAAATTAAATAAGCATCCCACCATGCCTTGATGTTTCGAAAGCCCAATCACAGTCCTTGAATGTTGCTCTCTCCATGTATCTCGCTCTTTCCATGTCTCTCGCTCTCTCCATGAATGTCACAGCACATGTATAACTTTATTTGATCAGCTGAAGATTCAAATATTTGGCTTTGAAATGGTGTCTTTGCTCTGATTTGGTTGTAAATATGTGTCATTTAAATCTTCAACACTCTCATACAAATTAGATAAGCATCCTACCATGCCTTGATGTTTCGAAAGCCCAATCACAGTCCCTGAATCTCGCTCTCTCTATGTATCTCGCTCTCTCCATAAGTGTCGCTCTTTCCATGTATCTGGCTTGCAAAGATGTCCTCATCAGCTTCACCCCCTGATTGACATCCAAAGTAATGACATCCAAAGATGCCCTCAGCAGCTTTAACACTCTCATACAAATTAGATAAGCATCCCACCATGCCATATCATTGAATTTTGTAATGTAAGCAACGAATAAGAAATTGTCAACTGTTTCATTCAGAGACTTTTGTTCATTGGATGTTGGTTTTTTCCTATTCTTAGGGCTGGTCCTTTCTTTTGATCTTATTCTAGTTGTGGCGAATTTTCCATTGTATTCTCACTATTATTTTTGTTGCTTTGTACTTTGAGCATTAGACTCATTTCATTATTTCATTGAAAAAGTCTCGGTTCCTTTTCAAAAAGAAAAAAAAAAAAATTCTCAACTATTATATTCATCCTAAACTCATAAGAAATTCTCAATTGTTATATTTAATTAAGATGTGTAATTGTGCTTTTCCTTTTCTTTTGATCTTATTTTTATTATTAAATTAGAGGGAGCCTTAACTTGTGAAAACAAAGGAATTAAAAGGGAGACTTAAGAAAATTACATAGCAAATGGGTAGTTAGCCCAATGAGCCCCAACTATGAATTGGGCTAGAATCAAGGCCCATCCTATCATCAAGATAAATGAAATGCCTGCAACAATTGTTGTTTCAATATTCCAAAGGCCCAAACTTGTAAATGGATATGGATTTGAATTGAAAGCTCTCCACTTGGACCCATTAGAATAAAAGAAGAGAGGGTAATTGCAATAAATGGTACTTTTAGGGGTATTAATCAAGTGAACAACAATATATTTAAAGAATTACAAAATAACAAAATCTATCAGTAATAGGCCAACTTGTTTCCTTTCTGAACATGTTGTTTAGAAAGTCAATAATCAATTCAAAAGGTTGCCATGCTTTGTCATGTCAATAAACTAAAGTTAGGTCACCCAAATCTTATTATGGTTTTTGTTTTTGTTTATTTCCCTATTCCAACAATATTTCTTTACTATTATTCTACCGCATTATCCTATGCATGCACTAATATTATTTTGAGATAAGCTAGCCCTTCTTACATACTTCTCATGAAAATTTAATTTTTACAAGATTCCAATCTAAAAGATCATATAGGACTTTCAAAAATTGAAAAATAGAGGAAATTGAATTGTTTATCCATATAACATTTCAATGTTTTTGTTTTTTTGTAGAATGCTATTCAGAGATGAGCTGGGACAATTGTTGAAGATGCTGTGTTCGAGAAGTGTTCTAGATGTTGTTCTCATTTTACTTCTTTTATGTATTTTTGAATATAATGGACAAGTGTTCTAGAGCTGGGACAATGTTTGGATATTGTAATTTTTTACTTGTTATAAAATGGACTTCATTTTTTTTATGTGAATCTTTATTTGGTATAATATGTTTCACAGGATTTCAGATCAAATTTTAAAAAGTTACAAATGATATATTAAATTTTATCCATATAGAAAATTGAATTGTTTATCCATATAGGATCCCCTGACGCGACATCGGGAGTTGGGGGAACTCTGGACGCCTATGTGGCGTCGAGAGTTAGGGGGAACTCCAGACGCCGTTTTAAGGCGTTGGGAGATAGGGGGAACTCCCGACGCAGTGTAGCCCGTCGGGACTTCCAAGAAATCTCGACGTCGTATACTAAGCGTCGGGAGTTTCCCCTAACTCCCGACGCCACATAAGCGTCTGGAGTTCTCCCTTAACTCCCGACGCCATTCAAAAGTTCATCGGGAGATCCTCTCCCAATGGATTCTCCTGACCAAACTCCCGACGACCGTTTATGCATCGAGAGATCCTCTCCCGACGTATTTTCCACACTTTCCCGACGAAATATGATGTCGGGAGAAGCCAGAATTCCTATAGTAGCTAGTGCGATCTAAGTGGTATGTGATGTATGCAAAAGGTCAGTATTGATTGTTTTCAAAATTTAGGTTATTCGATATTAGTATAACGTAATTGGACACCTATACAAAAAAAATAAAATAAAATAAATGCTATTTTTTTATATTTTATTAAAATGCAACTAAACTAATGTAAAAACTGTAAAAACATTTTCATTTTATGTAGAAATTATGAAAGATTTATTTCACTCCTTCCTACTTTAGATTAAGTAGATGAGTGTTCCCTTAAATGGTGTCTCTGGGACTTGAGCAAAGGGTACTTCCTTCTCACTGGCCGAGAGGGGTTTCTATTTAATGATTGGACTATAAACAGGTTGTTTAGTAGAGAAGCGCTATACTTATGGATACAGAGGTAACCCAAGGGTAAAACAATAATTTGACCGAGAAGGTGATTCGAACCCTGGTGAAGGACTAACTTGTTGTCATTAGTCTATATCCATAGACATAGAAATACATCTGTAGTGAGAATAGTGCAGCTCTAGGTCTTTAGTGGAGTGTACCCACTGTTAACAATTATTGTTTAATTTGGTTAATGAGTTTAGCCAATTAATTTCATATTGGATAATTAATTAATTATTAATTAAATTAAATTAAATTAGATTTAATTAAATTAATTGAATTAAAATTATAAGTTATGTGAGAGATATTTCATTTAAATACGATTTAAATGAAATTATTAATTAAATAATATTTAGTTAATTATTAATTTAATTAATTAATTAATTTTTATTAAGTAATAGCTAACTCCCACATAGGGAGTTAACAGGAACGTGGGATGAATCCTTTACTATCTCTCTCTCGTTTGATAAAATTCTTGCAAAACGTTTCCAGCAGTGTTAGTTGTAGCGTGATTTTTTATTTGAGTATACAAAAGAGTTCTGTATTCTTTTTGCCTCTCTAAGAAATTTCTCCATCTTTTTCCAATTTTGATATTTGGTTCACCTCACCTCAAGTTTCTCAGAGGATAGGGAGGTAACCTTCGGGGTGGTGTTGATTTGGTCATTTCATCTGTATTTAAATTACTTGCTTAACCTAGGTTATTTTTACAGTAGGCAATTCTTGATGGGTCTCTGTAATTTTTTGGAATTGCTCAGTGAAAGGGTATTTTAGAAAACCCACATTAATAATGAGTTTGGTTCTGTGTTTTTCGTTGCGATTAGGGCTTTCATCCCTACAATTGGTATTAGATCCATCTCGTTATATTAACTTAGGTTACTAAAATTTGCACTTGGTTTTTGTGGGATTAAATTGCATTGTGAATGTTAATTTTATTGCGAATGAATGTTTATGGTAATTTTTGAAGGAAATCAGACAAGAGGATTTCCATGAGTAGTGGAATGATCATTCCAAATTTTATTCGAAATTGAACATAAACAATTACAGTACAAGAAATGGAAACTTACAAGTTATGCATAATACGAAATTACAACATGCTTAACAAAGATCAAGGGAAAGATTATATATACCTTTGAAGACTCATCTTAAAACTCCCTCGAACATGAATGCTCGTTGAGTCTCCAAGACAGCAACACAAAAACGCTCAAACACAATGACCGCAACACAACACAATCAACAACAATCACAATGGCTACCTTGGTATTCTTGGTGTGAGAATCTAGAAGTGTGGGCTCTATGTGGACTTAGTTGGAGGAAGAGACTAGAAGAATAACACTCGTGTAAACGATTGAGCAAGTGGGAGATGAAAAAAGTCTATCGTATAGACAAATGCCCAATTGTTTAAGCAAATGCTCCATGATCGAATAGCAAATGCTTTGTGATCGTATAGCAAATGCTCTGTAATAGTTTAGCTACGACCAGCTGAGTGAACTATCATGTAGTGTCACTCTTATTAGGTATGAGATACCAAATTATAAAACCATGGGTATGGGATGCCCTAGTTTATCGTATTTCTCTATAAAACTTAGAAACTCAGTCTTATACATCAGATATAAAAGTTACCACTGGAGTTTTAGTCCAAGTGGGAGTTTGTTGGGTTTTATGTCCTAAAACTCGTGGTTTGTAAACATTAGAACTTATTCTGAAAAAATCAATAAAGTTGTTGTTGAATATATTGTTTTTTAGAAATCCAATAAACCTAAGTCCCTTGACTATTATATAAGTACTTGAACTTTATGTGGAGACATACAAGTGGATCAGGTTTGAGTAAATAGTAAAAATGATCTATAGTATATGAATGAGGTTGGGTACCTTATTCTGGTAACACTATTGGATGCAACCTACTCTGTAGTTGTTACAAAGTGTTGTAAAGTACTGCATACAAAGTGATCCTAATTCGTGCATGTTAAGACATGAGGAGTGGGGGTGTCCTGTGCAAATGAGTTTGTGCAAGATCGGACCACAAAACTTGTCACTCTTTCTTTATAACATTGTTTACTGTTTAAGACTGACGATTTCAAAGCGATGACCTAGGTAACTTAACCTTAATCCTGAGCTAACTATAAACTCCTGTGTGTTCAAGATTATCCTTTGATCTGCAAACAGTGAGAGTAGACCAATTGCCTCTGCTCAATAAGCTTACCATTTTGGGGATAAGGCCAGATAAATAGTTGGGAACATAGGGTGCAAGAGGGAATTCACTCCTAACTGATTAGGGTTAGTAGAGAGGTTGTTCCCTTCAAGTGCTGATTCTGAGTCTTGAATAAGGGGCCTCACCCTCTCATTGGCCTGAGAAGGATTTGATTTATTGATTGGATCACAAATCGATTGTTCATTAGGGGATCAGTGGAACTTAAGGAACAAAAGGTAATTATGGGGGTAAAACAGAGATTCGACCCAGCCGTTATTACGAGTAACCTGTGAAGGGTTAACTTACTAATCATGGTTATATCGAGTGGACATAATATATCGACAGTGAAGGGAGTTCAGTTATGGGCTTTAGTGGAATCACCCAATAATTAACACATGTAGGTTAGATCGGTCTAATGAGTTTAGCCGATTAATCTCCAATCATTGGAGCCCATGATCTGTAGGTCCGCGAGGTCCCCCTACTAGCTCGTAAATGGGTATGCTTTAGGGTAGCTTGAGAAATTAATTTGAAACGTTCAAATTAAACGTATCAAGAAAATAAATATTTAAATATGATTTAAATATATAAAGATGATTATTGTGAAAAAATTAATTTAATATTTGATATTAAATTAATTAATTTTTAAAATTAATTTATGAAATTAATTTAAGAAAATCCATTTTTAAATTAAAATAATTTAAAAGTCATTTTTTTGTTTTAAAAAGGAATTGGAAATTTGATTGCATAGGTTGCACATAATGAAAAAAGAGTTTTTTCCATTATCATCATCTTTATGCTCACACACAAACCATGATCTTCTCTACCTTGATTCTCTAAGCACGAGCTGCAAGCCATGCACTCCATCTCTTTGCATGTTCATCTTGCTATATAAAGAATATTGGAGTTGTTGGAGAAGTAGATGAATACAGAATTCAGAGAGAAAAATCGTGGTGAAGAAGAAGCTATCTTTTTCAACTTGCTGCTGTGAGCTTCCCTTGTTTCTCCACATCTACAAGCTGTTCTTGAGTCCCACAACTTTGCCTAAAGCTCCAAGAGCATAGTAGGGAAGACTTTGAGGTGGTTCACGTTGATATTAAGTGAAAACAACAGTTGAACAGTTCTTCAAAAAGGTATGTTTTGAAAACCCATTTTTATGAACATCATGCTTTAGTTTTTGCTAAAATTAGTGCATTAGAATGCTTATGGATATTTGATACTTCCGCTGCATGTTGTTTAACTCTAACAACTTTATGATCGTTTAGTCTCTCTTTCAGCTATCGTTTAGTGAATCCAATTCACTTGACAACGATCCATTTGTAATTTTCGAGAATAGCAAATCTCTCAAATCTCAAAATCGACTAAATTTAGGAAAATATTTTTCCTTTATATCTCACGGTTACCATGAAACTACCAATAACCTCCCACTCAATTAGTTATTAGAGAAAAAGAGATAATTATCCAATAATTAATATTATTATAAATATATATGATAAACAACTTACCATTTATAACCTATAGTTTTAATATTTCATCTCATGGAACATATAAACCATAGCTTTTTTCTATTTTATGATACTTAATGTAAATCTCATTTACATTAATCCTCCACTTGATGTATCTCATACATCACACCGATCATATCATATATAATTGAATTACATCTTGTCAATTTGAACATTTCAAATCAACACCAAGAACTGATTCTCAACTCGAATCCATTGAGCTACCAAGGGGACCTTATGGACCTGTAGCTCGAAGCTCCAACGGTACATGTATAACTGACTAAAATCTTTAGTCGCGGAATCCACCATCCGTTAATTTCCAGGCACTCCACTAAAGACCAACAATTGAACTCCCCTTACTACAAATATATTATGTGTCTATAACAACCAATCAACAGTGCGATAACCCTTCACAAATCGCTCGTACGTACAGCTGGGCAAATAACCGTTATACCCCTGTAGTTACATCTAACTCCTTAAGTACCACTGATCTCTCTAATGAATATAAGTCATAGTCCTACTACAACTGAGTCCTCTTTTCCAAAGAGAAGTTGTGGCCACTATGTTCAAGACTCGAAATCAGCCCTTAAGGGAGTAGTCTATCTACTTGCCCTTACTTCAGGGAATGAGTGAATTCTATCATGTGTAATTGAGTTCCCAACTCCCAAATCAGACAAGTCCCAAAAAGGTAGGCATGTTGAGTTAGCCTTGCCACTCTCACCCATAGTAATCAAAGGACCACCCTCAAAGGCAGTTCCCAAAACACTTAGGATTGAGGTAATGTCACCTATGGTCGTTTAGGTGAGATGTAAGTCTCTAGTATCAACGATATTATATAAAGAGACTAGTAATCTCGTGGTCTGATCTTATACAAACTCTTTGTATAGAACACCCTTACTCGCATGTCTCCACATGAATGGTCAGGATCTACCATCTGTAGTAGTTCACAACACTTGCAAACCTCTACAAGCGGGCCGTATCCATAGTGTAACCAGGATCAGGTATCCCTCTTTAGTCCTTATACTACAGACCTATTTAGGTTATTACTTAAGGCATGATCCACTTGTTTATCTCATATACATGCTTAAGTTTACATATAATAACCATGGAACTTTGTTTATTGGATATGAGTAAATGCTAGATAAAATAACTGTTATTTTATTCATAACAATGTGTACGGATTACAAACTACGAGGCTCCAGGAGAATTAGGACACTAATCCCAACAAGCTTCCACTTTTCCTAATGCCTCGAGACTAATGTACAATACAAGATAAAGACAAGTACAATATACAATAAACTAGGGCATACTCTATACCCCAGTATCATCTCCCACTTGTTCTAGACAAGAAGCTGCATGTCCCGTAGACCCTTACTCTCCAGGTGACCCTCGAACACTTTAGTCATGAGAGCCTTTGTAAATGGATCGGCAACGTTATGCTCCTACGCGATCTTCGTGACTATCACATCACCGCGATGCACGATCTCCCTGATCAAATGGTATTTCCATTCTATATGCTTGCCTCGACGATGACTCCAAGGCTCCTTTGAATTTGCCACAGTCCCACTGTTATCACAATAGAGAGTGATTGACAAATCCATATTTGGAATAACATTGAAATTTGTAAGAAATTTCCTCAGCCAAACAGCCTTCTTGGCTGCTTCACAAGCGGCTATGTATTCGGCTTCCATAGTGGAGTCCACGATGCATCCTTGCTTGATGCTTCACCACACTACAACCCCTCCATTCAAAGTGAACACCGACTCCGATGTCCATTTATGAGAACCTCTATCGGTTTGAAAGTCAGAGTTCGTGTATCCTGTAAGGAGCAGATCCTTATCTCCATACACGAGCATGTAGTCCTTCGTTCTCCGAAGATACTTGTGGATTGTCTTGACCATCGTTCAGTGATCAAATCCTGGATTGGACTGATACCGACTGAAAATCCCTACTGCATTGCAAATGTCGGGTCTGGTACACAACAATGCATACATTAAGCTTCCAATAGCTGAAGCATAGGGAATCTATCTCATCTTCTCAACTTCTTGAGGTGTCTTAGGACATTGATTCTTAGACAAAACGATTCCATGCCTAAAGGATAACAAACCCCTCTTGGAATCTTGCATCTTGTACCTGATCAATATTTGATCGATGTACGATGCCTGAGACAAGGCTAACCACTTGTTCTTACGATGTCGAATGATCTGGATCCCTAGAACATACTACGCCTCACCCAAATCTTTCATTTGGAATTGGGCAGCTAGCCACTTTTTAATGTTAGTCAAAAACCCTATATCATTCTCAATGAGTAGGATATCATCCACATACAGTACCAAGAAAGCTACTGAGCTGTTAATGATCTTTTTGTAAACACAAGGCTTATCAATGTTCTGATCAAAGCCAAACAATTTGATCGCACTATCAAATCTAATGTTCCAAGATCTCGACGCTTGTTTCAGCCCATAAATGGACCTTTTAAGCTTGCAAACTCTTTGCTCTTGATCTGAAACTACGAACCCCTCTAATTGAGCCCTGTAGATGGTCTCATCAAGATTACCATTAAGAAAAGCAGTCTTGATATCCATTTGCCATATCTCATAATCATAAAATGTGGCTATGGATAGAAGTATCCTGGTAGACTTGAGCATGACAACAGGTGAGAAAGTTTCCTCATAGTCCACTCCCTTAACCTGGGTATAATCCTTTGCCACGAATCAAGCCTTAAAGGTTTGCATCTTTCCATCTACAACTTGCTTTCGCTTATCGATCCACTTACACCCTATAGGTCTTACCTCACCAGGGGGATCCACAAGCTCCCAGGCGTTATTGAAGTACATAGACTCCATTTCTTGGTTCATGGCTTTAATCTATTCATCCTTGTCAACATCCTCCATTGCTTTCTTAAAAGATAATGGATCCTTGTCCCCATCATTCGAAATGACATTTTGGGCTTTGGTCAAACCCACGTAGCAATCCAGTGGGTTCATAACCCTCCTACAACGTCGAGGCAGTCTCAACTTTTGAGCTTGTTGACTAGATGTACCGACATCAATAACTCTCGTTGATCTATCAGTCTGTTTAACAACTCTTGTTGAACCATCAGTAGTCTCAGTCTCAGTAGAAATCTCACGTAAAACAAGCTTACTCCATGGTTTATGATCCCAGTTGTGATCTTCTTCCAAGAAGATAGCATTTGTATAAACAAACACTCTGTTCTCACTCGGATCATAGAAGTATCCACCTCTCGTTTTCCCGGGGTAGCCTATAAAGAGGCAAACTTTCGAATATGGTTCCAACTTCTTCGGGTTAGTCACAAGCATATGGGTCGGATACCCCAAAACTTGAAGTGGCGTAAACTATCTTTATGGCCTCTCCACAACTCAAAAGGTAGTTCAAAAACACTTTTCAAGGGAACGTTGTTAGAAACCCCAAAACGAGTCTGGAAGATGAGCATAGCTCATCATAGACTGAACTATGTCTAATAAGGTTCTATTTCTCCTTTCTGATATACCATTCTGCGAAGGAGTACTTGGGGCCGAGAGTTAGGATGCAATCCCATGTTCTATCATATAGTTGATGAATTGGAGGTCCATATACTCTTCACCACGATCAGATCGTAGTGTTTTTATCTTCTTACGTAACAAGTTTTCAACTTCAGCCTTATACTCCTTGAACTTGCCAAGGGCTTCAAACTTACATTGCATTAAGTAGAGATACCCGTACCTTGAATAATCATCTATGAAAGAGATAAAATATTCACACCCACCTCGAGCCCTAACACTCATCAGACCGCAGAGGTTAGAATGTACAAGCTTCAAGGCTTCCTTGGCTCTCTAACCTTTTCCAGTAAATGATCGTTTAGTCATCTTGTCTTCGAGGCATGATTCACACACCAACAAGGAGTTTTCCTCTAAACTCTTTAGAAGTCCATTTTTCACCAACTGTTCAATCCTATTATGGTTGATGTGACCTAACCTTAGATGCCAAATATGGGCATTTTCCTTAGAAGAAACCTTTGGTCTTTAAGTTGTTGTCGTTGTACTGAACCTTTCATTATTAAACAAGGCTTTTATGACTAATGGCCTTAGTACATATAAGTTACTTTCCATTGAACCAAAACCAATCTCCATCTCATTCTTGAAAATAAACACTTTACTCTCAGAAAAGGAAACGATATAACCTTGCTCAATGAGACAAGAAACCGTGATTAAGTTCCTCTTCATATGAAGAACTACGAAAACATCATTCAGTAACAGATAACATTTCTTGTCCAAAAATAACTTCAGCCTGCCTACACCAACAACTGAAACAACCTCACCAGTACCGACTCGAAGAATCATCTCTCCCTATGGCAACGTTTTCCAAGAACTAAATCCTTGGTAAGAGGAACCGACGTGATTAGTAACACCTGAATTAAGGATCCAGGCAGAATCATCATCCTCTACCAAACATGTCTCGAAGACAAATAAATCACATTGACTGTCCTTAGACATCCTCCTCTTTTGGAGAGTAGTGGGATAAGTATCAAAACCTAAATAAGCTCCAAGTTCCATTTTAGAGAACACTTCTCTTCGATGAACTTCAACAGAGTCAGCAACACTTGCTTTCTCTTCCTAGAGGTTAACTTGGGAATTGACATTAATGGTTTTGTCATCCATCCCTTTGTGGTCCAAAAGTAAGAACTGAAATTCAAACAAATCTTGCAACGAATCCATGATCTCACATGCAATGACCATGTTCTCAACCCTTTTGGCGAAAACATCAGGTATGCTAACCAATATGTGAAGTCGAGCCAATGAATTAGACTTCATTCACACCTCATATGCATTACGAACACTTCATGGTGCATCAAGGGTCGGGACTTGAGGACATTCCTCAACCATGACAAATTCGAGGTCGTTTACCACGAAATACGTTTTACAAGACTCTTTCCACTGTATGTAATTGGTCAAACTAGAGGCATTAAATGGAAAATCAAACATGTTGCTGAAAACAAAAACACATTGACCTACGTTAGGTTTTTAGCAAATACTCGTTGAAAAAACATACAACATCCAATAAAGTTAGCAAAACTAACATGAACCCCGTGTGACAGAGTTTTGCAATGATGCTTCAAAGGTTTAGGACAAAAGCCGCCGAAGCATGGTCAATTCATCCCTCTTCTGAATTGAGACATTCTCAACAAGTCATTAATACAAGAACAACTCTTGCTTCTATAACGACTAGCCATCATTGATTTGGTCAAGAAATCATAAGTTACTTAACAATTTTCCGTAAGTGTGACCCGCCATTTTAGGCCCTAGAGATCTGCCCCAAGCAGCCAATCCGAAGGGAAAATATCCGTTGGGGATGCTCCCAGGACACCATGAGGGAGTACAGAATGATCTCACGGTGTGAACCAATGACAGAGATCGTAGGACATATTGACACACACCCTTGACCCTCTTACTATAGACACTGTCTCCATCACCTTGATATTGACTCATGCAAACACCATCTGAAGGGGGATGCTCCCAAGGTACCACGAGGCCAAGCATGAATATTACGGTGTGAACATTCAGGGAGAAACGTGAGTGGAATCATAGACATTAAATATATCTTTTCTTCCCACTGAGTATTTTATAACCTAGGGTTTAGTTTACTTAGAAAAAAAACGACTAAGAATTTTAACTAAGAGACTTTTTAGGTTTGCCCAAGAGTAACTTTTACTTTGGATAGTTGAAACAACTTTTGATCATCATCCACAACACAAAGCAAACACATGCAAGGCATTCATAACGCATATAAATAGCCCAAGTGTCATGCTCCATGCTTTGTTCATTCATTGCTACTTTTTATATAACATTTATACAAAACAGTAACGAACCAAGAAAAACATGCTTCCATTCACCCTTATACTATAACGCTTATAATATAAAGATGATACATGAATATGCTTACTGCATGCATAAATATAACTCTTATACTTCATGATGCATGTGCATGCTTTCTTGTAATTTCATCATGCCATATTATAACACTTATAATACATGATGCATGAAGAATTGCACAACCTAAGGTGGGTTTCAAATCTATCTGTCATACATTATGCAATATAAACCACATACATCTCATGTATATTAAAGAAAAGTTGATGAATCGGGAAAAATTGTCTCAAATCCTCAAAAACTAAAGCTAACTCTTACAAAACACAAAGAGTCTCCAGTTCAGATAGGCGAACTAGGTCTTGAATCGTCCGGGCGAAGCAACGCATCTCCATTGATTGTGTACCAAACTTCTTCGTGATCATCTACACGAAAGAGTAAACGCTTTACTCAATCGTTTACTACGCTTCCAGAGCTAAACAATCGTTTAGCAACGATCGTGTACCTTTTACTATGTGATGAAGCATGAGCTACACGATTGTGCAGTGCGCTCCACAACGCAAGACTTATACGATTGTCTAAATGACTACGATGCAGTGAAGCACTATCGTCATCGCCGAGCGAGCGCCTTTATATTGTATACTGCGTGATCGTGTAGTCGGTGACTATATGATGAATTAGTCAGTGACTATATGATGAACATGCTAACTACACCATTGTTTAGTGCATGCATCTTTTTCTAAACAATGAGCATCAAATCTACACGATTTTTTAGGCAAATCCCAACGATCATTTACCTGAGGCTACACAACACAACTAACTCTTAGTCTTCTTTTTCGATGAGAACCCACTCTCCATGCTTCGAAACTTCATCACAAACGACTCGAAAAACTTAAACACGTTGAATTACAGACTCGATTGCATGTTAATTATGCCCAAAAACATAGAGGCCCTTACAAATTAACACTTTGTAATTGAAATAAAGCTTTAAAATAGAGGAAATTAACCTATTCATCAACGCCATTCACAAACGCATTTAACACTTAAACGCAAATGCAGAAACCCCACCACGACTGTAAAAGAAGTTCAAAATAGAAGTGAAATTTGGAATATCAGAACAACCTGTCTCTAATACCACTTGAAGGAAATCGAACATAAAGATTTCTAATACTAGCAGAGGGACACTCCCAGGGTGCCATGAGGAAGTGCAAGAATGATCTCACTTTGATATTGGCTCATGCAAACACCATCCGAACGGGAATGCTTCTAGGGCATTACGAGGGCAAGCATGAATCTCACGGCGTGAATATTAAGGGAGAAACGTGAGTGGAATCATAGACATATCAAATACATCTCTTCCTCCCACTGAGTATTTTATAACCTAGAGTTTAGTTTACTTAGGAAAAACACGGCTAAGAATTTTAACTAAGTGACTTTTTAGGTATGCCCAAGAGTAACATTTACCTGGGATAGTTTAACAACTTTTGATCATCATCCATTAAACTCTTTAACGGAGTCTTTGACCAACTGTCACATGCTTGCAGAAAATCCATCTAATTCACCTTTCCAGGTAGGTTCCCAGGTATGGGTGTTCAGTTTCCGTCAGCTTAAGTACCCCAGCCTAGACAGAATCCACCTTAGACAAAAGGTCCCTTATAGATAGATTTAATACAATTTTAATATTTTATGCCAATCAATGTAATCCTATTAAATTGATTTAAAAGGATTAAACTAGGTTGCTAATCCCATTAGAACCTTGAACTTAGGTCTATCTCAATCCAATTTTAAAACCCTTTTAAAACTCGCCAAAGTTTACATGCAACTATTTCTTATCGATTTTAGTTCTAATTTTCATTATAACGCTTATGACAGAAACAACCAAAACCATCCTCAGCGCGAAGCAAAGACATACAAAGCATTCATAACACTTATAAATAACCTAAGTGTCATGCTCAATGCATTGTTCATTCATTGCTACTTTTTATATCACTTATACAAATAAGCAATGAACCAAGAAAAACATGCTTCCATTCACCCTTATACTTTAACGTTTATAATATAAAGATGATGCATGAATATGCTTACTGCATGCATAAATATAACTCTTATATTATATGATGCATGCACATGCTCTCTTGTAATTTCATCATGTCATATTATAACACTTATAATACATGATGTATGAATAATTGCACAACCTAAGGTGGGTTTCAAATCTATATGTCATACACTATGCCATATAAACCACATACATCTCATGTATATTAATAAAAAATTGATGAACCAAGATAATTAGCCTCAAATCCACAAAACAAAAGCTAACTATTACAAAAGCAAAGAGTCTCCGGTTCAAATAGGTGAATTAGGTCTTGAACCGTCCGGTCGAAGTTCGTGCCTCCACTGATCATGTACAAAACTTCCTCGTGATCATCTACACAAAAGAATAAACACTTTACTCAATCATTTACCAATGCTTCCAGAGCTAAACGATCGTTTAGCAACGATCATGTACTTTTTACTACGCAATGAAGCATAAGGTACGCGATCGTGCAGCGCGCAACACATAATGAAAACCTTAAACGATCGTCTAAACGACAACGATGCGGTCAAGCATAATCGTCTAAACAATCGCTAAGTGTGCACCTAAGTATTGTATACCGCGTGATCGTGTAGTCAGTGAATATGCGATGAAGCATGCTAACTATATGATCGTTTAGTGCATACGTCTTTTATTAAACGATGAGTATCAAATGCTCCCACTCGATTGTTTACCTCCAGTGTCTACGCGATTGGGAAACCAACGCTACATGATAGTGTAAACTCTTTACCCCATCATTTAGAATTAGCTAAATGATCGTTTATTAAATACTAAGTACAACTTGGACAATAATCGTTATGCCTTTGTAGTTACATCTAACTCCTTAAGTACCACCGATCCCTTTAATGAACATAAGTCATAGTCTTACTATGACTGAGTTCTCTCTTCCAAACAGAAGTTGTGGCCATTATGTTCAAGACCCGGAATCGGCCCTTAAGGGAACAATCTATCTACTTACCCCTGCTTCGGGGAAGGAGTGAATTCCATCTTGTGTAACTGAGTTCCCAGCTCCCAAATCAGGCCAATCCTAAAAAAGGTAGGCATGTTCATTTGGTAATCTGGCCACTCTCACCCATACTAATCAAAGGATCTCCCTCAAAGGCAGGAGTTCGTAAAACACTCAGGATTAATGTCATGTCACCTATGGTTATTTAGGTAAGATGTAAGTCTCAAGTATCAAAGACGTTATATAAAGAGACTACTCATCTCGTGGTTCAGTCTTATACAAATTCTTTGTATAGGATATCCCCACTCGCATGTCTCCATATGGAGTTTTGTTTATTGGATATGAGTAAATGCCAAATAAAATAACTCTTATTTTATTTATAACAATGTCTATAGTTTACAAACTATAGGACTCTGAGAGAATTAGGACACCAATCCCAACAAGTTTATAGCTATAGATTTCATATTTTAATTTGATAAAAAAAATGTAAAGGTACCTGTGGTTTTGGGCATTTATCATGAAATCCGTTGTATTATGTGAAGGAAATCGATCATTCAAAATTAAAATCATGTATGAATGTTACAAATTACAGTCGTACACAGAAACAAATGGTTATGCATTCAATACAGAAATTACAGCATGAAACTAGAAATGATCAATAAGAGAAATCTCTGCACACATTTGTAGACCCGTCTCCACGCTCTTTAATCACGAACGTTCAAACACAGCAACCTCGAACGCTCGAACAACATGACTGCTACACAGCACGAACACGCACACTCGTCCTCAGCGTTCTCCTCGATCACGTACACCCCAACAGCATGAACGGCCTCCAAAGAACCTCAACGGCATCGATTTAAGTATGACACAACCAAGAAGGCTACCTTGGTATTCTCAGTGTGAGAATCCAGAGGGTGGGCTCCGTGTGGATTTGGAATGAGACAGACGAAGGAGGAACCAACAATCGTGTAAACGATTGAGCAAGTGGGAGAAGACTGAACGTATCGTATAGGTTGATGCCTAATCGTTTAGCAAAAGCTAAGCAATCGTCTAGCAAAAACTAAGCGATCACCTAACAAAAGCTAAACGATCGTTTATCTCATCGCTTAGTTATGTGTCTATGGCTTACAAAACACTTCACGATCGTTTACCTTTTTCAAGTTGTTGCTTAGTAAATCCGATTTACTTGACAACTTCCGTGAGATTCTTTTTATGAGAGAAAAAAATCTCAAAATCACTTTTTCAAAACTTACTAAAATTAGGAAAACAATTTTCTTTTTATCTCACGGTTACCATGAACCATCAATAACCTCCCATTCAATTGATTATTAGAGAAAAAGATTTAATTATCCAATAATTAATATTATTATAAATATAAATGATAACCAATTTATCATACTATATTTATAACCTATTGTTTTAATATTTCATCTCATGAAACATCTAAACCATAACTCTTTTTCTATTCTATGGTACATAATGTAAATCTCATTTTCTCGGGTAATCCGAGGTCAAATACGAGGACTTGTCACTTAATAATGTTTCTGAAGTGATGCGTTTGAGGCGATGAATAAGAATAAAAATAAAGCGAAGAATGTTTAAATGTTTTACACACTACTTCTACTCCTAACTAAATAGACTGAGCAATAGAAGACTTGCAATGAGAATAAGTAGAAACACAACAACCAATAACGCATAGTAATGTTTACTATCTTAAATCGCCTGAGTAATCCCAGCTCGTTACACTAACGCATCACACCTCTCAGTGGTCAGCCGCATGACTATATCTCTATAGTGCATGGTTGCGTCAAGCATAAGATTGTGCCTATCTCTAGGAACAATACGAACCTTGCTTAGTGCGTTCCATCCCTTACCTTCTCAGGCAGTTGGATGCGGCTACTTAACTTATAGACAAGCAATGCAGCATCCCATAGACAGGCATTGCCACAACCTTTCACCAAGCAAAGAGGATTAACTCATTATACTCGCACAACGCCACACCTCTCGGTGGGTTGCTACATGCGTCCTATCTCTATGCTACATGATTAAGCATGCGATTGACTTTGATAAATAAACGCTGAAGATAAACTATGATAAAGATAGAGATGATGAAGAAGACGACAATGAAGGAATGAAGATTTGCATTGATCATAAAATATCTTAATATATCAAGCTAAAATGTAATACAATATAGAGATTAGAAGGGAGATGAAGGACTCTGCGTCAAGGCTGCCGGTGGTGCCATGATTGAATGGTGGAGATGTCTCTCTCGAGCTCTATCTTCGGCGAATGCTTCGATCGTCACCCGGTCTGGGTTATGAAGATGAAGAATTCTCACTAGAAATCTCTTTCAGGCTCTCATCTGTGATCACAAACTTCTGCCTTGAGGCAGAAGCTCGAATGTCTTAAAATAAAGGTCTCAAGGGTTATTTATAGAGTTTGGATGCCGACAACTGTAATGATAAAGGTATGGCTCACTGCTGCTTTTTTCACGGTATGAGCATTGTCACATCGCCTTATCTTGTTGATACTCCCAAGCTATGCGTCCGATCTGAATTCAGCTAAAGTTATCAATGCGTTCTACCCATCTTGCGATCTTCTATTATGGTTGTCAATCAGTGGCCGCATTCTCTATTTGTTCACCGCTTTCTCCATGTGTTAGATGCATGTGTTTACCGCAACTTCCATGCGCTAGACACATGTGATTGTCGTTCGCGTCGTCTTTGCGGTAGACTGGCTTCAGCACATGTGTTTGTCTATGATTTTTAGCTTCAAACGCATGCATTTGATTCTTACGATAGCTACAAATATAGACACTTTGGCACGCAATAACGCATAATATTGGGTCAGTGAGGATTTAGGTGGTAATCGACGCAAAACTCAAATTTTCACAAATTCTAAGTATTATCACTGCGTTTTCTACCTGTTTAGGTTATCACTTAAGACATGATCTATTTGTATATCATATATACATGCTTAAGTTCACATAAGATAACCATGGAGCTTTGTTTATTGGATATGAGTAAATGCCAGAATTAAATAACAATTATTTTATTCATCACACAACGTGTATCTTTACAATACAACGAGACTATGGGAGAATTAGGACACCAATCTCAACAATCTCCCACGTCCTAATGAATCAGGAGACTAATGTACAATACAAAATAAAAATGCACAATAAACTAGGGCATACCCTAGTATCATCTCCCACTTGCCCTAGACAAGATGTCGCATGTCCCGCAAACCTAGACTCTCTAGGTGACCCTCAAACACTTTAGCTGTGAGGGCCTTTGTAAAGGGATCAGCAATGTTGTGCTTCGATGTGATCTTCTTCACTATCAAATCACCGCGATGCATAATCTCCCTGATCAGGTGATATTTTCGTTCGATGTGCTTACCTCGACGATGACTCTGAGACTCCTTTGAATTTGCCACAGCCCCGTTGTTATCACAATAAAGAGTGATAGGCAAATCCATGTTTGGAACAACTTCCAGTTCTGAAAGGAATTTTCCTCAGCCAAACAGCCTCCTTAGCTAATTCACACGCGACTAAGTATTTGGCTTCCATAGTGGAGTTTGCGATGCATCCTTCCTTGATGTTTCACCAGACTACAGCCCCTCCATTCCGAGTAAACACTGACCTCGATGTAGATTTGCGAGAATATCTATCGGTCTAAAAGTTAGAGCTTATGTATCATGTAAGGATCAGATCCTTATCTCCATACACAAGCATGTAGTCCCTCGTTCTCTGAAGATACTTGAGGATCGTCTTATCCACCGTCTAGTGATCAAATCCTGCATTGGATTGATTCCGACTCACAATCCCTACTACATAACAAATGTCGGGTCTGGTACACAACATTGCATACATCAAGCTTCCTACAGCAGAAGCATAGGGAATCCATCTCATCTACTCAACCTCTTGCGGTGTCTTAGGACATTGATCCTTAAACAGAACGATTCCATGGCTGAAGGGTAACAAACCCATCTTGGAATCCTGCATCTTGTACCTGATCAACATTTGATCAATGTACGATGCCTGAGACAGGGCTAACCATTTATTCTTACGATTCCGAATGATCTGGATCCCTAGAACATATTGTGCCTCACCTAAATCTTTTATTTGGAACTAGGCAGCTAGCCATTTCTTAATGTCAGTCAAATACCCTACATCATTCCCAATGAGTAGGATATCATCCACATACAGTATCAGGAATGCTACTGAGCTGTTGATGATCTTCTTGTAAACACAAGGCTCATCAACATTCTGATCAAAGCCAAATGACTTGACCGTAGTGTCAAATCTGATTTTCCAAGATCTAGATGCTTGTTTCAGCCCATAAATGGACCTATTAAGCTTGTGAACTCTTTGCTCTTGATCTGGAACTATGAACCCCTCTGGTTGAGTCATATAGATGGTCTTCTCAAGATTACCATTAAGAAAGGCAGTCTTGACGTCCATTTTCCATATTTCATAATCATAAAATGTGGCTATGAACAAGAGAATCCTAATAGACTTGAGCATGACAACAGGTGAGAAAGTTTCCTCATAGTCAACTCCCTAACCTGGGTATAACCCTTTGCCATGAGTCTAGCCTTAAAGGTTTGCACCTTTCCATCTACACCTCTCTTAGCGATCCACTTGCACCCAATAGGTCTTACCCCATCAAGTGGATCAACCAGCTCCCAGATGTTATTGAAGTACATAGACTCCATTTCTTGGTTCATGGCTTTAACCCATTCATCTTTGTCAACATCCTTCATTGCTTTCTTAAAAGACAATGGATCCTCAACCTCGTCATTCGTAATGACGTTTTAGGCTTCAGTAAAACCCATCTAGCCATCCGGTGGGATCATAACCTTCCCACTATGTCGAGGCAGTCTCAATTCTTAAGCTGGTTGACTAAACGTTCCAGCCTC
Organism: Benincasa hispida; assembly: GCF_027475165.1. Lineage (NCBI taxonomy): Eukaryota > Viridiplantae > Streptophyta > Magnoliopsida > Cucurbitales > Cucurbitaceae > Benincasa > Benincasa hispida. The sequence continues at coordinate 5,798,063 of NC_143484.1, read as the reverse complement.
AACAACTCTTATTGATCTATCGGCTTGTTCAACAACTTTTGTTGAACCCGTAGTAGTCTCAGCCTTACTAGAGATCTCACGTAAAACTAGTTTACTTTGTGGCTTATGATCCCTCATTTGGCCTTCTTCCAAGAAGATAGCATTTGTAGAAACAAACACTTTGTTCTTACTCGAATCATAGAAATATCCACTTCTCATTTCCTTGGGGTAGCCAACAAAGAGGCAAACCCTTAAACACAGTTCTAACTTCTTTGGGTTAATCACTAGCACATGTGCCAGACAAACCCACATCTTAAAGTGGTGTAAACTACCTTTATAGCCTTTCCATAACTCAAAAGTTGTTTTAGAAACACTTTTCGAGGGAACGTTGTTCAGGATATAACATGCAATCTACACTGCATAGTCCCAAAGTGAGCCTGGAAGATGAGTGTAACTCATCATAGACCGAACCATGTCCAACAAGGTTCTGTTTCTCTTTTTAGATACACCATTCTGCTGAGGTGTACCAGGGGCCGAGAGTTGGGATGCAATCCCATGTTCTATCATATAGTTCTAGAATTGGAGGTCCATATACTC